>NC_059135.1:90407170-90710200 GCF_020740605.2 Lemur catta | reverse complement strand
GCATCAAATAATAACATAGCTAATTAATGAAAAATCTATTTCTAGACCCTCTCCACTCTACTGATCATTCTCTTATATCCATTTAGTGTTTAAGCTATATAAACAAGTCAACATCTTTTAAAATTAAATTCTTTCAAGTGACAGGTATAAATAATTTTGGTGAAATATGTAGATAAAAATTCTAGATGTTTTAAAGTAACTGATAAAATAGAAAATATACATATAAACTGAGTTTTCATAAAATTCAGTGTATTTTAAATGTACTAAAGATGGTGGCTCTTTAAAAAAGGTTATTTGATAATTCCTTTGTGAAGTAATCATTAGATAATTTCTCAGATCTATTCCAGTGCCAGCATTCTTCAAAATAAAAAAATTTCGGTCATTGAAGACTCTGAACTTTCATAGATAATACGCTAGTAAGTGGTAGTTCTGTGCATGTTGTGACGCTATCCTAGAGAGCCACAAGGGAAAATTATCACATTTTCTTAATGGGTATTGCCAGACTGATGGACTTTAATAAATTATGGGATTTGAAAGATAAAGTTAATAAGGTAATGAGCATTTATTTGAAATGCTTTTAAAGACTGCTCCCCAGGAATAAAAGTGAAGAGAAATCAAAAGTTTGATCCAGAAGCCTGAAGGTGATTAATTTATCCTTCTATCATTCTGAGGTTAAATACCAGACATTTAATGGAAGACTTTTCATAAGTCATTAAACACCAGATCCAGAGGGATCTTAGAAATCATTTATCCTGATTCTTCCATTTTATAGATAATGAAGCTGAGGCTTGCAGGCTTCCTAAAGGACATCAGTGAGTTATAACAGATCTGGAATTAGACTCGAGGTCTCTTGATTCTCAATCCAGAGCTATGTCTATATGTTGCCTTTATAATGAGACTCACAGCCAACAGTGCAGATACTGGCTTTGTACTTCGACTGAAGGGCCATGTTGTTTTGATTCCTCCTGGCTATATGTGGGTGGATGAGCTGTATTAATGGCCTCTTCTCTCCAAACCCAGGTTGTACTCTGTGAAGGAATAGGCTGCATTACTTATCCTTACCTGTTGGCTCTTCCCATTTTCTTTTTATCTGTCTGTGAGCCCATTTTTGTTAGGGGCATTTAATTTTCAGGACCTGTTTGTGATTAAATCTATATATCTTTTTTTCTGCCACCTTTTCTTTTTGTCTGCCCTAACACATTCTCTTTATCTTCATTGTCATTTGATATTTCATTTGCTAGACTCTTTTCTTATTTGTAAAATATCACTTGATTTTATTATTTTCTTTCCAGCTCAGGCTCATTTTGAGTAATATGTTTTCCTCGTACTCTTTTCTCTCAGGAAAATAAAGAGGAGATACAAGACAGAGGAGGCAAATATCCTTTTTATAAAGAATGAAAAGCAAATTCTCAGTTTGACTGGAACTGTGTCTCCTTTTTCTCTATCTTCTTTACTTTTGTAAATCTTGTTAGGTTAGGTAAAGAACCCAGGAATTTATCTGAATCCTCAGATGTTTCCCAGTTACTAATGGATCCATTAATATCCCTTTAATCCACTTAAAAAATACCACCCAAGAAACTCATCAAAATAAATAGAAAAATAACATCAAGAGGAACTTTTATTAATTAATATATCCCCTCCTACTGCTATAACATTTTAAACTTATGACTATGACATAAGGCTTATTAGGTAATATATCAATTGATGTATCAATAATAGAGCTATCTTTTAAATAAATCCTATTGGGAGACTGACTAAATTTCTTGATATTTTGTTGCTCAAGATATGTTTGGAAGTAATTTTGGAGCCACTCAAGGAAATGAATTCTGTTATTTTATGATGGTATCTCATTTTCTGACCCTCATCACTTATCATGATCTAAAAGGCCTTGTCATGAGACTAGCCTCCAAACAACTTCAGAAGATTTATAAAAATCAAATATGTATCCTCGGAGGAGAACAAAGATGGTTGATCAGTGATGGTCTATAATGAAATGCTGTTGTACATGCTTGTGAGTCCTAAAGGTGCATATTAACCTGTGCCCATGGATTTGCCCTGGCAAACATCTCTGTGGCCAGGTTTCAGGAAGCACATTATGCCCACGGCTGACTTAAGCACATTTCTGAGAATGGCATAAAATAGATAAGAATCTTTAATTCTACTCTATTCTATTCATCTTTTGGATGGAATAATGTCATCTGGATTATTTCTCACTTAAGTTGCTTTTTATATTGATTCCCAGAGTTCCAAATAAAAAAAGGATTGATTCAGAATTTTTAAGTGCTGCCTCAGAAACTATTAACACCTTAGATTCAAGCTCAATGTCAACATAAATCATGATTTCAAGGCCTATCTCTCTTCTCTCTTCATGCTGCTCTCTGTATCCTTATCCCTTCATTCGTCCCTCCCCGTCATGGCTGTCTAGGTATTTTTGCATTAAGCCCATCCATCTCCTGGCACTGCACATGTACTATTTCATATTTAACCTACTTCCTTCAGTTGCTTAAGCCCCACAATTTAGAGAAATCTTTACCTTCTTATTCATAGTCCCCATGTCAAATTCATTAGTAAATTTTGCAGTTTTTGTAATCAGTGATATAATCTCACATAGTTTCTCACCTGGATTATTGCAATAGATTCCTAATGAGTTTCCCTACTTGTTACACTTACCTACAATTCCCGGTACAGAGGGCAGAGTGAACCTTTGGGATGCAAGTCAGAGCATGTCATGGCTTTTATCCTAACTTGCCAGGGATCTCTCACATTACACAGAGCATAAATCCTTGCAATGGCTGTCTGATCTGACTCCCTACTACTTCTGAAGCTGTATCTCCTACTACTCTTGCCCTCTCTGGATTCCTTGCTGGTCCTTGAACATACCACATGTGGGCCTGCCTTACTTCCTTTCTATGTGCTATTTTCTCTGCCTGGGATGTTCTTATTCTACATGGCTGGTGGGAACACTTTCCTTACATGCTGCTCAATTGTCACTTCAGCAACAAAGCCTTCACTGAGGTGACCGCCTCCTTAAAAGAGCATGGCCCCTTTGCGACAGTCCTTGTTTCTTATTAGTTTGCTTTATTTCCCTCTAGCATTTCTTATCTGAGTATATTCGTTGTTTATTCATTTACTATCTGTCTTCCCCATGCCTCTTGGAATGCAAATTCCATAAGAACAACAACTTTGTTTAGCACTAGAAGGGGTTTAATAACTATATGTTTATGTAGTTCCTCTTGTTTATTTTTTGCTTTTGTTGCCTATGCTTTTGTGTCATATCCAAAAACTCATTGCCAAAACCAGTGTCAAGGGCTTTTTCCCTCTTTCTTCTAGGAGTTTTATGGTTTTATATTTAAAAAGCTTCTGAATAGAAAAGAAAACAATCAACAAAAGAAAAAAGTAACCTAAGGAATGGGAGAAAATATTTGTAAACCATACATCTGACAACGTGTGAGTTTCTAAAATATATAAGGACTCACACAACTCAATACAAAAAAAAAAAAAAAAGAAAACCCCAAATAACTCAATTAAAAATGGACAAAGATTTGAATACACATTTATTTTTCCAAAGAAGATACACATATGGCCAAGAGATATATAAAAGGTACTTTTAACATCACTGATTACCAGAGAAATGCAAAGTCGAACCACAATGAGATATCACCTCACACCTGTCAGAATGGCCATTATTGAAAAGACAAGAGATGACAAGTGTTGGTGAGGGTGTAAAGAAAAGGGAAGGCTTGTTTGCATGCTATTGGTGGAAATGTAAATTGGTGCCTCCGTTAAAGTAAAAAGCATGGAAGTACCTCAAAAAATTAAAAATAGAACTACCACTTGCTCTAGCAATTCTAATTATGGGTACATATTCAAAAGAATGAAATCAGCATCTTGAAGAGGTATCTGCACCCCCATGTTTACTGCAGCATTACTCAAAATAGCCAAGATATGAAAACCACCTAAATGTCCATCAATGGAAAAAGAAAGACATCTTGTCATTTGTGATAATACGTACAAACCTGGAGGACATTATGCTAAGGGAAATAAGCTAGACACAGAAATACAAATGCTATATGTTCTTACTTGTATGTGGACTCTAAAAAAGTTGAAATTATAAGAGCAGAAAACAGAAAGGTAGCTTCCAGGGACTGAGGGAAATGGAGAGATGTTTGTCAAACGGTAACAACTTTCAGTTATAAGATGCACAAATTCTGGGGATCTCATGTACAGCATGGGTGGCGACTAATGTGTTAATCGATTGTGATAGTCATTACACAAAGTATACATATAGCAAATCATCCCTTTGTACACATTGAATATATTTAATCTTTATTTGTCAATTAAATGTTAAAAATAAACTAGATTGGAAAGAAGAAAAAGTTGCAAGAGTAAATACATAAATAAAAGGAATCATGTTAGTAAAGTGTTTAAAAACAGGGTCTTTGGTGTAAGAGATATGTGGGATCAAGTGGCTGTCTAATCATGGGGAAGCACTTCTATGCAAAAGTGTGCAATAATATTGATTTCACAGGGCAGACATATGAATTAAATGATGTACAATTAAAAAGTTTATCATGATGTCTATCAATAGTAAACACTCACACAGAGCTGTGCTTCTGCTGTTCTTGCTGCCCTTTAATTTGGCATCTCTACTTCAAAAACAGACGCAATACTGACCCTTCACAGGGGGAGTTGAGTATGGTGCTGCCCACCCAACTCCCTCCCCTGAGGGTGCAGTAACCACCTGCTGACCTGGGCCCATGAAGTAGGGTTTTGTTGTCATAAGACTGCTGTCAGATATTTTATCTCTGTGATGCATCATCTCATTTTACTAAGCCACTGATTAAAATCAAAGAAGATATAGCCTCTGACCTTGTTTGCTTTTTACTGTTGAAATCAAATAAGGGAATCAATAAAACTAAAAGAAAATAAATCTTTAAAATCCATTTGAAGTTGACATCTTCAAGGAGAAACTCGAGTTTCTGGGAGGAGGATATTTACTGTCATTGCCAGATGAGTAACTACTCCTATTTTGTGTCTTACATTCTAAAAGAAACACACATGCATAGTCTTCAGTTTATATATCCCTGCAGGTAAAGAATTAAAGTGCCCTAAACTGAAATTAAAATCTCTCTCTTAATCTTTGTGATCCTGTTATGTTTGTAGGAGACAGTGCAAATGAGGCTTGGTAATCTGGAGTGATGGCAATATCTAAAGAAAGGAGTGATAGAAGAAAGGGAAAAAATGTAATTTTTACCTAATAACCAAAGCTTGGTATTAATTTAGGTTCACCAAATGTATTTTCCAGCTCCTATTTTCCAGTATGTTATGACTATTTCTGTACATTTCACTAAACTGGAGGACTCACTTGTCAAAATAGGTCACTATGATTTGGAATACTCTTAGCAAACAGTATTGATAGGAACAACTATTGCACGTATAGCTGTGGCTTACTAAATGTGAGCTTTGAGCTAAGCATTGTACCAGGCATTTGATAAATATTACATTAACAGACTCTCACAGAGACCCAGTGAATTATATGTTGTCATATTCTGTGGATGGAAAACAAAAATAAAAAGATTTGTCAGGATTAGTATGATTAGCAAGTTGCAAAGTCTGGATTTCTCACTGAACATGCCTGGACAATAACTTGCCTATCCTCTTGCTTGAATGCCTCCCAACAGAAACATAAATCATCGTAATACATGCCTGGTATTAAGTTCACAATTTATTGGAAGTACGGAGAAGGTCAGTGGATCAGAACCAGCATTACTCTCAGCCAGGTGCAAAGGGATTCCAGATCTGTCAGCTGGATTAGTTACTCCATTAACACACTTCCTGGTATTATCAAGTATGTTCCTATGTCCTTCAGTCCTTCAGGTCTTTATTTTTTTTTTTAGAGACCAGGTCTCTCTCTTGCTCTGTTACCCACACTGGCTGGAGTGCAGGGTGGCATGTTCATAGCTCACTACAGCCTCCAACTACTGGGCTCAAGAGATCCTCCCACCTCAGCCTTCCAAGTGTCTGGGACTATGGGTGCATGCCACGATGCTCAGCTAAATTTTAAATTTTTTGTAGAGATGGGGTCTTGCTATGTTGCCCAGGCTGGTCTCAAACTCGTGGCCTCAAGGTATCATCCTGCCACAGTCTCCCAAAGCACTGGGATTACAAGCTGAGTCATTGTGCCTGGTCTATCCTTTTTTTTTCCATGATAAAAATAATCTCAAAATATCAGTGCCTTACAACAATAAACATTTCTTTCATTCTTATACTGTGCATGTGGTTTGTGGTTTGGTGGATCTAGCAGGGCTACGCTGGGCTGGGCTGGAATCCAGCTTTCTGGTCAAGTTTAGGTCTGTGTTTTCGCTGCCTGGGGCAGGTTCTTCCCACAGCAGGTCTCAGGAGTGTGAGAGAGAGAGCAGTGATATGTGATGGCTCATAGATCTTCTGTCCAGAATAGCCCCCCTGTCACTTCTATCCACATTCCCTTGGTCACAGCTAATTAAGTGTCAAGGCAACACATTCTCCATCCACAATGGAGGGAGGCATGGCAAAGTCTCATGGTAAGGGCATGAATATGTAATTCTGACATAGAGAGTGAAGAGGTGAGAATAATGTGGAAACAGTTTCTGCAAACAAAGCATGGACTTCAAAGCCCTTACTCTTATGGCGTGGCTCTATCTATCTAAGATGTGTATAAGAACATTTATCTCATGGAGATATACTGAAGATAAAATGAGATAATGTATATAAACCACATAGTAAACAATTAATGTTAGCCTTTATTATTGTTTTTGATGCTATAATTTTTGAATTTTTACATTATCTCTTTCAACTCATGTGACTCAATTCTTGATCACTTGTTTTATCCTTAATAACATGTATTAAATAAATATTTATTGAACAGCTAATCTGGACTGCCTTCACCATTAGTACCTACATCTAACTGGTTTTCATCTGCTTGCTTGTTTTCTGTGCATCTGTGTATTCAGATTCCTGGTATATTATTTTTTCTCTAATTTACCATGGTTGGCCTTGTTTCTGACTCATGGCTTTGCCTGAATGGATTTTGATGGTATCTGATTAATTTTTGATCTCTATTAAATCTACAAATTTTACTTATTCATAATTTTCTAATTTTCATCATCTAGTTTTCTATTTCTCTCTCATTTAAACCTATCTTGCAAGTGAGAGAAAACTCAATGCAAACTGGTTTAAGCAAAAGAGGAGCTTACCTGAAAATTCCAGGGGTAGGGTCAGGTCTTAGGAAGAGTTTATTGCAGAATTCAATTTCCCTCCCCTTCCCCTCCTGCCATCCATCCTCTGACTTGGCTGTATTGTCAATTAATATTTCTTTTTTTGAAAGCAAGATGGACTCAGTAACTTCAGACTAAATATTAACAAGTTAAGTTAATCTTTCCTAGAATGTTCAGCTAAAGTTTCATTGCATCTTATTTATTCTATTGGAAAACAAGTCTTATCTCTGAACTGATAACCTTGTATTGAAAAAAATATTCTTATTGTGTAAGCCTAAGAGATATGCTCCACTCCAGGAGTTGAGGGATCAGACAGTCTCAACTGTGTTCATGGGCTAAAAGTTGGGGAAAGAATGGTTTTCTCAAATCAATCGTGGGAAGCAAAAACAAAAACAAAAACCACAACAAAAAATGTTTCCTACATATCTTCCCTTTATTTTTTACTTTCTATATCATTTTTAAGGCATTTTGTTTAAATATCTCTCATTAAAGGAAAAATTCAGCAATTACAAGTTAGGTATATATTTATAGACAGGGGTTCTAGGCTTAATTGCCTTCCCACTCCCCTGCCTCCACACCAATCCCCAACAATAAATCTCGTTGTATGACTGAGATTAGCTACATGTACTTATGCCATTGCATAGAAAATTCAGATTCTGTCTTTGGGAATCTATAGACCCCAGTACTAAATGAACATTCTTCAATTTGTGCTAAGATTTAAAATCTGGCAAATAAATTATTTTTAACTGCCAGTACAGCCAACAAGGCAAGGTTGCAGAATATTGCTATTATTCAGTGTCTGTTACTCAGATAATTCATTGACCCATGAAAAGACTGATCTGCAGCTTTTAGTAATTCATGGAGAATATCTTCCTCTTCCCCCTCATCCTTCTCCCTTTAAGGAATTGTTTATATATTATGGTTGACTTTTCAGTCTCTATCGGTAATCATAATGATACTAATGTTAAAACATGTATGCAATATATTGTACATTTCTGAGTCCATTCTTACCTATTCTTTTATTTAAACCTCATAAAAATTTTGGGAGGCAAGTATTAGTAGTTAAAAATTAAGGCTAAAAAACTTGCAAAAAGCCTTATAAGAACTGTATTCCTTTATAGTTTTTGAAAGCCCAGGCTCCTCCCCTAATTTTATACTCAGTGATTTGAGAATATATAATAGTAACAGTAATAGCTTCTCGTTAATACTTGAAATTTGGCTTTAGAACTCAGGAAACCAAATTCATTATTTCAAATAGTCACTATATTACATTTACTAGAAAAAGAAAAAATGAGTCAGCAAACATTTATTTCTCCCTCTCTAAGGAGAGACTGTCTTCTTTTCCTTCTCCCTCTTTCTTTTCTTTCCTTCTTTTCAGAAATGTAGCTTCTTTTTTTAAAAAAAAAAAAAAAGATGAAAAGAGTCCCTTAGAGGAGAATCTAAGGTGAAGTACCATTTCTTTGTTGTTTGAATACAGCTATGTTTTGGGAAGCTTTTTTTTTTTTTTGATAATTACTATATCTTTGGGGAGTTGTAGAACTGGTTTGGAAAGGCTGTTGGTTCGTGGACTTTTTGGAATTTTGCAGCTTCCACATACAAACTGGGAGACTGATTGGCTGCCCACCGGCGCTGAAGACGGAGAACTGGTGGCACCAGAGCTTGTCAGCCAGGTGGCGGGAGTCATAGACACAAGCTAAATAAAATGTGCTGTCAACATGCAGGAAATGTGGGAAGTGACAAACAGGGAGATGAAGCGATTCCGTGTCAGGACAGAGGGGGAGACAAATGATGTGCAGGGAGACACGTGTGCCCTTTCCACTGTCTAAAGCAGCATCGCACATGATCGGCCTGCCCTCTGCTTCTCACTCCCGTGGGCTGCGGGCAGCCTCCGTCCAGCAGGGTGTTCTCAGGAAGCCCATCAGGCCTTGCACACTGGGCCCACTCCTGAGCAGCTGTCCCTACCTGACCCCAGAGTAAGGTGAGGTTGGAGCCATGTTGTGCCATCAGGAATCCCCAAAAAGCTCCAGTAACCTCTTGCTGTGCCCAACATTATCTTCAGGTCTCTGGCCAATGCCCTCATTCAGAACTGCATCACCAAGACCTCCAGTGCTCAAGGGATATGTCCAAAATCCGAACTAAGCAAGTCGCTTCTCTGGCACCCCTTCCATGGCTCTTGCTTGCTTGCACACAGGGTAAACGTCAAGCTCCTGGCGTGGAGTACAGGGGCCTTCTCAGTTGGCCTCGTTGTTGGTTTCACCTACTGGTGCTGTCTAGCGACCACCACACCTTCCAGCCATAACCACCGGCCTGGCCTGGAGGCGCTCCTCTCTCTGCCGGGCAGCTTTCTAACCAGCTCGAGAATGATCTCCCTCGCTGCTCCCTGCCCCCACGGCCTGCTGGTGAGCAGCGACTCATCCTGCATGACTGAACTCATCCGTCACTTCTTTGCTGAAGATTTTCTGACTCCCTCATCCTTCCCGTGTATAGTGTAGGTCTTCTTCCTCTTAACTCTGTACTTTCAGTTTGTTTGTGACCTGCCATTTGTGAAGAGGGGGTTGCGTTCCATGAGACTCGCAGAGGGGGCTGTGACTGTCTTGTTTTCCCTCGTATCTCTAGTGCTTGGCACAGGGCCTGGCATGTAATAAGCTCTCAATAAATTTCAGTTGAACAAATGATGAACAAACACAAAATGCCAATATGAGGTGTTATTTGAATTAGTGTAAAATTTACCTTTAAGGAAAAAATATCAATATGTGATGTTTTGTCTGAACCATTATGAATCCAGGGTTCTCTATAATCTAAACAAGTTTGGGAAACACTGGCCTAGGCAGGAGAGCAGGAGGCCTTAGTCTGCTAGGCCTGGGCCCTGCTGCGAGGGGAGGAGCGAGTGCATGTGGAGATGGATTGGGGCCTCCTGGCTCCTTGTCCCTGATCTCTTTCAGGGCAGTGCCTACATCTGACCTGGGTTTAGATGTGCCACAAAACCTGGCACATAGTAGGTGCTTATAAAATATTTGTGGAAGAAAGAAAATAAAACGGCATATACATTTCAATGTTAGACATGAAAAACCATTCTTGTCTTTGATGAGCTTACACTTTAATAAATAGCATCACAGTGTGATTTCAGAATTTGTCAATCTCAGCATACTTGTTCGGGAGACGATATTTCAATGTTGTCACACACATTAGATTTGCCTCCTGGTGTGGGGTTAACACTCAGAGATATCAGTTTCAGTCTTTAGCCTTTTTTTTTTAAATCATTCTCTCACCTTCTGACCTGAGCTTCCTCGTGCCCCTCACCCTGACTTCCATCAGGTGCATTTTCTTATCTTTTCTTAGTCCCTGCCTGGGAAGCCTTTAATATAAGCAAACTCATTGTCTTATCATAATTTATGCATCTATATCCTTCTGATTCTAGGTGATTCAGCTGGTTTCAACCATCTCCCATGATTTGCATGACCTCCGGATCTATGTAAAGTTCCATTTCATCCCTCTTCCCACTTTCAGTGCAGAGGTTTCCTTGCTATAGGCTTGTGATCCACAGATGCTCATGGCCTCAGACTTGACAGAAGAAGAGATAGAATTGGGATTGCCACACCCTCGGGCACCACTGAGGCTTTAACGAGAATGAATTTCCTTTGAATGCAGAATTATCACTCTCTTGCAACATTTATGGCCTGGAAATTGGGACGCCTGGCTTTAGAACCAATACTCACAAACACATTGACTTACTGTTGTCTTTTCAAATAACAAAGTTTTCCTAAGATAACTCATTATTTCTCAGAGAGAGGCTCTAGGATGGAGTTCTGGTAGGATGATGGGTCTCAGTGTCCCGAAATATTGGTCTGTCTTCTTTGTGCCTCTGACTATCATCTTTAAAATGGTTTAGATCTTTAGTTTAATAAACATCTCCTGAGCGTCTCTCATGAGCCAGACGCTGTGAATACAGAGGTGAGTTACACACAGTCTGTACCTCTGAGTCTCACAGAGAGAGACGGACAGGCAAACACTGAGCTTTAATATAACATGGCGAGTACACAGTTGACGCGGGTGAGTCGAGGCTGGTCACATGGAAGCACAAAGATACATGTTACCTCACCCGGGGATTCTCAGATTTTGGTGTGCGTCAGAGTCACTCAAAGAGCTCACTGAAACACAGCCTACTGGAGTGGCTGATTCAGTAGGTCTGTGGTTGGGCTCAACAATTTGCATTTTTGACAAACTCCTAGAGCACAGTGCTGCCACCAGTGCAGAGACCCCACTGTAAGGACCACTGGCCTAACTTTAGGGAGACTGGGGGAGGCTTTCTGGAGGAAGGGATGCCCAAGTAAGCTTAAAAGAATAAATGAGACCAGATAAAACACCAAGTGAAGGAATGTCAAGTGAGGAAATAGCAGGTGCAAAGGCAGAGTGGAACACAGGGCAGAATAGGGTTCCTGGAGAAGGCAAAGAGAAGAAGGTGAGACAGGGGCCTTTGGACATAAAAGAAATTAAGTAAATCAATAAACCGTGGGACACTTTCTTTGCTCTGGCATCCAGTGCTGCAGTGGTTACTGTAACATTTCAAATATGTACAAGCTGAAAGAATCACACAAACTGCTGGTAATTCTTCCCTCCTAGGCCACATTTAGAGACTGGCCTTATTTAATGTATCTTTGAAAGGTGAGGGTTTGTAAGAATATTTTAAGTGGACTGGAAAAATGTAGACGTGTAATAATTAGAAGTTACATGAAAATACCAATACTCAACAATATTCTATACGATACCTGTCAAAAACAGAGGTTGAAAAATGCTTGTTTGGAAGAATTCAAGAATTATGCTGTATGAATGTCAGTGTGAACCTAAAGCATGTCTTTGCAACTATTGTTGGCCATTTCCAGCTATATAGCAAACAGACAGAAGTGAAAGTAAAATTCTAAACATGCAGTACAGAAACTCTCTTATGTATTTATTTTTGGTTTAAAATTGTATAATTAAGTACTACTTATAAATAAAATTGAAATCTTCTTCTTCTTTTTTTTTTTTTTAAACAGAGTCTCACTCTGTTGCCAGGGCTAGAGTGCAGTGGCGTCATCATAACTCACTGCAACCTCAAACTCCTGGGATCATCCTGCCTCAGCCTCCTGAGCAGCTGGGACTACAGGTGCATGCCACTACTCCTGGATAATTTTTTCTATATTTAGTAGAGACAGGGTCTTGCTCTTGCTCAGGTTGATGTCAAACTCCTGAGCTCAAGCAATCCTCCTGTCTTGGCCTCCCAGAGGGCCAGGATTACAGGCGTGAGCCACCGCGCCTGGCCCAAAACCTCCTTTTATATAAAGAGAGAAAAGTCCTAGTGATATCAATGGAGTAACGGTTTTTGCTTCATACACTTTGGGGTACTTTTGCATTAAATTTTTTAATATTATATACATCATGCAAAAAGCATCTACAGAGACTAGGTATAATTTAAAGAATATTAATAACACAAACCTTGAATCCACTATTCAGCTTTCAGACATTATCAGTATCTTTGAGGCATCCTCTCCTTTCCCCACAGTTCTTCATTCCTCCCAGAGATAACCACTGACCTTGCCTTCATTTTAATCATGTCCCTCATTTTCATTATCATTTAGCTGCATGTGTATTTATAAACTATATATTTTTTAGCTTTGTCTTTTCTGAAATGCAAAGAAATAGAGCAAGCTGTGTGTGCTTTTTAGTTCTTTTCTCTTTTTGCTTAACATAATGTTGAGAATTGGATGTGTAGACATCTGTAGCTGCAGGTCATTCATTTTCCCAACTGTAGGATATTCCACTGCATGAATAATCACAATTTACTTGTCCACCTACCTTTAATGAATGTTAGGTCATTTCCAAAAGTACGTGTGTGCATGCATGCGTTTCATTACATGCAATGCTTTTAGGAGCTTTGAGTGCGCTTTGCTGAATTATATAGCATATGTGAATGTTTAGCTTTATTAAGTAATATTAAATTGTTTTTCAGATCATTGGTGACAATTTTTCATTTTCTTCAGAAGTCAGTGAGTATTCCCTTTCATCCTGTCCTTTGGTAGACTTTTAAATTTTTTGCCAAATTGGATAAGCATAAAATCATTGCTTTTTTAAATCAGTGTTTTCATGATGAATAATAAGTAGACTACTTACATTTATATCCTTATTCATGTTTTCTCCTCTGTAAAAATCTTTGTTCACATCCTTTGTCCATTTTTATTATGTTGACTTTCTACTGATTCATAGGATATTTAAAAAGCCTAGACCCTCATCCTTTGCCAGTCATATGTGTTCTAAGTATATTCTCCCATAAAGTGGCTCCTTCATACATTCACTTTTGAGTGTCTTTTGAGAAACAGAATTTCTCATATCTTATGTAATTGAAGGTATCAAACTCTTCTTTTGTGATTTGTGCTTTTTAACTACAAGCTCTAAAACTGTTTTAGAGATTCCTTCATAAAGGTTTTAGGTTTCATATTTTTCCTTTCAACTTTAAGTCTTTCTTATATTTGGAATTTGTGCATATTCCACACAAATGTGTTTATATGTGTGATATATATGTGTGATATAAAGGATCCATTAACATTTTTTAATATGGATGCTCAGTTGTTTCTACACTGTACCTAATGATCTGCAACTTTGGCTCTATTCACATGTGTTACTCTGTTTCTGGAGACTATTCTGTGCATTGATCTATTAAGCTGTCTCTATGCCACTTCCACTGTTCATCAATTCATATTGAAGGGATAGCATTTTAAGGGAAGAGATAGTGTTTAAAGCAATTCCCATGCCTGGCTATTCTTTTCAGGAATGTATCAGCTGTCTAGTCCCTTTTATCATCCATGTAAATTTAGACTGGCCAAAATAAACATGAAAGAGGCCCTCCAATGAGCTGTAAAGCTAAAACAGCAGTTAACTTACAAAGGAAAACCAATCAGACTAACTGCAGACTTCTCAACTGAGACCTTATAAGCAAGAAGAGAATGGACCCCCATTCTCAGTCTTCTCAAACAGAATAATGCCCAGTCCACAATTTTATATCCTGCAAAACTAAGTTTCTTATATAAAGGAGAAATAAAGACCTTCTCAGACAAGCAAAGACTGAGGGAATTCATCAAGACAAGACCTGCCCTCCAAGAAGTACTCAGAACAGTATTACACATGGATCAGCACAATAAATACCCACCAGTGGAAAATCATCCAAAAGCTAAAGGTCAAAGGCCACATACCACAATGGCTCAAGAGAGAAAATGAAACTACAAAGTTCAGCTCAACAGGATGAACAGAAATCTGCCTCACTTATCAATTCTTTCAATAAATGTGAATGGCTTGAACTACACACTAAGGAGATATAGGTTGGCCGAATCAATAAATACACACAAGCCAAGTATCTGCTATATTCAGGAAACACATCTAACCCACAAGGATGCATTCAGACTGAAGGTGAAGGGATGGAAAACAATATCCCATGCCAATGGAAACCAAAAGAAAGCTGGTATAGCAGTTCTGATTTCAGATACCTTAATCTTCACATCAACAAAAGTAATGAAAGACAAAGATGGTCACTATATAATGGTGAAGGGAACAATTCAACAAGAATATATGACAATTCTAAATATTCATGCACCTAACTCAGGTACACCCAGATTCATAAAACAAATCATACTGGATCTAAACAAAATTATAAACAGCAGCACTGTAATAGCCAGGGACATCAACACCCCTCTGGCAGAACAGGAAAGATCCTCCTAACAGAAAACAAACAAAGAAACAATGGACTTAAACAGAGCTTGAGAACAAAAGGACCTGAATAATATTTACAGGACATTCTATGCAAAAAGCACTGAATATACATTTTTCTCATGAGCTCATGGCGCATTCTCTAAGATTGACCATATCCTAGGCCACAAAGCAAGTCTCAACAAATTTAGAAAAACAGAAATTATACGATGCATCTCCTCAGACCACAGTAAAATAAAATTAGAAATCAACTCCAACAGAAAATATCATCTCTACACAAACAAATGGAAATTAAATAACCTTATACTAAATGATTATTGGGTTAGGAGGAAATTAATATGGAAATAAAAAGATTCTTTGAACTAAATTATAAAGGAGACACAAGTTATCAAAATCTGTGGGACACAGTGAAAGCAATCTGGGAGGAATATTTATAGCCATAAATGCCTACATTCAAAAGACAGAAAGATCACAAATAAGCAATTTAATGGTCATCTCAGAACTGGAAAAGGATGAGCAAACCCACCCCAAACCCAGCAGCAGAAGAGAAATACCAAAGATCAGGGTAGAATTAAATGAAATTGATAACAAAAAACTATATGGAAGATTAATAAAAAAAAGTTGGTTCTTTGAAAAAATAAACAAAATTGACATACTTCTTGCTAGATTAACAAGAAGAAGAAAAGAAAGGACTTTAATAATCTCAATCAGTAATGAAAAAGGAGAAATGCTACTGATATCACGGAAATACAAAATATCATCTATTAATACTATGAAAACCTCTATGCACATAAGCTTGAAAACGTGGAGGAAATGGACAAATTCTTAGAAACACGCAGCCTCCCTAGGCTCACTAAAGAAAAAAAAATTTCTGAACAGACCAATATCAAGTACTGAAGTTGAAGCAGCAATTAAAAACCTTCCTAAAAAAAAAAGTCGCAGATAAGATGGTTTCACACTGAATTTTACCAGAGCTACAAAGTAGAACTGGTGCCTGTCCTGCAGAAATTATTCCACAACATCAATAAAGAAAGAACACTCCCCAATATGTTTTATGAAGCCAGCATCACCCAGATACCAAAACCAGGAAAGTATACAACAAAAAAAGAAAACTACAGACAAATATTCATTATGAATATAGATGCAAAACTACTCAAGAAGATCCTAGCAAACTGAATTCAGGTGCTTATCAAAAAAAAAATAATACATCATGACCAAGTGGTCTTCATCCCAGAGATACAGGGATGGTTCAATATAAACAAATCTATAAACGTAATTCACCACATAAATAGAAGTAAAAACAAAGACCATAAAATCCTCTAAATACATGGAGAAAAAGCATTTGACAAAATTCAGCAACCTTTTATGATAAGAACACTTAACAAAATAAGCATAGATGCGACTTACCTGAAAATAATAAATTCTGTATACAACAAACCTACAACCAACATCATACTGAACAAGGAAAAATTGAAAGCATTCCCGCTTAGAACTGGAACCAAAGTTGCCCCCTATCGCCACCTCTATAAAATATAGTGCTGGAAGTCCT
Organism: Lemur catta; assembly: GCF_020740605.2. NCBI lineage: Eukaryota > Metazoa > Chordata > Mammalia > Primates > Lemuridae > Lemur > Lemur catta. The sequence continues at coordinate 90,693,664 of NC_059135.1, read as the reverse complement.
AGCCGGAGCAATCAGACAAGAGAAGGAAATCAAGGGCATCCAAATGGGGGAAGAAGAGGTCAAATCATTGCTCTTTGCTGACAATATGATCTTATATCTGGAAAACCACAAAGATTCTGCTGTGAGACTACTGGAATTGATAAACAAATACAGCAAAGTTTTAGGTTACCAAATCAATGTACATAAATCAGTAGCATTACTATATGGCAAATGCAGTCAAACTGAGAACCAAATCAAAGACTCAATACCCTTCACAATAGCAACAAAGAAATTAAAATACCTAGGAATATATTTAACTATGGAAATGAAAGACCTCTACAGGGAGGGCTATGAAACACTAAGGAAGGAAACAGCAGAAGATTTAAAGAGGTGGAAAACCACGCCATGCTCATGGATCAGCAGAATCAAGATTGTTAAAATGTCTATACTACCCAAAGTGATCTACAGATTCAATGAAATCCCCATTAAAATATCAGCATCACTTTTCACAGATCTAGAAAAAATAATTCTACACTTTGTATGGAACAGAGAAGATGCCATATAGCAAAAGAAATCTTAAGCAAAAGCACAAATTTGGAGGCATCAATTTACCAGACTTCAAGCTATACTACAAGGCTTTAGTAACTAAAACAGCATGGTACACGCACAAGAACCGAAATATAGACCAATGGTACAGAACTGGGAACAGAGATATAAAACCATTCTCCTATAGCCATCTAATCTTTAACAAAACAGACAACAACATACACTGGGGAAAAGAATTCGTACTCAAAAAATGGTCCTGGGAAAATTTCATAGACACATGTAGAAGACTGAAACAGGATCCATACCTCTTACATTCCAATAAAATCAATTCACAGTAGATAGCAGACTGAAACGTAAGGCATGAAACTATAAGAATTCTAGAAGAAAATGTGGAAAACCTCTTATAGACATTGGACTAGGGAAAGAATTTATAAAGAATTTCCCAAAGGCAATCACAGCAACAAGAAAAATAAATTAATGGGACCTGATCAAATTAAAAAAGCTCCTGTACAGCCAAGGAAACTATCATGAAAGCAAACAAACAACCTACAAAATGGGAGAAAATAGTCACATGCTATACATATGAAAAAATCAACAATCCCATTAAAAAGTGGACAAAGGACAAAGAACAGAAACATTTCAAAAGAAGACAGACTAATGGCCAACAATCATATGAAAAAATGCTCAACATCTCTAACCATCAGGGAAATGCAAATCAAAACCACAGTGAGATGTCACTTAACTCTAGTAAGAATGGCTTTTATCAAAAAGTCCCAAAACAATGAATGTTGGCATGGATATGGAGAGATAGGAACACTCATACACTGCTGGTGGGATTGCAGACTGTAACAACCTCTGTGGAAAGTAACATGGAGATACCTCAAAGAACTAAAAGCAGAACTAACATTTAATCTAGGAATCCCATTACTGCGCATCTAAAGAAAGGGAAAAAAGACATTGCATAAAAGAGGTATGTGCACTTGAGTGTTTATAGCAGCAGAATCCACAATTGCAAAGATGTGGTAACAATGCAATTGCCCATGAATACATGACTACATTAATAAAATGTGGTATATGTATACCACAGAACGCTACTCAACCACAAAACACAAAGGTAATCTAGCACCTCTTATATTATCCTGGACAGAGTTAGAGCCCATTTTACTAAGTAAAGTATCACCAGAATGGAAAAACAAGCACCACATGTGCTCACCATCAAATTAGTATTAACTAATCAACACTTATGTGCACATATAATAGTAACATTCATCAGGTGTCAGGCAGGTGAGAGGTAGAAAGGAGGTAGGAGGGGATGGATATATTCACATCTAATAAGTGTGATGCACACTGTCTGGGGGATGGACATGCCTGAAGCTCTGATTCCTACAGGGAAAAGACAATACATGTAACCTAAACATTTGTACCCCCGCAATACGCTGAAATAAAAAATAAATAAAAATATCCATAGAACATATATAACACAATAGCAAAAACTCAAATCTATAGACTTCAAAATGGGGAAAGGACTTAAATAGGCATTTCTCTAAAAAGATACATAATGCAAATGGCCAACAAGTATATGAAAGGATGCTCAACATAAATTATCATCAGGGAAATGCAAACCAAAACCACAATAAGTTATTACTTCATAGCTGTTAGCACAGCATTTATAAATTTTTTTTAAATTAAAAAGGCAAGGAATTGGAGATATGGAAACTTTTGTGCTGTATTGATGACAATGTAAAACAGAATAGCTGCTATAGAAAACAGTACAGAGCTTCCTCAAAAAATTAAAAATAGTATCATCATCTGATCTGGAAATCCCACTATGGGTATTTATCCAAAGATATAGAAATCAGTATTTCAAGAGATATTTGCACACTCCTGTTCAATGCAACATTATTCACAATAGCCAAGATGTGCAAGCACCCAAAAGTCCAGAAACTGATGAATGGATAAAGAAGATTTGGCACGAGCTTAGGATGGGAGAACAACAAGAGAGAAGGGGCCTGGATCACTGTGCCCACCCCAGAGGTCTGTCATCCCATCCAGGATATTTGGATTGAACAGGGACACACTGCACCCACAGAACATCTTTGGAAGTGTAAGAGCCTGGGTGTTCCATTTGATTTCTCTCCGATTCCTACACTTGAAACCCAGGTGTCTTGGTTAACACCTTTGGGGAGGCCCTTCATTCCTGTGGCCTTGTGTGCCAGCACTGACAAAACACAAGGAGAGAGGGACCTCAGAGGAGGCCAGTCCCTGGGCCCTGAGCTCCTACCACCTCCCCCAAGGCACTGCATAAGTAATGTAACTTTCTATTGCAGAGCAAAGTGAGGGACACTGTTTCCTAGACCATGGGTGGCCTCCCCTCCCCCACCCCAACAGACGTTCCACCCTGGTTGCCTGGAGCTGTTTGTGTTACTTACGGAACCATCCCTAGGGACTCCTGCGGTCAGTTGTGGCCACAGGCCACTGGCAAGCGGAGGCAGAGCTGCAGAGCCCTTCAGAGCCACGAAGGGCCTGCTGCCCGCAGCCATAATGTCTCTACAGCTGGTCCTGGACCAGCTGTGGGCTGTTCTGGTGGTGATGTTCAAAAGCCTGGAGCAAGTGCCAGGAGCACGGGGCTTCTCCTGGAAGATCCTGGTGTGCACTGCTCTGGTGGCCTGTCTAGTGAGGAGAGGCATCTCAGGAAGACGAGGGGAGGAGCCGGCCAGACGGAGTTCAGCCTGCAGTAAGGTGGACCCCAAAGCTCAAGCCAAGATGGGGCCAACGCCAAAGGCCGACACTGGCCCCCAGTCACCCATGGGGGAGGACAGTCCTCTTTGGCTCCGAACCCTCTGCTTGGCAGCTCTAAATGGAACAAGAGCATATTCCTTACAGAAAATGGTTGACTTGCTTAAAGAAAGAGAGAAAAGCCAGCCTCCTGAACTTCCCTGGGTGCTGGACACACAACATGTCTCAGTCACATCACAGCACGACGGAGATCTTCAGAAGACGACCATGGCGGATTTTGATGACAACGGAGACCTTCCACAAGTCCTTCCAAGACAGAAGCAAAGACTGCAGGACAAGGAGAAGAAACTGAGCCTGGAGAGCGTGAAGTCAGTAATGGACCAGGCCCAGAGTTGTAAAGTGAGGCGACGGTCATCCCTGGCCCACACCCTGCTCAGCCCCCTGCAGCTGCCCAGCCCTGTGAGTGGCCTTCTGGAGGACGAGGATGCGGAGGTGGAGGGAAACAGGGAAGCGGGACAGGCTGACGGCCCTGCATCCCTGCCAGAAGTCCCTCTGCGCAGTTTCAGTGATGGTGGTGACTTAACTGCATGCTTGGGAAGTCCTGCAGAGGAGACCGGAGAAGTAGCTGGACAAGTGTGCAGAGAAACCCGAAGGAGGTATGAGCTGGAAGAGCAAATTGAAAGCCTGCGAGCCCAGGAGGCGTCTCTGCGGGAAGACGGTGCGCGGCTGGACAGGGAGATCCGGGAGCTCGAGCTGAGGCTGCGAGCGCTGCCTGCTTTGGAGCAGCGACACGTGACGGAGCCGGAGCGGAAACTGGCGGAGGAGGAAGTCCGCTGCTCGGAGATGGAGAAGAGACTCGCCGCCCTGTCAGAAAGGGTAGCCCGCACTCGGCAGGTGGGAGACATGTACAAGGAGGTGGCTAAGGAGCTCGCCCAGGAATTGCAGACAGCCGCTTCTTTTTACCGGGAGGACATCTGCTTCCGTGAGTCTGGAGTGCAGCACAGCAGGATGGCCGCCCTGTCCATCGAGCGTGAGGTCAACTGGCTCAGGAGAGGGAACCACTGCGACAGGCAGAAGCTGGCTGCCCTCGAGGCCAGGCTGCAGCCGTTCCCGAGGCGCCCTTTTGCAGCCGGGGCTCCGCCCGCAGCCCGCGGGCCCACAAGTGCCGGGGGGACCGGGGGCCCTCAGCCCCCCAGAAGAGAGGAGGCTCGCGGCGGGAGAGCTCGCGGGTCCAGGGTGACCTTCTGGATTGATGGTGTTCGCCTTACACCCGGGGCCTGAAGGCGACAGCCTCGGCAGAACGACAGCTGCTGCTTCTCCCTCTGAGGGCATTTTTGATTGAACTCGTTTTGATTCAGCTGTTTTTCTTTAATTCATATTGAAATTTATTCTTAATAAACTTTGATAGTATCATAATTGTAAGGTAGTATTTTTTCAATATAGATCGTTTAATATAATTCCTATGCATGCTGCATCTCCACATCTGTGGGTCCTCTAGAAGTACACGGTATAAGTACTGTGTTTTGACTTAGATAAAGGGACCGCTTACCTAGACATCATTGAAGGTTGAAACGGAGAGGGCCGTTTAAAGCAAAGTGCATTTCTGTGTGCTATGCGTGGGTATTAGAAAACAGCCCAAGTACATTTTCCTGAATAAACTTTGATTTTTAATAAAATCAAATATAGAGACTTCAACCCCACCACCACACCATTCTAAGTTCATCATATTTTTAATAGTTTGTTCTTAACTTTCATAGATTAATACATTGAGGTTGATATTTTGCAAATATTGTTTCCTGTTTTGCAGTTCTTTAAAACATATTTTGTTATTTTGTTTAGTATAGTGTTTGTTATTTATGTATGTTGAAATGATACCCAGTCAAAAACAGTTTTCTCTTGATGCTGAATACACTAAAACTCACTGTCACTCATACTCATGGATGTTCACACACAGGCAAACACCACAATGCAGACACATACATGTTTTGCCAGTATCTGGGGAAAATGTAAAAATAAAGATATCTTCAAATATCGAAATAATGTTTTAAAATAAATAAAATGAGAATAAAAAGGTAAAAAGAATTGTACCTCCATAATACTTTGAAATACCTTCAAATAATTTAAAATACTTTCAAATACTTTGAGTAGTTTGTAAGTTAAAATCATAGAGGAAGTATTGTCCAATATGAAATGGTATTTAACTTTTTAAGGTCAAATTTATATAAAAATGATTATATATTCCAAAATTACATGAGACTACTAAATTTCTGATATATCTTAGGATATGTTATCAGTAATAATTATGATTATGTTAAATTGTTATATGCCACAGAAATAACCAAATTTCCTTGTCAATTGTGTCTTCAACCATGGCTCTTCTAAGACTTTTGGTATCCACAGACCATTATTGTTTCACTTTGATTCTTCTCAAAAAGTGATTTACAATCAGCTCCAATCCAAAAGTTTGTTAATTCTTTGTAAACATTCATGGAAAGGAAACTGATAAGTAATCTTGAATACAAGTTTCTGATAACTTTGAAGATTGTACCATTGGACTGGGTAAACATTTCCAGAACTCTAATTAAACAGGTGATGCATTCATGAGGATTTCTAGAACATCAACTGAACAAGTAGTTATGTGGGACTGAACTAACAGAGGACTGAAATAATTTTTTTATCACTTTTTGTTTAAAACATTGTTGATTCTTTATGTTTTGTTTTCCAGAGTCAAGAAAACCTTTTTCTTTGGAGCTATTTATAGCTTACATCAATTGAATAAAGTAGAAAAATTTATCTCTCTACATGATGTCCAGAATTGGAAAAGTATTTGTGATTACTTTTATTTTCTGGCAATGTAGTTATTTGCATCGGTTCAATAAGAATATGTTTTCTTTTGTAACAGAATACATTGGGGACACATTACTTTACCAAAGCTTTTGCTGGAATAATCTAATAGTATTTTTAGGTGAAGTTCCAGAAAAACCAGTTTAAAAAGAGCTTATATGGCAGATCACTATTCTTGCCGTACTTTATGCAAATAATCAGGCCAAGTGTAATAAGCCTAAGACTCATTTTGCACAAAAATTGGTTTTACTATAATTTTTCTGTGGTAGAAAAGGGTGACTAGAGAGAAAAAAGTTGTTTCCAGTGGGGAGGGGAGAACAAAACCATAGCACATCTGTTACTAGATTCCAGCCCTGACCTTTGTTTTTAAGATTTTATTATTTGACTGCAATTCAGATTGAATCCTGAATTATTTCTTGGCTACAAGTCTCCAAAGAAAAACCAAGTTGCAATTTTCTTCATGATGTTTTTAGTTGGCTCCCTAATGAAATAGTTTCCTTTATTCCATTCTGAACCAAAAAATTCTCTTTTGATTGTCAAATTATTAATGTTATTTATCTCTCATTGTCTTACCTCTTTTGAGAAAGCCAGAATCATGGTATTCCAAATACTAGAGATGGTTCGACAAAGCCTGTGAATTCCCCTCATTTGGAAACCCACTTGGCCCAATCTGTTTACCATTGCTAATGCCCTGCTGCTAAAACTATACAAACACCCTCACTGTAGGCCAAGGGACTGTCATGGACGTGGTAGGCATATCAGATAGTAAGGGGCAATTCTGAGGGATGGAATTAGTTCAGACCCTCCACCTCAAGGACAGGGACACAGATGCCTAAACAGCTGGCAAATTAAGGGGCTTTGCTTCCTGGGCCATTACGTGGCCCCTTTCCATCCCAACCATAAAGAATTTCTCAGTTCCCATACACTTAAAGGAGAATTAACAGAGAGGATATAAAGATACTTGGTGGCAAGCGTTCTGAATATAGTTGTCTCCAGTTACGGGGTTCAAGCAAATGGAGATATAATAAAAAAAAATTATCAGATACTGAAGGACAAATTACTAAAGACACTGAAAAAAAACATTGCGGCAAAACAAAAGCTCCCTGAATTTCTTAGCTCACTGGTTATAAATAAGTTAATTTCATATCCTTGCTTTCTGGCTTTTGTTGTTCTGGCTCTTATGTTGCTTATAGGTTTTAAGAGTTGATGAGTGCCTTCCTACCTCCATTACCATCTGCCCTAGGACATTTAATTAGCTGTAGGCCTTTCAGCTCCAAGTCCCTTGGCCATAGGAGTCCCACCGAGGGCCTGGATGGACCCAGGGCAGGCAGTCACATCGTCCTGGCAATGATGGGACAAAATAAAATCTTAGCTATTGATACTGCCTCTGGCAAATCTCACTCAAAAGGGGGAAAGGAGAAGTAAAAGAATTCTAAGCTCCCCAACTGACTGAATGAACTCTCTCTTTGCCCACCGGATGCCAGAAAAATCTTACAAAGTGAAATCCCAGCCATGACAGGATGGGAAATCAGACATGCCTCATTACACCTGCTCCCTCCTTAACAACCATTAGATTTCCTTCCCTAAGGGTTAAATAGAAAACAGCCCTTTAATGACTTGCTCCACTGCTGATTTCAACCAACCCCATGACTGCCCCTCCCTTTTTCCGTTGGAGCACAGCAACTGACCAGAATTCCTTCTTGGTAAGAGACCACTGACCCCAAAGCAGTTCTGGCCAGTCTACACAGGCTGCACACAGAGGGTTTCTGTGCCCTGTGCTTCACCGTTTGACATCAGAAGGCCAAAACCTCCACCCTTAGATCATGCTAACACCTCTGTTTTTTGAACATGAATCCCATGAACCTGTATGAAGCTCAATTGCACATGTACAAGTTTCTCTTTCCATAAATATCCATGACTCCTCTATAGCTTATTAAATATATATATTCAGAAACCTTGATCAGCATAAATTTCTGTTCCCTTTGCCATTCCCTGGAAGTGCTTGCTCTTGGCTTCTTCCAATGAACCAATCTTTAGTCTGCACAGATATTTTCCACTTGTCAATGTCATTCTTTTGATTAATGTCTAGCATAATAGCAAGGATGCTGCCAGAAAAGCTGTGTGTTCTGAAGGACAATTTCAATACATATTGTGCAAAGCAGAGGGACTCCAGCCCTCAGGATAATTCCATCCCATATGTGGACAAAATCTGAGAAGTATATTTCATGACTATTGTGGAAAAACATATGGCAATAGGGTATTATAATGTCTTTAGAGGGAAAACCTCACGAGGCATAGTGGCCCATGCCTATAATCCCAGCTACTCAGGTGACTGAGGTGGGAGGCTCACTTGAGCCCAGGAGTTCCAGGCTGCAGTGAGCTAGAACATTTGCATTACACTGCACTCCAGCCTGGGCAACAGAGCAAGACCCTCAAGACCCTGTCTCTAAAAAAATATAAGAAGGAAAATTAAAAAAAAAATAGCCAGAATATTATCTGAAAATAGTAAAAATTTTCTGTGGAAAAAAAATCACACTCTTCATATTGCAAAGCAGAAAACTGAGATTTTTTCTCCACTGGTAATGAGAAAAAACACAAGAGTTTGAGATTAATTGTGCTTTTTATACTTGATCAAGATATGTAATACTTTGTGGCAAATCCTAACAAGAATAACCTCTTTTAATGTAGTTGATTGTAAGGGGCCGTAACTGTGTTTTCAGAGCTATCTGAGTGTGTCCTGTAATCTTCTGAAACAAATGCATGACATCAGTTCCTGATTTCCTCCTTCTCCTCAATAACCATGAGATTATTTTTACCATTATTTCTGTCACTTTTGATAAATGTATCTCGTTCTTTCTCTGACGGTTCTATACATTTAGAGCATAGCTGTAAGAATAAATCTAATGCAAGAACTTGTGCACAGAGTCCTCTAGCCATGGGACCCAGTGAGCACCCTGCTCAAGTAGACTGTTGACATCACACACACAACGCCACCTCTTGTCATCTTCATAAGTCAGTGGCCACAGCGTAAGCCCATGTGGCCACCTTTCCGCTGCACCGTCAGCCCCAGTAGTGCTCTGTACCTCCGTGACGACATCTGCATCCCTACTCCTTCCTCACTTCCCACACACTCCCATTGTGTCCTCAGGAATTTCCACCAAGGAATGACATCAAGTCCCCAAGGTCACACATGTACCAAATCACACCATAACGATCTAAATTCAAACTTTCTGATTCCAGAACACAACTTGTTATGATCTCCATGTACAGTAAATTCCCAGGCTCCTAAACAACTACTCAGAGCAATCCCCCTACCTATTCACCTTTCCTGGAGCCTGGCTCTTGCTAGGGACAGAACGTTTTCTTGTCTGGGGAGCTACTGTTCCCTCCTATCCCCGGTATAACAGTCCTCCTTTCTCTGCATTGCCTTTCCAGACAATACCTCTGCTCCTTTGAAATGATCCATTTCCACTTCTTACTACCATTATGGACAGGCTTACAGGGGCCTGAAGAGAAACAGGAAGCAGAAGAATACAACTATGGCAGCAAGAGTTTACTTAAATGGTCATAGCATGAGCACCAGTGCTGCTGATGTGCCTCCAGCCTAACTGTGAAGGCAGAGAAATCTGAATTCTGGGTTCTTCTAACCAGGCAGGTTCTCCCTGCGCAGGTTGTGGAGACTGCCATGCTCCCACCGCGAGGAACTAGAAAAAACATCAAGAATCTCCACCATTTCCTTTACACTTTCAATTTTATAATTTCCTTTACTGATTCAAGAGAAGCCAAAATGAAAACAACCTTAGCCATATGCATGGCTTCATTCTAGCGAATTTCAAACCCAGATGACCACTAGCTAGTCTCTCCTTCAAACCAAACTCCTCGAAGAAGTTTTGTATTTTTTTATTCTGTGTAATTCACAATATTATGGAGGTATTAATATTTTCATTATATAAAATGCATTTGCCTTGCTCAAGCCAGGGCCACAAGCATGTCCTTCCCTTATGCAGAGCGCCCTGTCTCCGTTAGCTGTGGGTTTACCCACCCCATCCCCTCTATCCTCCAGTCCCCCAACTCCCCTACCTGTCCAGCACCCAGTAAGTATTAGTACCATGTGAGCACATTAGTGTTGATCAGTTAGTACCAGTTTGATGGTGAGTACATGTGGTGCATATGTTTCCTTCCTTGTGATACCTCACTTCAAAGGATGGTCTCAATCTCTATCCAGAATAATATGAGATGTGCCAGATAACCATTGATTTTTGTAATTGAGTAATATTCCATGGTATAAATATACCACATTTTATTTATCCATTCATGTTTTGATGGGCATTTGAGTTGTTTCCACATCTTTGCAATTGTAAATTGTGCTGCTATAAACATTTGAGTGTAGATGTCTTTATTATAGAATATCTTTTTTTCCTTTGGATAGATGCTTCGGAGTGAGATTGCTGAATCAAATGTTATTTCTATTTTTAGGTCTTTTAGGTATCTCCAAATTACTTTCCACAGGGGTTTTACTAATTTGCAGTCCAACCAGCAGTGTCCACATCCATGCCAGCGTTTGTTATTTTGGAACTTTTTGATAGAGGCCATTCTCACTGGAGTTAGGTGTTATCTTGTTGTAGTTTTGATTTGACTTTCCCTAGTGACTAGATATGTTAAGCACTTTTTTATATGTTTGCTGACCATGATTCTGTCTTCTTTTGAAAAGTTTCTGTTCATGTTCTTTGCCCATTTTTTGGGGGGGTTGTTTGATATTTTCCTTGTTGATTTTCTTAAGTTCTGTATAGATTCTTGTTATCAGCCATTTTTCAGATGTGTAGAAAGCAAATATTTTCTCCTATTCTGTGGGTTGTCTATTTGCTCTAAAGTCAGCTTTCTTGGCTGTGCAGAAGCTTTTGAATTTGATTAGGTCCTATTTGTTAATTTTTCTTGCTGCTGTGATTGCTTTGGGGATCGTCTTCATAAATTCTTTACCTAGGCCGAGGTCTAAAAGAGTCTTCACCACATTTTCTTCCAGAATTCTTAAGGTTTCATGTGTTAGGTTTAAGTCTGTTATCCAATGTGAGGTTTTTTGTTTTTTTTTTTTTTTTTGAGAGATGAAAGGTGGGGATCCACTTTAAATCTTCTGCAAGTACATATCCAGTTTCTCCAGCACCACTTATTGAATAGATATTCTTTTCCCCAATGTATACTTTTGTCTGCTTTGTCGAAGATTAGATGACAATATGAGGATGGTTTTATATCTGGGATCTCCGTCCTATTCCAAAGGTCTATATCCCTGTTCATGTACCAGTACCATGCTGTTTTGTTTATTATAGCCTTGTAGTAAAGACTGAAGTCTGTCAGACTGATGTCTCCCAATTTTTTTGTTTTTGCTTAAGATTGTTTTGGCTGTAGGTAGTCTTATCTGGTTCCAGACGGAGCACAGAATTATTTTTTCTGGATCTGCAAATAATGACGGTGGAATTTTGATACTGATTGCATTAATCCTGTAGATCACTGCAGGTAGAATGGATATTTTAAAAATATTGATTCTACCAATCCATGAGCATGGTAGGGATTTCCATCTGTGCACATCATCTACAATTTCTTTTCTCAGTGTTTCATAGTTTGCCCTATAAATATCTCTCACTTCTTTGATTAAATACATTCCTAAATATTTAATTTTCTTGGATGCTACTGTGAAAGATGTTGCATCTTTGATTTGATTTTCGGCTTGACTGTTATTGGTGTATATGAATGCCACCGGTTTGTGTGCATTAATTTTATATCCTGAGACCTTATGGAATTCGTTTATTAACTCCAGGAGTTTCTTGGCTGAATCCTGGGGATTTTCTAGGTATAATAGCATATCATGAGCAAAGAGTGAGAGTTTGACCTCTTCTGCCCCCATTCGGACACTCTTAATTCTCTTCTCTTGTCTGATTGCTCTGGCAAAGACTTCTAGCACTATGTTGAATAGAAGTGGAAATAGTGGGCAACCTTGTCTGGCTCCACTTCTTAGTGGGAATGCTTTCCATTTTTCCCCATTCAATATGCTATTGGCTGAGGTTTTGTCATATATGGCCTTAATAATTTTAAGGAATGTCCCATTAATGCCTATTTTGTTGAGGATTTTTATCATAAATGTGTGCTGGATTTTAACAAATGCTTTTTCTGCATCTATTGAGAGAATTATATGGTCTTTTTTCTTGGTTTATTTACGTGGTGAATTACATTTACAGATTTCCGTATGTTGAACCAGCCTTGCATCCTTGGGATAAAGCCCACCTGGTCATGGTGAATTGTTTGTTTGATGTACTCTTGGATATGGTTTGCTAAAATTTTGTTGACAATTTTTGCATCTATATGCATGAGGGACATTGGTCTGTACTTTTCTTTTTTTGCTACATCCTTTCCTGGCTTTGGTATCAAGGTGATGTGGCTTCGTGTAATGAATTGGGTAGGATACCATCCTTTTCAATGTTTTGTAATAATTTCTGCTGTATTCTTAACTTATATGTTTCCTCATTAAACATTCACTCCTGGCTAACTTGAACAAAAATATTAAGGACTCTGGAGATATCCATGTAATCAAATCAAAAGGCGTATTAACCTGCCTGGATGGACAGGGGACCTGCCTGGAGTCTGGTCAGGGTCTCTGCATTGGACAACAGGCACAGTGAGGATTGGGGAGCAGGCAATCCTGTGTTTCTGCAGCGGAAGCCATCCTGTACTCTCCAGTGCATGGCGCCAGGGAGGCAGAGGACTTAGCTTTGCAGCAGAGGCGTTCACATTGTCCCCACTGGGTTGGCAAGGGAACGGACAAAGCAGAGGCTCCTCTGAGCCATACCCTGTAGCTGAAAGACAAGTGCCCTCCCCTAAAGCACAACGAGACCTGAGCACAGGAGTTGACTGGCGCACTGTAGGCTCTGACATGGGGGGCTTTAGGTGACTGTTTTTGCGAGTCCCGGGGGTGGGGGGCGCGGAGAGGATCTGCACAGTCAGCGAGCCTGTGAAACGGCCCAGTACCTGCTTGGACCTGATTCACCCTCCAGGTTGGATCAGCCCACCACATGCACAGCCCAGCTTCTGGCTCTGAGGTCCTGCTCAGAAGCCCTGTTAGTGGCTCCTCCCAGTCCTGGCTCTCAGGCTGTCTTGCTGGAACCTGAGGCTCTACCCCTTAGGCTCCAGAGCTCCTGACAGGCACAGGACACTGTCCCTGTCATTCCAGTGCTGCACCTAGACACCGAGACCCCACCCCTGAGCCTCCACCACTGCTGCAGGGACAACAGAACAGCTCCAAGGTCCATCATCCCACCAGGGATCCCCAAGCCTCAAGCCACCAGTACACTGGGAACTAGATGGAGCAAATGCCCACAGTGCAGGAACCTATGACCACTGCCTAGATAGTATCACACAGCTGCCACTGGCACCTCAGCGGGCAGACTCCAGGCAGAGCAATCCCCACAAGGCCAGCCTCTGTGGAAACGGTCTTGCCCAGCTCCCAACTTGAACTTCCTACAACTTCCTGGTGAACAATCCAACACTCAGCACAAAGATCATCCAGCACAGGTTTCAACAGCGGCAATCACAGGTGAGCAGGAATAACTAGAACAGCTGCATTACAGGCTGCTAGTGCACACACCCCACCCCTGCCACATCCACACTCCAGAGTAGGGACCAAAGCACCATCTAAGGACCTCCCCTCCTTCTAATTAAGCAGGAGAGTTCCCAGTGAAAATAGGTGGCCTGCAAACCTATTAACCCTGAGTTGAGAAAACAGTTCTCAGATGAGAAGTAAACAGCAAAAGAACCCTGGCGACATGAAAAAGCAAAACAGATCAACGTCTCCAAGGGATCACAATGGAGCCACAGCAGTAAACTCTGACCACAAGTAAATTGCTGAAATGGAATTCAGAATATGGATGGCAAATAAGATGAATGGAATTGAAGAGAAATTTGCAACAAACAAAAAGAAGCCAAAATAATTTCAGGAAATTAATGAAAAAGTCACTGAAGAGCTTGACAATATAAGGAAGAATATAACAGAACTTAAAGAAATAAAAGAGCCATGTAGGGAATTTCAAAACACAGAAGAGAGCATCAGCAAGAAACTAAACCAAGGAGAAGAAAGACTCTCAGAGCTCAAATGCAAGGATCTCAAGCTAACCTAGTCATTTAAAGAGGCAGAGAAGAGAAGAAGAAAGGCCGAGCAATCACACAGAGAGGTAAGAGACTATGCAAAGTGAAGTAACATACAGATTATAGGTATCCCTGATGGAGAAGAAGAAAGAGCTAAGAGCATGGAAAATCTGTTTAAGGGAATTATTGATCAAAATGTTTCTGGTGCCATCAGAGATCCAACATCCATCTGGTCAATAAACACCAGAAAGATTCATAGCAAATAGGACATTGCCAAGACTCATAGCAATTAACCTGGGCAAAACCAAAATGAAAGAGAAAATTCTACAAGCAGCTAGATGTAAGCAATACCTGACCTACAAAGGGAAACCCATCAGGCTAACAGTAGACTTCTCAGCAGAAACCTTACAAGCCTGACAGAAGTGGGGCCCCATCTTCAATCTTCTTAAACAGAAAAACTGCCAGCCTACAATCTTGTATCCTGAAAAATGAAGTTTCATGATTGATGGAGAAATTAAGTCTCTTACAGATAAACAAAGACTAAGGGAATTTGTCATGACGACACCTGCCCTGCAAGAAATACTCAGAACTGCATTATATGCAAATCAGAACAATAGATACCCACCAGTCTAATATCACCAAAAAAATCTAAAGCTTACAACTGTTATAAAACAATAGCACCAGAGAGAAAACAAAGAAATAAGGTACTACTCAACATGATAAACAGAATAGCATCCCACATATCAATTCTGTCTCTTAATGTTAATGGTTTAAATGTGACACTCAAAAGATATAGGCTGGATGAATGGATGAAAAAACACAACCCAAGTATCTTCTGTCTCCAGGTGACAAATCTAAACCACGAGTATGCATACAGGCTCAATGTAAAAGCATGGAAAAAAATATTCCACACACATGAATACCTAAACAGAGTAGGTGTAGCTGTTCTCATATCAGACAAAACTGACTTTAAATCAACAATAGTAAAGAAAGAGAAAGATGGTCATCATATAATGGTAAAGGGAGCACTTCAACAAGAAGACATAACAATCCTAAATACATACGCACCTAACACAGGAGCTCCCAGATACATAAAACAAATTCTATTAGAGCTACTAGAGCTAGGCAAGGAAATCAATAGTAGCATCACAACTGCCAGGGACTTCAATACCCCACTGTCAGAGCTAACAAATCATTGAAGCAGAAAATAAATAAATAAACACTAACCTAAATGGCAGCCTAAAACAAATGGCCCTAATAGACATTTACAGAACAGTCCACCCCACAACTGCTCAATATACATCCTTCTCATCAGTACATGGGACATTCTCCAAAATCCGTCATATCTTAGGCCAAAAAACATGTCTCAAAACATTTTTCAAAATCAAAATCATACCATGTATCCTCTCAGACCATACAGGAAGAAAACTAAAAATCAATTCCAAGAGTAACACTCAATTCTACACAATGTCATGCAAATTAGACAATAGCCACAAAAATAAATTAAATATTTTGGCCTAAATTTAACCAAGAACGTAAAAGACTTGTATATCGAAAACTATAAAGTACTGATGAAGGAAACTGAAGAAAACATAAACAAATAGAAAGACATTCCATGTTCATGAGTTGAAAGAATCAATATTGTGAATATGTCCATACTATCCAAAGTGATCTACAAATTCAATGCAACCTCTATCAAAATTCCAATATAATTTTTCACAGAAACAGAAAAAGAAATCCTGAAATTCAGATGGAACCATGAAAGATCCTCAAACAATCATGATTGGTGGAAGAAAAAAAAAAAAGGAGACAGACAAGATGGAGATGGCCAGGTAGAAACATGGATTGCCAGCAGAAGAAAAGAAATGACAAAGATCAGAGCACAACTAAATGAAATACATAATAAAAATCATACAGAAGATTAAAAAAAAAGTTCATTCTTTGAAAAAATAAACAAAATTGACATACCTCTTGCTAGATTAATGAGAAGCAGAAAAGAAAGAACTTCAATTAAGCTAAATCAGGGAAGAAAAATGAGGAATTGCAATTGATACCATAGAAATAAAAAATATCATCTATGAATAGTATAAAAACCTCTATGTACATAAGCTTGAAAATGTGGAGGAAATAGACAGATTCTTAGAAACACACACCCTCCCTAGACTCAATAAAGAAAAAAAAAGAATTCCTGAACAGACCACTATCAAGTACCGACATTGAAGCAGCGACTAGAAACCTTCCTTAAAA
The DNA here is from genome assembly GCF_020740605.2 of Lemur catta. NCBI lineage: Eukaryota > Metazoa > Chordata > Mammalia > Primates > Lemuridae > Lemur > Lemur catta. The sequence goes on along the minus strand of NC_059135.1, from coordinate 90,677,185 downwards.
GGAAAAAAAAAAATTCAGCAAAGTTTCAGGTTACAAAATCAGTAGCATTTCTATATGGCCAAAACAGTCAAATGAAGAACCAAATCAAAGACTCAATACCCTTCACAATAACAACAAAGAAAATAAACTACCTAGGAATATATTCAACTAAGGACATGAAAGACCTGTACAGGAAGAACTATGAAACACTGAGGAAGGAAATAGCAGAGGATGTAAACAGGTAGAAAAGCACACCATGCTCAGGGGTGAGCAGAATCAACATTGCTAACATGTCTATTCCACCCAAAGTAATCTACAGATTCAATACAATCCCTATTAAAATACCAACATTATTTTTCATAGATCTAGGAAAAATAATTCTCCACTTTCTATGGAACCAGAGAAGACCCCATTTAGCAAAAGCAATCTTAAGCAAAAAGAACAAATTTGGAGGCATCAATTTACCAGACTTCAAGCTATACTAAAAGGCTACAATAAGTAAAACATGGTACTTGCACAAGAACAGAGGCATAGACTAATGGAACGGAACTGGGATTCCGGACATAAAAACATCCTCATATAGCCATCTAATCTTTGACAAAGCAGAGAAAATTATAAACTGGGGAAAAGAAGCTTTATTTAATAAATGGTACTGGGAAAATTGGATAGACATATGTAGAAGACTGAAACAGGCTCAGCACCTCTCACCTCGTGTAAAAATCAATTCACAGTAGATAACAGACTTAAACCTAAGGTATGAAATTATAAGAATTGTAGAAGAAAATGTTGGAAAAATTCTGATAGACATTAGCCTAGAGAAAGAATTTATGAAGAAGACCCCAAAGGCAATCACAGCAACAAGAAAAATAAATAAATGGGACCTGATCAAATTAAAAAGTTTCTTTACAGGCAAGGAAACTATCACAAGAGCAAAGAGACAACCAACAGATTCGGAGAAAATATTCACATGCTACACATCTGATAAAGGGCTGATAACTAGAATCTATATAGAACTCACAAAAATCAGCAAGGACAAAATCAAACAACCCTATCAAAAAGTGGGCAAAAGGACATGAACAGAAACTTTTCAAAAGAACACAGACTAATGGCCAACAATCATATGAAAAAATGCTCAACATGTCTAATCATCAGGGAAATGCAAATCAAAACCACAGTGAGATATATCACTTAACTCTAGTAAGAATGGCTTTTATCAAAAAGTCCCAAAACAATGAATGTTGGCATGGATATGGAGAGATAGGAACACTCATACACTACTGGTGGGATTGCAGACTGTAACAACCTCTGTGGAAAGTAACATGGAGACACCTCAAAGAACTAAAAGCAGCACTACCATTTAATCTAGGAATCCCATTACTGGGCATCTAAAGAAAGGAAAAAAAGACATTGCATAAAAGAGATATGTGCACTTGAGTGTCTACAGCAGCAGAATCCACAATTGCAAAGATGTGGTAACAACACAATTGCCCATCAATACATGACTGCATTAATAAAATGTGGTATATGTATACCACAGAACGCTACTCAACCACAAAACACAATGGTAATCTAGCACCTCTTATATTATCCTGGACAGAGCTAGAGCCCATTTTGCTAAGTAAAGTATCACCAGAATGGAAAAACGAGCACCACATGTGCTCATCATCAATTTAGTATTAAATAATCAACATTTATGTGCACATATAATAGTAACATTCATCAGGTGTCGGGCAGGTGGGAGGTAGGAAGGAGGTAGGAGGAGATGGATATATTCACATTTAATGAGTGTGATGCACACTGCCTGGGGAATGGACATGCTTGAAGCTCTGATTCCTACAGGGAAAACGCAATACATGTAACCTAAACATTTGTACCGCCGCAATACGCTGAAATAAAAATTAAATAAATAAAAATATCCGAAGAACATATATAACACAATAGCAAAAAATCAAATGTATAGACTTCAAAATGGGGAAAGGACTTAAATAGGCATTTCTCTAAAAAGATACATAATGCAAATGGCCAACAAGTATATGAAAAGATGATCAACATAAATTATCATCAGGGAAATGCAAACCAAAACCACAATAAGATATTACTTCATACCTGTTAGCACAACCAGTATAAAAAAAATTTTTAAATTAAAAAGGCAAGGAATTGGAGATATTGGAACTTTTCTGCTGTATTGATGACAATGTAAAACAGAATAGCTGCTATAGAAAACAGTACAGAGCTTCCTCAAAAAATTAAAAATAGTATTATCATCTCATCTGGAAATCCCACTATGAGTATTTTTCCAAAGATAGAGAAATCAGTATCTCAAGAGAGATTTGCACACTCCTATTCAATGCAACATTATTCACAATACCCAAGATGTGAAAGCACCCAAAAGTCCAGCAACTGATGAATGAATAAAGAAGATGTGGCACGAGCTTATGGTGGCAGAACAACATGAGAGAAGGGGCCTGGATGACTGTGCCCACCCCAGAGGTCTGTCACCCCATCCAGGACATTTGGATTGAATGGGGACACACTGGACCTACAGAACAACTTTGGAAGTATAAGAGCCTGGCTGTTCCATTCGATTTCTCTCCGATTCCTACACTTGAAACCCAGGTGTCTTGGTTAACACCTTTGGGGAGGCCCTTCATTCCTGTGGTCTTGTGTGCCAGCACTGACAAAACACAAGGAGAGAGGGACCTCAGAGGAGGCCAGTCCCTGGGCCCTGAGCTCCTACCTCCTCCCCCAAGGCACTGCATAAATAATGTAACTTTCTATTGCAGAGCAAAGTGAGGGACACAGTTTCCTAGACCATGGGTGGCCTCCCCTCCCCCACCCCAACAGACGTTCCACCCTGGTTGCCTGGCAGCTGTTTGTGTTGGTTACGGAACCCTCCCTAGGGCCTCCTGAGGTCAGTTGTGGCCACAGGCCACTGGCAAGCGGAGGCAGAGCTGCAGAGCCCTTCAGAGCCACGAAGGGCCTGCTGCCCGCAGCCATAATGTCTCTACAGCTGGTCCTGGACCAGCTGTGGGCTGTTCTGGTGGTGATGTTCAAAAGCCTGGAGCAAGTGCCAGGAGCACGGGGCTTCTCCTGGAAGATCCTGGTGTGCACTGCTCTGGTGGCCTGTCTAGTGAGGAGAGGCATCTCAGGAAGACGAGGGGAGGAGCCGGCCAGACGGAGTTCAGCCTGCAGTAAGGTGGACCCCAAAGCTCAAGCCAAGATGGGGCCAACGCCAAAGGCCGACACTGGCCCCCAGTCACCCATGGGGGAGGACAGTCCTCTTTGGCTCCGAACCCTCTGCTTGGCAGCTCTAAATGGAACAAGAGCATATTTCTTACAGAAAATGGTTGACTTGCTTAAAGAAAGAGAGAAAAGCCAGCCTCCTGAACTTCCCTGGGTGCTGGACACACAACATGTCTCAGTCACATCACAGCACGACGGAGATCTTCAGAAGACGACCATGGCGGGTTTGGATGACAACGGAGACCTTCCGCGAGTCCTTCCAAGACAGAAGCAAAGACTGCAGGACAAGGAGAAGAAACTGAGCCTGGAGAGCGTGAAGTCAGTAATGGACCAGGCCCAGAGTTGTAAAGTGAGGCGACGGTCATCCCTGGCCCACACCCTGCTCAGCCCCCTGCAGCTGCCCAGCCCTGTGAGTGGCCTTCTGGAGGACGAGGATGCGGAGGTGGAGGGAAACAGGGAAGCGGGACAGGCTGACGGCCCTGCATCCCTGCCAGAAGTCCCTCTGCGCAGTTTCAGTGATGGTGGTGACTTAACTGCATGCTTGGGAAGTCCTGCAGAGGAGACCGGAGAAGTAGCTGGACAAGTGTGCAGAGAAACCCGAAGGAGGTATGAGCTGGAAGAGCAAATTGAAAGCCTGCGAGCCCAGGAGGCGACTCTGCGGGAAGACGGTGCGCGGCTGGACAGGGAGATCCGGGAGCTCGAGCTGAGGCTGCGAGCGCTGCCTGCTTTGGAGCAGCGACACGTGACGGAGCCGGAGCGGAAACTGGCGGAGGAGGAAGTCCGCTGCTCGGAGATGGAGAAGAGACTCGCCGCCCTGTCAGAAAGGGTAGCCCGCACTCGGCAGGTGGGAGACATGTACAAGAAGGTGGCTAAGGAGCTCGCCCAGGAATTGCAGACAGCCGCTTCTTTTTACCGGGAGGACATCTGCTTCCGTGAGTCTGGAGTGCAGCACAGCAGGATGGCCGCCCTGTCCATCGAGCGTGAGGTCAACTGGCTCAGGAGAGGGAACCACTGCGACAGGCAGAAGCTGGCTGCCCTCGAGGCCAGGCTGCAGCCGTTCCCGAGGCGCCCTTTTGCAGCCGGGGCTCCGCCCGCAGCCCGCGGGCCCACAAGTGCCGGGGGGACCGGGGGCCCTCAGCCCCCCAGAAGAGAGGAGGCTCGCGGCGGGAGAGCTCGGGGGTCCAGGGTGACCTTCTGGATTGATGGTGTTCGCCTTACACCCGGGGCCTGAAGGCGACAGCCTCGGCAGAACAGCCGCTGCTGTTTCTCCCTCTGAGGGCATTTTTGATTGAACTCGTTTTGATTCAGCTGTTTTTCTTTAATTCATATTGAAATTTATTCTTAATAAACTTTGATAGTATCATAATTGTAAGGTAGTATTTTTTCAATATAGATCGTTTAATATAATTCCTATGCATGCTGCATCTCCACATCTGTGGATCCTCTAGAAGTACACGGTATAAGTACTGTGTTTTGACTTAGATAAAGGGACCGCTTACCTAGACATCATTGAAGGTTGAAACGGAGAGGGCCGTTTAAAGCAAAGTGCATTTCTTGTGCTATGCGTGGGTATTAGAAAACAGTACAAGTACATTTTCTTGAATAAACTTTGATTTTTAATAACAATGCAAATATGGAAACACAAAGACCACCACCGCACGATTGTAAGTTCATGATATTCTTAATAGTTTTGTCCTAACCTTCATAGATTAATACGAGGAGGTTGACATTTTGCAACCATTGTTTCTTAGTTTGCATCCACCCCTCAGGATAACTCCGTCCCATATGTGGACAAAATTTTAGAAGCATATTTCATGATTATTGTGGAAAATATGTTGCAATAGCGTTTTATAATGTCTTTAGAGGGAAAACCTCACCAAGCACAGTGGCTCACGCTTATAATCCCAGCTACTTAGGAGACTGAAGTGGGAGGATCAGTTGAGCCCAGAAGTTCCAGGCTGCAGTGAGCTACGACCTCTGTAATCTACTGTACTCCAGCCTGGGCAACAGAGCAAGACCCTGTCTCTTAAAAAAAAAAAAAAATATATATATATATATATATATATATATATGAAAGAAAACTTCAAAAAAAAACCCCACAAACAGGTAGAATATTATCTGAAAATAGTAAACATTTTCTGTGAAATTATTATCACACTCTTCATATTGCAAAGCAGTAAACTGAGATATTTTTCCATTGGAAATGAAAAAATAAAAGAAATTGAGATTAATTGTGCTTTTAAAACTTGATTAACATATGTAATACCTTGTGGAAAATCCTAGCAAGAATAACCTCTTTTAACCTAGGTGATTGTAAAAGGGCTATATGTTTGTTTTCAGAGCTGAGCGTGTCCAGTGACCTTGTGAAACAAATGCATGACATCAGTTCCTGATTTCCTCCTCCTCCTCTATCACCATGAGTTTTTTTTTTATCATTATGTCTGCCTCCTTTGATGAATGCACCTCCTTTTTCTGTGACGGTTCTGTGCGTTTAGAGCATAGCTGTAAGAATAAATCTAATGCAATAACTTGTGCACAGAGTCCTCTAGCCATGGGACCCAGTGAGCACCCTGCTCAAGTAGACTGTTGACATCACACACACAACGCCACCTCTTGTCATCTTCATAACTCAGTGGCCACAGCGTAAGCCCATGTGGCCACCTTTCCGCTGCACCGTCAGCCCCAGTAGTGCTCTGTACCTCCGTGACCTCATCTGCATCCCTACTCCTTCCTCACTTCCCACACACTCCCATTGTGTCCTCAGGAATTTCCACCAAGGAATGACATCAAGTCCCCAAAGTCACACAGGTACCAAATCACACCATAACGATCTAAATTCAAACTTTCTGATTCCAGAACACAACTTGTTATGATCTCCATGTACAGCAAATTCTCCAGTCTCCTAAACAACTTCTCAGAGCAATCCCTCTACCTATTCACCTTTCCTGGAGCCTGGCTCTTGCTAGGGATAGAACGTTTTCTTGTCTCCGGAGCTACTGTTCCCTCCTATCCACGGTATAACAGTCCTCCTTTCTCCCCATTGCCTTTCCAGACAATACCTCTGCTCCTTTGAAATGATCCATTTCCACTTCTTACTACCATTATGGACAGGCTTACAGGGGCCTGAAGAGAAACAGGAAGCAGAAGAATACAACTATGGCAGCAAGAGTTTACTTAAATGGTCACAGCATGAGCACCAGTGCTGCTGATGTGCCTGCCGCCTAACTGTGAAGGCAGAGAAATCTGAATTCTGGGTTCTTCTAACCAGGCAGGTTCTCTCTGTGGAGGTTGTGGAGACTGCCATGCTCCCACCGCACCTCCACGAGGAACTAGGGAAAACATCAAGAATTTCCACCATTTTCTTTACACTCCCAATTTTACATATGTCCTTTGCTGGTTCAAGAGAAACCAAAAGGAAAACAAGCTTAGCCATGTGCAAGGCTTCATTCTAGCCAGCTTCAAACCCAGATCACCACTAGCTAGTCTGTCCTTCAAACCAAACTCCTTGAAGAAGTTTTGTATTCTTAATTTTTGTGTTTTGTGATTAAACACTCACTCCTGGCTGACGTCAACAAAAATATTAAGGCCTCTAGAGACATCTATGCAGGTAAATCAAATGGGCGTTTTTCATGAATCAAACTCTTTAGCCTCCTATAGAATTTCATTGAATTATTCAAGCAATATTTAGTGGAGCTTCCTAGATGCCTCTACTACCCTAGGCCCTGGGATACATCAGTAAACAAACAGACCAAATCTCTGACCTCTACTATTTCAATGGTATGGGGGGAGATAGACGATAAATAAGTAAAACAAAGGTATATATCATCCATCAGGTGTATTGAGATTGATATACACCAAAGTAGCATAAAGAGGATAAAGGGTACTGAGATCAGAGGAGTGTGTGTGGATCTCACACACAGAAGGATGCTATATTCTGTAAAATACATGCTATGTTATAAAAAAATTCCTAAAGGAATTGAGAGGAGCAATTTGAGCAGAGGAATGGTACAATTTGACTACAGTATAAAAGGAGTGTTGTGTCTGTTACTGGGGAGCTGAGATGGAAGCAAATATTCTGGGGAGGAGAAAACTGTCTGGATGAAGAAAAAGGGATGCAGTGCGAGGGGATCGGATTCTGTGCTGTATGTCCCAGGAAAAGCCAACAGAATTTGCTGATAGCGAGGGTGCAGGAGATGGGAGAAGGAAAAGAAAGAGCCAAGCCCAGCTCAAGTTTTTGTGTTCTACAAATTGAAAATATAAAAGTGCTATTTACTGAGATGGGGAATGTTTCAGGCAAAGTAGATTTGTTGAGGGGTGTTAAGATCAGCTTTGGACAAGTGGATATATCAAGTAGGAAAATCATTTATCAAATTGATTTAAAATCTGGAGTTCACAAAAGCCTGAACTGGATATAAAACATAAGAGTTTTCAGTATTTAAATGGTGTTTAAAACCATGGGACTAAATGAGATTATTTGAGGATCAAATGTAGCTAGAAAAAAAGAAGAGTTTCAAGAGTTTCAAGGTCCCACATTGATCAAATCCACTTCATATTCCTGCTCTCAGCAACACACACTTGTCTCTTCTAGCATTTATCGCAGCACTAATTTTACCTTTATTAAGCTCTAACAGGGCAGGAATTTTTGTTGTGATTTTTTTAGGAGCTTTGTGTTGTGTCTGTTTTTTTTTCCATTGTAGTATCCTCACCATCTAGCACTTTTTTCACAAATAATAGGTGTTCGATATTTGTATAAATACATGAATGCTGGGCAGTTGTCCAAGGAACATAGGGACCAATGACAGAAGGCAGACACAGACACAAAGGTGCAGCGCTTGAGTGCACATAAAGGGGAAAACAACTTCCCTCCATCAGAACAGACAGGCACACAGAGCTGGGCACGGGGTACTCCCAGCCTATGATGAGGCGACACCCTTCAAAAGCGTCCCGCTCAGTATTGCTCAGCATGGCTCAGCGCAGGAAACCCTGTGCGGAAGTCCTTACCTGGCACTGGCCAGCTGCGTCATTTTTAACAAGGTGCTTGTCTCTCTGGCTCTTTGTCCCATCTCTGCGAGAGCAGACGCTGACCTAAGTGGTTTCCAGGTCAGACTCCAGCACCATCGTCATCACTGACAAATACGCTGTGCAAGCAGAAGGCGACAAAAGAGAGACCCCTGTTGCTGGGACAAGGCGGGTTTCAGCTGGAGCATGGAGGAAAGAATCAGACGTGTTAAGGGCAGAAAAGGACGTTCTAGAAGACGCACAGGGCTGAGAACACACGTGGTATTTGGGTGATAATTAGTAGCCCACCACGCTGGAGAAAGAACCCCCAGCCCCACCTGCTCCTCCCCTTGCAGAATCTGTCCTGCTGCTGCTGTGACGCCCAGAACCAGTCAGTCCCTCCAGGGGGACGCTGTGCCGGAGACTCTCCTCGGGGCCTCAGGCCACCCTGTTTGCTGTGGCCTCGCTCCCACTCCCCACTGTGGCCCTCTAGAGGCACGGGGAGGCCAGGGCTGTACAGGACTGTACATGTCAGTGAAGCTGACACGTGGCCGCGTGCACAGCAGCGCAGACATAACGGAGCCACCTCGGTCTCCAGGCTCCTTCGGCAAATGTGGGGAATTTTACTTCCATGCCCCGACAGGGGACTCAGCCTGCTCCTGGAGGCCCCACAGAGGCTGTTTAGTAAAACATCTGTTTACTTCCTTCCTGTGACCGCTGACAATTTTATAATCCTATCTGATTCTTTCCATGATTTGACTCTAAATGAAAAAGTGCAATCTCATGGTTGAGGGGCGACAAACTTGCAACACCACTGGTAATCTGCCAGCATTTGATCTGCAGGGATGAAGTCAAGGCAGAAAATTTCCCAGCAAAAGTAACCATTACTCCTGTCTCGGACAGTCAAGGCCAGGGGAGGAGGTGGGGGAGAATCAACCTAGCTTATTTTTCCTTTTAAAAAAAAATCTAAATTCCCTGTTTAATAAATTAGTCTTCAATGAGCTTGAGATAATGTTAAAGTGCTGTTTTTAAAGTCTTTACCATTAACTGATTAACCTACATCACACTGAACTGGGAAATGAAGTGTAATTATGAACTTGGAAGACAAATTCAAGGTCAAGAGTGGACAAGGAAAACGTACAGGGAAGCCGGGGATGGAAGATGAGAGTGAGCAAGAAGAAACAGAGTGTCCTCAGAGGCCTGTTCCTCCCATCCCCCTCCCTCAGCATCGATCCTAGCATGGAAGCAGAAAGGCTCTCACAGAGCTGGGAGGCCACACGCCCGCCCCACCCTTCACTCTGCAATTCTGCAGGCACAGCCTCCTGCTCCACTGAACTCCACTTGCGTCATTTCACTGCCCAGTGACAGTCATTTTCATATGTGGTCTCACTATTCTAATTATGGGGGATACAGAGACCAACAAAACGAAGACCCCCGCCCTCACAGGCCTTCCTTGCAAGGAGAGAAAGTTCCAAAGCAAACAATAGACACACAAATAAGTACTGAAGGATAAGGTGTGTTCTAACGTGCTAAGGGCTATAGATAAGGTCACTGGTCATGTATCCTCCAAACTGGGATCCCTTTGAGAATGAAAGGAGGCATCATGGGTGGTCTTTCTGAGCAGGCATAAAGGAAACACTTGCAAGTGCGATGCCCGGCCACAGCATCCACAGGGAAAGGAAAACTAGCACTGAGTGAGGAGGGTCTGGAACGTGGGGTGGGGAAGGAAAATCTTCTGCAACTTTTAGCAGAGTGGTCAGGGTAGACCTCTCAGAGGAGTTGACATCTTGCCTGGCTACACCCTGGTTTCCTCAACTGTAAAAGAAGGGATTTAGCCTGAAATAATTTCCAAAGTTACACTCAGTTCTGACATCCCATAACCAATGATCCAGGAGTGATGGGCTGCACTCTTCTCTGGTCTGGTGTAAGAACGGAGAGAAGAGGGTGCTTGGGATTGCTGACGGGTCATCAGAAAACCCTGATGATCGTGCCTGGGAATTGCACACTGCAATCTGCTACCCTCTATTCAACCACTGAATGTAAACACATTCTCAAAGTCTCGTGGGTGAACATCAGCCTGTGCTCTGACTCTGAGCTCACGCCACGGGCACCAGTCCTGAGGGACAGGGTGTCGCCCACCTCCACAGTGGTCATGGCTCCTCAGGTTGCCCTGTTTGTCCTTGTCATGAGAGGCTGTAAAGCCATTTTTTAAAGAAGGATGTCGGGAAAATAGTAGAATGGTTGGAAAAAAAACTTTAAGAAGTTTGGAGAAAGTTCTGATTTAGGAAAAGATATTTGATTTTGAGCGCAGTCAGTTGGATGTGACAGAAAGACGTCCAGGCGAAAATGTCCAGTGACAGCTGGTATGTGAGAAGAAGAGGCAGCCCAGGATAAGGGGGAAGAGTGATGGCTTCAATGGCAGATGAAATTGGGCTCTGATTATACAATTTTTAACTTTGGTGATCCTCAGTTTCTTTACTTGTCAAATGACGATGATAACAACTTCACAGGGATTCATTAAATAGATACAAAGCACTTAGCACAGTCTCCAGCACATGCCAGTGTTGGAGCGGGGAGCCTGGCAGTTGCTCTTATCTTAGTTTTTGAGCTGTTTGCTCAGAAGTAATCATTGACAGGGTCAGTGCAAATGGATTTAGGGAAAGAGAAGGGCAAGGGAAGAGCTGAGGTCTCTTAACAACCTTAGAAAACTCCTGCATTTGGTAAGAGAAGAAAGAAGCAGTGCAAGAGACAGACACAGGCACACGACAAGAGACTGCAGTTGGCAGAAACATAGGAAGACAACTGGGAATGACGCTGCCTCAGAGAAGGCGGCTGCGTCCTCAGTGCAGCAGGGAGAAAGAACATTGCCAACCGCTAGTGACGTGGGAAATCCACAGGTAATGCAAAAGCTCCACGGTTGGGACTGATCAAAAGAGAGCTAAGGAAAGCCGTTTTGAAGAGTAAATTAACTCAGTAAATACGTTTATTCAAGAAGAATATCAGTAAAAGAAAAAAAAAAGATTCTAGCTGTGCTTGTGGTATCTGTGCTTAAAGGCAGTGAGAAAGGAGAGACTGAATGGGCCAGAGAGGGAGGGTTAACTCTGAGAGCAGGATCCCTGAGACACTGGAGGGACCAGTCAGGGCCCAGGTGGAGGAGTCACAGTGTCCTCAGACTCCCTCCCTCGCCTACTCTGCAACACGAAGAAATGGAACAGTTTCCCTTCCCCGCCCCGTGGGGCCAGAAGGGGCCCAGGGAACCATGTGATCCTAGGGAGTGTTTGTTGCAGGGATGAATGTAACAGAATTTTTATTTGTTCTTCAGGAGAACTTGCTTTTTCCCTCTCCTGTAGATTCAGCCCCTAATGTGCCTTTCTGGAAAACTCACAGATAGATTCCAGGTAAAGGAAGGAATCCTGCAAACCTGCCCCCGTCTCTCCCCATGTTTGGACCCGTCACTCTGGCCAGGTCAGTCTTTCTGAGCGCAAGCTCACTATACACTTAGCCACCCGGTGCATTTGCCTAAATCTGTCTCTTGACTGGGAGCCCTGCTGACCCTGGGCCAACGAAAATCCATCAGAACTTGCCTGAATCTCAGCTGCTCTGGCAGTCTGCTCAAGTTTCCCCCCTCAAGCCGTCTCACCGCCTCTGAATTTGCCCTTGGAAGGAACTGTGCTGTGTTGGCAGCGATGTTTCCCCTACACGGCTGGGATATTCGTGGGGGACACAGGCAGACAGCCATTTCTGAAGGCTCTTCAGAAGAATATCAGAAGTTATGTGGCCTCCCTGGATCATTCACGATTTGTGCCTAAGCCTGAACGAAAGGAAGGCCCCAATGGATGTTCAGGTCTCAGAGACTGAGGTGCTACAATATCTGCTTCACCAAGAATTTTAACAACTACTATGTCTGTAAATAAATTACCCAAAAATCTAGTGACTTAAACAATGACAACATTTATTTCGCTCACAAATCTGCAAATCCGCCTGGTCTCAGCAGGAAGACTTTCTTCAACTTCCAGAGCTAGAATCACCTTCTAAAGGCTCAGACACCACCACATCTGGGCTAGAGAGGCACGAGTAGCTGGGGCTGGAATAGCTGAGGCTCCTCAAGTCCTTCTACCCCAGTGGGGTCTCCCCAGTACGGTGGCTCAGGACTGAAGACAGGGTCACTGGATGTCTTACATGCAGGCTCAGACCACCTAAGGTTCATGCTCCAAGAATGGGTGAGCCAGCGCTGAAGGGGAGGGAAAGAGACGCTGCCTCTTGATGGTGACGCTCAACATTAGGTTGTAAGAAGAGCAAGTAGGATCGGACAGGCAGAGTGTGACCATCTCTAGAAAATACAATCTGTCACGTCTACCTTTGTCCTCTGGCCAGCCTCCTGCTCTCTCCTCTTCCTGTTCCGCCTCCATCTCGGCAGCATCTGGTTCTCGCAAGTCTTCATCTTTGTCTCGGCTCCTGCCGATAGGTTAAAGGTATAAAAGTTAGAACTTGGGTCAGACTGAAGCAAAACCTTTTCTTGCTACCTGCATAACCTTAGGTAAATAAATTAATCTTTCGGATTTGTATCTCTCACCTGGAAAAAAAAGGGAGGATAAAACTACATCCCCATGACATTGTTCTCAATAAATACCTTCCTTGTAATCCCCATTGTTTCCCTGTCTGGCCACACACAGACCAGAGACCCCCATCCCATACCTGCCCTGTGGGCAGCCCCATCCCCTGCCTCTCCAGGCCTCTGAGAAAAACAGAACAAAGTAAAACCTCCAATAACAACAGATCAGCGCGTTCACTCCAACAGCACTGCTTTCCCACGACAGACTACTTCATCACGCGCTAATGACGGGCAGTCAACTTTCCTGACGCCAGACATTGGGGGCCAAGGATGCCCTCTGTGCTCCGGTGTTAATTACTTCCTTGACTAAGTCCAGGAGACACTTATTAACTTTGAGACTCTCTGCCTATAAAGGGGCACACACAACCGCAGCTGATGTCTCTTTCACTTTCTGAAGTAAGGAACAAGAACGCCAGCCAAGCTGAGGAGGAAGAGTCTTGCTGAGGAGGGAAGAATCAGACAGCAGCACGCTAAGCGAGGACTCACCGTCCAGGCAGCTGTAGAAGCTGTGGACTCAGAGGCAGCTCCACATAACAGCAAGAGCCAAACAGACCCGGATTTTAGTGAATCCTCACCCTGGTGCTTGTGAACACTGTGGTCTTGGGCTGCTTACTTAGCTTCCCTGAGCCTCAGTCTCATCTGCATAATGAGCGTAGTGATACCCACCTTGTGTAGTTGTTGTCAGGAACAGCAATAATCTTTTCATGTGCCTGATGCATAAAGTGTGAGCAATACGCCAGGTATACCACCACCACGACTAGTGACAGTACTACTGCTGCTGTCATTGCTCGGCTACAATGTCAGCCTGGTTTGACAATACCCCATTGTTATTTAGTGCCCAAGACAGCCAACATCAGACCAAGGCTAAGGTAAATAATGGGACAGCAGAAAATGACGACCCTCCAGTTTGTTCCTGTCAACATTCTCTGATTATTCAGCTATCTTTCCCAAGCTTAATTCCTTGGAAAGTTCTGCAAAACAAAACTCATGAATTAAATCTGAATCCCAGCTGCACCACCTCTACTTCTTATCTGTCTACAACTTCAGACAAAGGAAAAACTCTGTTTCAGCTTCCTGTTCCATAAAATAGGGATAATATGTACACCATATGCTTGTTTGAGAAATTGCTCATCGCATGCCTAAAATACCTGGTTTGCAGTAGGGGCAACAGGAATATTAAGGTACATGATCTCTTTGAACCCAGGGAATTTTTAAGCCTCCTAAACCTAGTTCAGAAGCATGTCCTGCAATCGGCACCTTCCACATATAGCTGTTGCCACACCCCGTGCACACACCACACACATGCACACACCACACACAGGCACACACCACACACATGCACACACCACATACATGCACACACTGTCTCGCACATGGCCTTCTGTGTGTGGGTGCCCATTCTTCCCCACTGTCTCAGAGGGAATACCCCTAAACAGTCTTGGAGAAGAAAGCAATATGTATCTAGCATAGAACATAATGCTAAGGAGATTGCCCTGTCACTGTGGTCACAATGTGTTTTATGCCATGCCTTGTGAATTATGGACCATTCTCTCAGGCTGCTGAAGGATTCACAAATCCAGGCTGATCATCGCAATTTCCTGGAACTTCTACAAGAACACATACTTGGGTCCTACCACAGATCTACTGAATCAGAATACACAAGGGCTGGAGTCCTGAGATCTATATATTTTTAAAGATCTCTATGTGATTCCAATGATCAACCTGACTCAAGAACTACTCATTTGATTCTTGTGCTCATTCTGTGTGCTGACTTCAGATGGAATAATTAATGCATTTTATAGATGAAGAATATGGGTATGGGCAAGATTTGACCAAGCAACAAGCCATGAGTGGTAGAGTCAGGTCCAAAACGGTTTTGGACTTGAAGTCCAGCCCTGCTGGTAACTAGCTGTGTGGCTGTGCACAAGTCTCCTAGGTCCTCTGGGCTTTCATTTCCCTGCATATAAACCAAAGATAAAATTCCAGTCTCCCAACCCCCACGGAAACATGGTAGGAATAAAATGAAGTGATTTGCAGGAACTTAACCATGTACTCGATATGCTAATAAAGGATGCTGTCACGATTTAAATTCAGGACCTAAAACCTGACATTAGGACCTCAGTTCCCCATGCAGAAGACCGGGAAGAGTGTCTCTGTCTCCACATCGTCCTAGTGTGCCACCCACAGCCACTCTCCCTGTGCTGTCACTGTCCCCAAACACAGAGTCCCTCTGGCAGCCGTGTTTGTGCCATTCGATGGGCCTGGTCACCACTGATGGGACCGAGAGTGGACACTTGGCACAGCCTCTTCCAGGGGAACCTGGGATTGGGATAAAGAGAAATTTACAGTCCCTCTGGGCAACTAGAATTGGTAATATGGTTACTAATGACGCCACTTTCCACCCACCCTGTGGACTAAAGGGCTGAGAAAGCCTTTCTGCTAAGAAAGAAGAAACAGCCACACAGTGAGAGAAGCAACGGTGACAGGGCCAAATAAAAGTTCTCCCTACAGTCTTCTGTGCTGGTTCCTGTCCTTTCCTGAGGCCTTTGCACATTTCTTCACACACTCCATTATCCTTATAATAAATTCCCATTTTGTGTCTCAGCTAGTTGAAGTAAGCTTCTCTTGCAGTAATCCAGAAACAGCTCTAAACCTCACGGGTACCCGGTCACTGTAACGCCTGCTCTGCTGACAGGGGAGGCAGAGTGTGAGACCAGCCAGGTTCCTTTGCTCTTCAGCAGTTAGACAGAGGCCGGGTCCCTCTTCCTCCCTCTGGCTGCTTCCCTTCAACGTGTCCCAGCGCTCAGAGGTTTCCACAGCTAAGGAGAGAAGGTGGAATGTGCTGCTGTCTTTATAAACAATAATGGCCATCTTGCCATCTACAATGGTGAGGACCATCATGTTCCAGAATCTTCTTTCAAAAATATCCAGGATGGCTTCTTGGTATCCTGCAGTTATTCAGAAAATTCAGAGGCAGAGAAGGGAACTAGGAAACAATGTTGGAGTTTATGTGTCTTTATGAAAAGTAAATCTATTCTAAGTTCTAATGGGGGCTTAAAAGCCATTATTTTCCAAATCCCTGATAAGAAAGATAACAGGTTAATTTTTGGGTTGTCAAGAATGAACGTATTGTACTATGTAGTAACATTTTTATATTTGTCTCATTTCTTGATCCATTTTATGACCCTAAATTTGCCTTTTTTTATCCTGTCTTATTTCTAATATATGTTATTTTGCTGCATTTTAAGCCTCCTTGAATCCTTTCTGGAACAGGAAGTAATATAACAAAATAAAAACAGGTTTCCCCTTTGTTACCAGAAGAATTCTTCCTCTTTTATATTACACACAGGTACATAAAATGATGGATAGTCAGAAATAAAATATTTAGGCTCAGTGTTCCATCAGTCACCACAAGGCATTTATTGTGCACTTCTTATGTACAAGGAACTGTAAGGACTGCAAATAAGTGTCACAAGCAGCAGAAAGCTCCCAGGATAGTCCAGAGACAGAGGACATGCGCACAGGAAGAACAAATATCCAGGAATGCAGGGCAAGGGCATCAAGAGAAGGGACTTGTGGACGGAGGTGGGCGGAGAAAGCTACAGGAAGGCGATATGGCTTAAGTCGGGCCTTGAGGAACACAGAGAATCCTAACGTATGAGAAAAAGACCCTAGAGACAAGACAAAGAAAACTTAGGGCACAGGGAAGGAGAGAATGACAGTGGCAGGAGAAGCGTAGCGTGGGGGGCTTGGACTTGATCTCGGGCAGCACCCAGAGCGCGTGTTAAGCACAGAGGCTGGGCCCGGCCCCCAGAGCTTCTGACTGAGCAGTTGTGAGGTGGAAACCGAGAAGCTGAATTCCTAACAAGCTCCCCGATGCTTCTGTGGCTGCCGGTTAGCTCTGAAAGCACTGATCTAAGCAGCGTTCTCCAGGCAGCGTTTCAGACCAGAGTGGCCCCTCCGCCAGCTGAGAAGGTTCCCCCTGCAAGGCAGTAGGGGGTGCGGGGCAGGCCTGCTGGGCCCACCGTGCCGGATGCCTCCCTCTGCGCTGAGCTCTGACCACACGTATCCCCGTTTCTTCCTTCCAGCTGCTCAGAGCCTCCCTGCCCAGGCACCTCTCTCTGTCCTTGCCTAAATTGTTCAGTGTGCAGGGGTGTGGATGAGCCAAAGTATGTTGTCTTTTCCTTCCTGGACTTCGCTCCTTGGGAAAAAACTCACCCCCACCCCAAGCCAAACCCAACCATTTCCTTAGATGTTTTCTTCAGCCCTGCCCCGTCTGCTCCCTGCATGAGCAGCCTGTCACCTCCAGCAAACCCACACTCAACTCACACAGCCGGTTATTGCCTCCCCTGACTACAAATGCCACTCCACCTCTGGCCTGCGGCAGTTGGGCATCACAAACACAGTGTTTCCAGGCAATGGTGGGATCAAGGTGGGACTTCCTGAGTCCCTCGAGAACTTTGTCTCCACTTAGACTGACGGGCATGTAACAGACTAGGGGTCATACAGAGCTGGTCTTAAATCCACCCAGTCTATCACATTTGCTACCTGAGTGATCTAGAAAACCCTTGATAGCTCAGCCTCAGTTCCCCCATCTGGTAAAGAAGATAAAACGATGTTATCCTTATTGTGGGAATTTGAGATAAACAATAAAGCCTGATATAACACCTGCCCAATAAATGGAAGCGAGTTTTGTGATGCTTCCATTGCTCAGGGCCATTTCTTCATTATCTAACAAGTATTTATTAACTTCTCCTTCTGCGCAGGTGCTCGATCCATATTTCAGTCGGTGAGAAGATATGTCAAATGATTAGGACACAAGGCATCATAAAATGAGCACCATACAATGGTTGGACAATCATTACAAAGGTCAAAGGACATTTCAACTGAGGTTCTCATGGAAAATTTCAGGAAGGACACATGAACTTGAAATATGTGTAAAAAGACTTTCAGTAGCCAGTAACTGGGGACGGCATTCCCATTGGAGGGAACAACAAGAGTGGTGGCCCTGAGGAAGAACCACGAAATATTATCTGGCAGATGTGAGTGTCTGGTGGAACTTCATGGGTTTGATCCAATGGGTTTCAGAAGTGGAAGTTGAGCATCTCCAACACGCACACACCCCTGCACACACACACGCTTACTGCTTAAAGAATTAGGGCCTAGGAAATGCCAGCTGATGAAAAGCAAGAAATGGTTTGACATGTCTTGGGTGAGAGTCTTGGAGACAAGAATCCAGGGTCAATATTACAAATTAATTGATCAGGGCATATTACATGGAGCTGTGCACAGCTCAGGTGCCATACGTGGTACAATTGGACAGGCCTATAAATTCCTGGGGAAAATCTCTTTTTCCGACTCTGGAGCAACTCTTAAAATCCAGTCTGTGGTTAAGACATTAAAGGCCCTGATTAAACTGCAAGACTTGTCACACTTGGGTTCCCTGGGAAGCACACACTGAGATGGAGGTGTGCGTGCAGGAAATTGATCAGGTGGTGCTCGTGGGCTCCACCCCTGTGTGAGGGGGCAGAGACGTGGGCTGGGGCAGGGGGAGAAGTCAGGCTGCTTTGCAGGTGCAAAAAGGCCTCAGCTGATTCCAGGGGAGCTCTGAAGTTGGAAGGGCTCTGCAGAGTTGTCCTGCCCTGATATGTGGGGGTCAAGCCTTTATCTATCCCTATTGCCCATTCAATGGATGCCAAGGAAATGGGGCATGTCCCTGGGCCAGGTGGCTCCCTTTAGCTAAGGCACTTCCTGAAGGTGGCTGAGGGCTGCCTGACAGCAGTCGTCCCAGCAGTTTGGGGAATAATCCTTACCCTAACAGGGACCTGGGCGTCACATCCAGCATTCCCCGGCTGTGCTATATGTACAAATATACTGTGCCTTAAATTATGGAATATGCTTAGCAAGGGCAGGGCCATGCAGTAAAAATATACTGGCCGAGAGAACAAAAAAGACAAGATTAGTAGCAGGGACCCCCATCCAGGCAGAGCCCACCTGGTTCAGGTAAAATAGGGGACCCTGGACCACCGTGGGAGAAACTGGAATCTAGCAGAGGAGCAGGCACAAAACAAAAGGAAAAAAAAGACAATTTTTTATAACATTCACCAATATTGGCAACTTAGTCAAGGACTGTTGGGATAAGTAATAACCTATCTAGGATTGCTTGTGTACCTACTGCGCACCAGATGCTGTGCTTTCCATAAACATCCAACCTCACAAAAGCTCAGCAAGGTCACTATTATGAAGCCCACTTTATGACAAAGGAAACTGAGATTGAGAAGGATGACTCCTGCGAAGGTCACAGAGCCTGAGAGTGGCAGGCCGTGAGGAGGTCTGCCTGGCTCCAAATCCATGCCACATCCACCTCACAGCACTGTGACCCTCCAGAGTCCCAGCATTCCAAACAGGCGTGTCAGTGCTCCCCACGGGGTTCAGAAGGAAGACCGCCTTCCCATCCCTGATTCAGCCAAAATGGCCCTGCTTGTCTCTGCTCCATAAAAAGTGATCCAGTCAAGGTTCCATTGTGATGAGAAAGACAGGTTTGAAGCCACCTCTCTGCTTCTCTGGTCAGTACTGCCAGAATCTATGAAGGCTCTTCTTGTGCACACCCTTTCTTTAAGTCCAAGAATACAACACAACACAGCGGTTTAGATCATGGCCTCTGAAGTTAGATCATGTGGGTTCCAATCCCTACCCAAGGAGCTGTGTGACCTTAAGCAATTACTTGATCTCCCTGTGCCTCAGTTTCCTCATCTGTAAAATGGACGTTATGACAGAACTATCTTCATAAGTTTGTTATGCAAACTAATTAATGCGTGTAAAATGCTTAGAATATTCAGCAAATAGTAAGCCCTCTATGGCTGTTATCTATTATAATTATTATCTGCGAATTGGTGCTAATCTGAAAGGCTGCCTCTGAGTTACCTTATATCCACTTACCCAGTCCCAGAAATTATGATCCAAAAAGATTAAAAAAGTATGCTCATGCTCTACCAGCTGAGCCTTCTGAAGTCAGATGCTCATTCGTTCTCTCATTCATTAATTCTATCATTCACTCTTTCAGCCAGGATTTATTGAAAGTCTCCAAGTACTGGAGGTACAGGAATGAATATGAGAGACAAAGTCCTTGATCTCTTGGGGCTTATTTATACCTTACTGGAGGACGTAGACAATAAACAAATAAATATGTGGTGTGTAAGTGATTAGCATGAGAAGAAAAATAACGCAGGATAAACCAACAGGGACGAATGGGGGTTGGTAGCACACAGGGATCACAGAAGGCCTTTCTGAGTAGCGGCCCCTGGAGCAGAGATCTGGATGAAGACAGAGAGCAGCTTCCTGTGCATGTGGGACGAGTCCTCCAAAGCGAACAAACAGCCAGGGCCAGATCCTGCAGGTTCTTAGAACGTTGGCAGGTTCAAGGAACACAGGAGGCAAAATCAGGGATGTAGCCAGAGGACAGGTAACATAGTCTTACAGAACATAGTAAGGCACTAGATTTGTTTTTAAGTGTTAAGGGAAGTTACTGAAGATTCTAGGCAAGAGAGGGACATGATCAGGTTTACTTTTTGAAAGATCATTTGGGCAACCATGAGAAGAACAGAGCACAGGGGCCTGAAGAGTAGAAACGGGCAGACTAGTTAGGAAGTCTCTGCTGCAGACCAGGTGAGGGATGAAGGGGACGTGAGCCAGCTGGTCACGGTAATAGGAATGAGAAGTGGTTCTAAATGTAGGTCAGAGAGTAGGCACCATCAGGATGTGATGATGGATTTGGATGTGGATATAAATGAGAGTGGTACATCAGTAGTGATTCCAATTGTACAGATGGTCTTAGTTGTTTTTGTTTTTTTTCTTTTTTTTATTTCAGTTTATTATGGGGGCACAAAAGTTTAGGTAACATATATTGCCTTTGCCCCACCCGAGTCAAAGCTTCAAGTGTGTCCATCCCCCAGCCAATGTGCACTGCAGCCATTAGGTGTGAATATGCCCATCTCCTCCTCCCCACTCCCACTTGCCCAACACCTGATGAATGTTAATACTATATGTGTACTTAAGTGTTGGTCAGTTAAGTCAGTTAATATCAATTTGATGGTGGGTACATATGGTGCTTGTTTTTTCATTCTTATTATACTTCACTTAGTAGAATGGGCTCCAGCTCTATCTAGGATAATACAAGAGGTGCTAGATCACCATTGTTTTCTGTGGCTCAGTAGAACTCCATGGTATACATATACATTTTATTAATCCACTCATGTATTGATGGGCATTTGGTTTGTTTCCACATCTTTGCAATTGTGAATTGTGCTCCTATAAACATTTGAGTGCTGATGTCTTTTTTATAGAATGTCTTTTGTTCCTTTGTGTAGATGCCCAGTAATGGGATTTCTGGGTCAAATGGTAGTTCTACTTGTAGCTCTTTGAAGTATCTCCATATTACTTTCCACGGAGGTTGTACTACTTTGCAATCCCACCAGCAGTGTGTGAGTGTTCCTATTTCTCTGCATCCGCACCAACATTTATTGATTTGGGACTTTTTGATAAAGGCCATTCTCACTGAAGATAAGTGATATTTCATGTGGCTTTGATTTGCATTTCCCTGATGATTAGAGATGTTGGGTGTTTTTTCATATGCTTGTTGGCCATTAGTCTATCTTCTTTTGAAAAGTTGCTGTTCATGTCCTTTGCCCACTTTTTGATAGGGTTGTTTGATTTTTTCTTGCTGATTTTCCTGGGTTCTATATAGATTCTAGTTATCAGCCCTTTATCAGATGTGTAGTATGTGAATATTTTCTCCCATTCTGTTGGCTGTTTGCTGTCATGATAGTTTCCTTGGCTGTGCAGAAGCTTTTCAATTTGATCAGGTCCCATTTATTTATTTTTGTTGTTGCTGTGATTGCCTTTGGGGTCTTCTTCATAAATTCTTTCCCAAGGCCAATGCAGACAAAAGCATACACTGGGGAAAAAGATCCTTATTCAATAAATGGTGCTCGGAATATTGGATACCCACAAGTAGAAGACGGAAATAGGATCCACACCTTTCACCTCTCGCAAAAATCAACTCATGGTGGATAACAGAATTAAACCTAAAGCATGAAACTATAAGAATTGTAGAAGAAAATGTTGGAAAAACTCTTTATTTGGTTTTTTGGAGAATCAACTTTTGGACTTGTTGGTTATTACTATTTTAGTTTTTTTTAAACCATTAATTTTATCTTATGTGTTTTCTTCTCTCTGCTATCTTTGGATTTATTCTTCAGCTTGTCTTCACTTTTTAGTTTGGATTTTTTAGCTTATTATTTTCATACTTTCTTCTCTTGTAACAGAGAAATCTTGCCAAATATGAGATTATAAGGATATTACTTTATATTATCTTTTTTTTTTTATTTCAGCTCATCATGGGGATACATAAGTTCAGGTTATATACATTGTCCATGTCCCGCCCATCCCCCTGAGTCAGAACCTCAAGCGTGTCCATTCTCCAGATATTTATATTATCTTTTACCAGTTTTATCTTTTTAGTTTTTAAATTTAATTCTATAATCCAGAAGGAATATATTTTTGAGTGTGATATGAAGTGATATTTAAAATTTATTCTTTTTTCATATGGTTATCTAGTTAACCAAAAATAATGTATTTTTGAGCTTGTCTTTACTGTCTTGCAGTGCCTCTTTTTCACAGATCAAATATCTATGAACTCTCTTTTCCATTCCATTTGTTTGTATTCCTTTGTACCGAACTATGCCATTTAAATTATTATATCTTTATAATAAAACTTTCTATCCAGTAGAGTAAGTTCTCCAAATCCATTCTTTTTCAAGATTGTTTGGGATTTGTTTGACTCATTATAGTTCCATAACAAATGTGAAAAGCAGCCTATCAAATTTCTACAAAAACATTCAAGAAGATTTTAAAAATCTAGGTATAATTACGTACAGTAAAATGTGCAGATCTTAAGTGTACATTTCAATAAATATTGACCAATTTATTCATTCTCCTTAATTATCAATTTATTCATTCACCTTAGGGACTTTCTAATTCTCCTCCCTGGAAATTGCTGCTGCTTCAGTTATAGATTAATTGTTAAATTTTTCCAGAAATTTCAGCTTTCTACTTTTTAAGGTAGAAAGGAGACAGATTGATTGTGTTCCTTGGTATACTAAGGATTTGATTTTCAACAGCTCTTATAGTCTCCATTTGCTCACAGCCTGCAGAGGATTTATGACTTACTGGCGGAATGGCTGGGAAAGCACTTTGTGCTTAGACCATACCTTTCTTGACCAAAGATCAAAGGGTTGTTTCTGTGTAGTACCTTCCTTCTTCAAAGCCTCCCACAACCAGTTATCTTCCCCTTAGCCACTCCTGGGGCTGGCAGTGATGCCTCTCCTTGAAGGAGAATCTTTTTGTAAAACTCTAGCTGGTCCTGAATAGGTCACGTCTAAAATCCCTGCTGTCTGTTCCCTCATCATTCCATTCTTTGTAAATTGCAAAAGTCTCTCAGTAAAATCCTTGGGCATTTTTTGGCTTTTATTAAACTTTTTATCTTTGCCAGCATCTAATTTAATTATTTTTCTGCAAGATTTCCACATGTGGTGAGATGAACATGTCTTGACTTCCAGAGTAATTATTTGGGTTTTTAGTGTAGCAGAAATAGATATTAATAGGTGTATCAGCTTAATTTACATTTCTCTAGCTATGGTCCCATAAAAATGTTTTCCATTGAGCAATATGATATAAATATTTAAAATCTTCTTGGTTTTATTATATATGTATATATTTTACAGTTTTCCTTTCAGCTTAAATATTAAAGACTTTTTTGGAGGGTGTGATATTTTTAAGGGCATGCTTATAGATGTATAAAGTGAATAAGGATCAATGACATAAACTCTAATGTTCAGTTCCAGAGTGCCTATCCTCCTGACATATGAGTGTGAATTTCAACACATGAACTGGTATAATGCAAGACTGTTCCCAAGATGCATTTACTCTTTCTTAAAACAGATACCTCAAATAGAATTTTTGAAGAATCTTTTGGTACAGAATAGGATATTTATTATGCTAAAAGTAGAGACCAACTATTTTTATTATTACTGTTAGAGACATAAAAAAGAATTAAAACAATTTGGAAGCAAGAACAAAAAAAGAAAGAAGATGCAGCATTTAAAGTCTGGAATGTGCTACAGAGTATGGTGGGACCATTTTAAGATTTTGATTACCTGGGAGAAATGGGTATATGCCATTCCAGGGTTAGAAAGAGATTAGTATTAATTCTCAGTCAGAGAATCTCAAAAGCAGAGAACAAGAGATTCTATTACAGTGTGTATAGCACAGAATTCATGAATGTGCATCTTTAACAAAATTCCAAGGTAAATCTGATGCAGGTAGTCATGAGACACACATTGATAAACAGATCTTTTGGTTATATCTGTGTGTGTGTATGTGGGAGGGCTGTGTTCAGATGTTAAAGGGACTGAAGATAAGTCTTTCTCTTTTAAAGATTATGAGAGAGAGAGAGAGAGATTAAGTTTGCCTTTGATTTCTATAATTTGCCATTTTCCAGATTAACCTTCCTAAAGACCACACTTAGGTACCTATGAAGGCTACTGATTGTGGAAGATTAAAGAAGTGGCAATTCCTCATTCTTTAAGCCATTCAGGCATTCTCCTATCCTGTTCTGCTAAAATACTCCTTTGATATTAGAGCCAGGAAAAATTGGATCCATGATGTATATTAAATCGTATATAAAGATGTCGCCAATCAGTTTAAGCTGTGTCAGCTGCATGTTTCTTTTATTTCCATGTCAAATACAATTATATTTCAAATGGGGACTTATATTTCAAATAGGGAACTTAAAAAGAACAATACACTCCTTATAACACTGTACCAATTTTTAGTGGCTTGCAAATATTTTTCCTCTTCTCTTATCCTGTGTCCATTACTCTCAGAAGGGATTGCCTATGTCAAAGCTATCTTTTGCTTTAGAATCAATTAACTTGTAGAAGAAAGTATTAACTTTATTTTTGCCTTTGCTTAATATGCTATTCTAGAGTGTTGCTTTCCCTTAATATATCACGATGAGAATCACATCTGTTAGTGCAGATGGCTGGAGACAGAGCAGAACCCAAATACCCACACACTCCCCTGCAATCACCCAATTACTTCTCTTAGAGAAGTACACTTATTGAAGTAAATGTAGTCATGCAAGATACAAAGAAGATTTGAATGGTCATATTCATACAAGCAAAATTAATCTAATTTAGTCTCTCATTTTAATATGGGGAAAATGGTGAAAAAAAACAAGTTAGTAACAACCCAAATGAGTGCAACATCTCCTTTGGAAATTGATGTGTATTCTCACCACCTTGATAACATCACACTAAGAATGAAGCAGCCCAGGACACTCAGACAGTGACTGTTACTATGTAATCCAAACTATATTAAAGACTCCAGCTTAGAGGGAAATACCCTAATAGACAGGTAAAATGGAAAACAAGTTTAAAATGTTTAGTTGATTCAAGTCAATTCTGCCTAGTAGAGATTGTCAAGTTTCAAAGTAAGAAAAAGTTTGAAAACTCAAATCAAAGCTTCTGAAATCTACTCATTATCCACTCAACCCACACTAAATGTGAAATAAGAAATCCAAAGGAGTTAGGAAGAACTGAGTGAAATATATCCAGTTGGTTACAAGTTTGGGCTGTAAATGTGGTTTTAGAGGAAATTGAAATTTTAAATATGATTCGATGAGCAGTGAACATATTATATACAC
The DNA here is from genome assembly GCF_020740605.2 of Lemur catta. Classification (NCBI taxonomy): domain Eukaryota; kingdom Metazoa; phylum Chordata; class Mammalia; order Primates; family Lemuridae; genus Lemur; species Lemur catta. Next base: position 90,651,590 of record NC_059135.1, on the reverse strand, counting down.
AGTAGGCTTGTCTATGGGGAACCAAGAGTAAATTGGGTACAATGAATGTGATCTTGTTAGGTAGATGTACAGTTGTCCACCACTGAAAATAATGGCAAACTGCTCACTTGTTCCTAGGGTGTTTCTGTTTATATTTTTGTAGAGTGAGTTGTAATTTTGCCGGCAGCCATTTTCACATTTGGGGATTATTGGCTGAGCTACCGAGTAGTCTTTTAGGCTAGATTTTCCAGCCAACATGAGGCTTTATATGACATTTCCACCACAGCTACTTTGCAAAGTCCTTGTGCCCAAAAAAACTTTCTCCCATTGACTCTGGTTTCTTCAGGCATGCAGCAAGAGATGGAAACACAACAAAAGTCACACAAAATTAACCTTTGAAGATGATTTTGTGGAGAACAATTCTGCTCCTAAAAGTAAGTAATTGAACTGGAACTATTCCTACAAAAGCTATTAGGATTCAGGAAAATTATTTTGTGTACATTTTATATAATTGAACTCCCAATATGTGTTAAGGATTATAAGAATTTTGAAAAAGCAGTAAAATATCTTTCCTTACTTCTCAGGTCTTAAAATATAGTGGGAAAAAATTGTAATGTGCGAATTCTAAAGCACTGTGGACTTTAAGGTGGCTGTGAAGAGTATCATAACAGAGATGGCTACAGGGTGATGACGATGATAAATAAGTGGGAACTGGGATATGGCAGATTTAGGATCAATCTTATAAAAACACAAAATAGCATTTTCAAAAGGCTATACATAATATTAGTGTTTGGATATAAACTGAAGAAAGGAAAACATTTTGGAAAGGAAGAGAGGATAAAAAAAGACAGTGAATATACTGGTTTTAAGGAGAATGGCCAGGGGTTTGAGAGGAACAGCATTTTGAGTGCTATGTTAACAGCAGCAGACAGTAGAAATACAGGCTTGGAATATGGAAATATAGGATGGTGTCAATCTGTGGAGGGGCTTAAATACCATACTAACGAGTCTGGATTTGCAGGTGATAAGAGCAAACCTGTTTTAGGAAGATGACTCTGGGACAGAGTTAGTATTACAGGAGGTGGGATCTGGGGGAAGAGTCAGAAGATATGAAAGTATTCAGAAAGAAATTCTCTGAGGGTCAATGGTGGGACAATGGCAGCAATAATAGAATGTATGGAAATGTGAAAATATTATAGAGAAGGAATAAGCAGTACTTGGTAACCAAGTGATTGTAACAAATGGAAAAAAATTCATTCATTGGAATTCCAGAGAGGGCACACTGGCCTGGTGGGGCTACTCATCAAGAAGAAGGAAGATGGGTGTGGATGCTGACTGTGGAAGAGAAGTTGCCAAGCCCAACACGTGGTCTGTGGAAGGGGCTGGATTGGAAGAGAGAGCTCCAACAGGGTATGAAATCTGCTTGGTACTGGAGATGGTCTCGCCTATATGACACTCCCTAATCCTCAGGAAAGTTATTGTATTTACGGATTGTTGACTAGAGCAGATATTTTGGGGTGGAGGATGAAACCAAGATGATATGTGCAGAAGAAGAAACAGACTTGGAAAGGCCTGAGGAAGTATGCTCTGAAATTGGAACAAAGAGCTGGGAGATTTTTAACTATGTGAGTTGGTAGAAAAGAGCTTGCATGACATTCAAGTCTGTATACTAGGGGTATGGAAGTCCCATTTGACTCCTGAGTTATGATGTGGGGAGTAAGGGACAAAAAGGAAATGAAGATGGCTCAAGTTTTGAGACTAAGTTCCTGGGGAAAAGATGGTTCATTTTTATTTTTTTTAATTTCAGCATATTACAGGGACACAAATGTTTAGGTTACACATATTGCCTTTGTCCCACCCGAGTCAGAGCTTCAAGTATGTCCATTCCCCAGATGGTTAATAAATTAGGAAAGATTAATAAAATGTGTTGGAGCAAGAAGAGGAATATGTTCAACTTGAAGTGCTGGCAAGACATTAAAAGACATCCAGGAATACAGTCTGGAACTCCAGCTAGAGGCTGGGGCTAAAAGACGTGTCCTAGCTAATCATTAGCACGCAAGTGCCAAGCAACACTGAGGAGATGGGAGAAGCACAGGTGGTGGGGGACAGAATGTTGAAACTCATACAAATATTTATCAAACATGTGACATATATCAGGGCTCATCTCAGTGCTGAAGACATAGCAGTGAACAAAGTAGACCAAGTCTCCTTTTTTCCAAGAGGAGTATGTCTGGTGTGACAGTGGGGTGGGGAAGATGATTTTAGAAGGAGAGAATGAGGGGGGACAGGGAGCAGAAATTCATCCTCAGAAGAAATGGGTACAAGAAAGAGACTCAAAGAGAAAGAGGGAGAGGCTTGGAGTCAGGCAGAAGAGAGTTAAATCACATCTACCCACTTTGTAGAATCTGTTTTCTGGGTTAAGTTCCTGAGTCTCAGTTTTCTCATCTGTATAAGGAGAATTATAATTATTTTGTTGTGAGCATCAGGTACATTATTATGCTGAGAGTCTCACTCGTGGTAAACACTTCATGCATACCAGTCTTTTTAAAAGTGGCTTCCTCCCATCCTCACCACTGAGGCATGTGAGAGAGAATAAGCACCCGTACATCCCCACAGTGACAGGCATTGTGCTAGGTATTCTTAAGCAGTGGTCCCCAACATTTTAGGCAACAGGGAAGGTTTCATGGAAGACAGTTTTTCCACGGACCAGAGGTTGTGGGGAGGGAAGGTGGAGCTCAGGCCGTGATTGGAGCAATGGGGAGAGCGGCTGGAAATACAGATGAAGCTTTGCCAGCTCACCTGCCACTCACCTCCTGCTGTCTTGCCTGGTTCCTAACAGGCCACTACCCGGTACCAGTTCATGGCTGGGAGATTGGGACTGCAGCTGTTAAGGTTACATATCTTGCCTTTAAAAAGGCAATAATTTAGTGGGAACGTCGGTACAGATGAGCAAGCATTTGTAGGGAGGTATATTCCAAAACAGGGAGCTGACAATTAAAGTGTGTTTATTTTAGAACACTGTACACAGTGTACAAGTAAAATGTGGGAGTGAATTCTAAACTTCCCACTGTGGGCTGTGAGGATGTAATGCACTGACCTCATCAGCCCCACTTCCCGACCCCCTTTGCCTCCGTGTGTGTGAGCTAGTGATATTGGCCTTCATGTGGCCACTTCTGTGTGTGCCATTCCCATTTGGGATGCTCTGTACCCTCCCCAGTTCACCATCCATTGCCTGGTTAATTCAGATTTCAGTGTCATTAGCTCAGGAAGTCCTGCTTTTCTGGATCAGATCAGGCCACATAGCTGTATTCTCTTAGGAACTGATTCTCCTTTGTAGCACCTTTTACAGTTGTATGTAGTAATTAATTATGCGATTAGTAGATAAATGTCTACATTCCCCAATAGCACATACACTCTGGAACTGTCTGTGTCTCAGTTAGGTTGACACATGGCCTCAAAACAGATGCTTAGTCTATGCCTGCTGCACCAATGAAAGAATGGCACAGGTAGATGCTCAAGAAATGATTGCTGAAAAATGAGTGAAATCATAGGAGTCATATATCAGGATAATACCATTGTAAATACAGTCTGGGTTCTACCTCTAGTCAAAGCAGAAGGGCACATTAGAATAGTGAAAATCTTTCCTTCACAATATTAACTTTGGGCTCTGCCATACAGATAATCTCTTGTGATAACTTTGTATGAGTCTATCACGTACAAATTTTTCTAGACATATGAAATGCTTTATTATGTGTTTAGATTATACTAACTCTTAGACAGATATTATTACAGAAATGTACTTCCCCATTTCTGACATAATATTTATTTCCACCAACTTTCTCAAACTTCAAGGTTTTCTTCCCCTAGTATTGCAATTCAGAATTTTTAGTCGTAGCTTGTAGCACTATCAGCTTTTGTTTTTCTGGTTGGAAGATTTTGACATTTAAAGCCCAAGCCTGGCCTAGTGTCTTGCACATAGTAAGCTTTTATATTGAAGGCTTTTATATTTGAACTTGATTGATTGGCTCACTTCTTCTTTAAGCTTTGTTCTTTCTCCTGGATATTTATGATGTACCCTTAGAGGCACAACTGTAATGACACACAAAGTGCTTTTTTGATGTTCACAGTGTCTGAGGGTGGGAGGATGGTTTCATATTCACATAAAGTCTTCTGTGATGAGACCCTGGGTTGGACTAATGTTCTGGGCCTGATAATTGGAAATGACTAATATACATGGGGACACTAAATAGCTTGAAAAAGCAAATTAAATAAGTGATTTGAAAATAGCTCATCAGAATAAAATGTGCTACAAAGTCAATTAACTGAATTTTTATAAACACTATATAGTGCAAAGAGAATGTGTCTTAAAGGAAGATAGATGTGGGTCAAAAACCTGAATTCTGCTGTTTATTAGTTATGTGACTTTGGTTAAAGGACTTACATTTCCTGGGTCTCAGCTTCACTTTTCTCAAAGTGGACCGTATCTAGTCTTTGCCGTTGCTCTGAGGATTAAGTGATAGGTGAAGACTTAGCAAAGGTGGGGACAATTTTTCAGAAAATGAGACTTTGTTTCTTTTCCCCTTTCTATTTCAAGAAGAGCATCTCTTTCAGAGTATTCTTTTCTTCCATTTGTGTTTCCTTTCTTCACCTCTTTGCTTGCCATTTTATTTCTAAGTTAATGTCTTTGCAAAGCTATCATAATTTCATAATTGTGGCATCTTAGAAACTATTTTTGTGAAATATAAGTAACCATCCCTATGGAACTTTCAGTTGATGACTTCATGCAGCAATTATTTAGTTTTTCAAAATTAAATTTTTTATTAATACATTTATATTGAATCATTGAATCAGGAATGGCTAAAACAGAGGGTTTGGGCCATGAGAAACAGAGTCATCGGAATTCCAAAAGCATTTCTCAAGGAGGAATGTTTTTGTACCTGTGAGCTTGGGAGAGCATGGGGACAGTGGGTGCGATCCCAAGGTGGAGACAGAGAAATCATTCATTTGTTGAAAATAACACTGTTAATGGGAATATGTGTTGAACCAACAGTTTATCAGAGTTACTCAAGGGTAGACTTTCTTTCTTCTTTGTGTTTGCCCTCCTAATGCCTAGAGCAGTGTGTGGCACTGACTGGGTACTCAGTGCAAGTTTGGTGAACTTTACTGAAATTTATTACATTTCTCTATTACAAACCCTTCTTAATATGACTTTGCTTTTTAAATTAATTTCTATACTTTTTTAAAAATAGAATTATCAGAATCTGAGGTAGATATATTTTAATAATCATCTAAAATAATCACCAATTCCACATATGCTTAAGAATCAAAATATTGAGTTTACATCCCTGGAGTAAGCATACTGCCATTATCTCTTCCTTTGACCACAGATAAAATGTTTTCCTTAATCTTCAAAAATATACTCCTCCTTTTAATCAACAATGGATTTGGCATGCTAATAGTGGATATGGCAGACTGAAATTAGGTGATTTAATGAACTGATCCAAATGCCAGGGAGAAATAGAGTAGATTCCCATATGAGCAATACATCCGTTATCCCAGATTCATGAAACCCTTATGGACAGCACAATAGTCACAACCTTTGCAACAGCAATAATGACAGTAGCAACAATCTAGTACTCTAGATAACAACATCTACAACAACTACAGCACTACCTTTCAGATGATTATGATGGCAGACATTTTGCTCAGCACTTTTCTTGCATTTTCTCATTGAATTCTTTCAACAATTCTGTAAGTTAGATATTATTATTAGCCCTAATTAAAGAAGAAGATACTGAGGCCTACCTATTATATCACCTCACTTTTATTTTTAAATATTTTTTTCACCGAACTTAAAAAAAAAAGCTCTCTATCTGTACTTCATTTTCATTACCTGCAGAAATGATAATATCTCCCATAAACTTGGGCTAATGATTTAACTTATTGAGTTAATTGAAGTCATAATGTAATTAATCAACTATCGCTACCTAACCAACCATGGTTACAGTGAAGAAGAATGGGAGGAGAATAAAGAAAGGTTGGACACTGAGATTTCCGAAAATATTCCTGAAAGCAGCCAAGTATGTAATCTAGAACTGGGGTCTGGTATTAAGACGGTGTCAGGACAGATAGGATATGATTAGAACACTAAAAACCTTAATGGGAGGAGTTTTGCAAGGGCTAGATCTGTCTTGCTGGCTTTCTGTGTTCAGTGTCTATCCCAGTGTCTGGAAATTAAGAGGAACTCAATATATCTTCATCATACAGAATCAAATTTTATTAATTCCTCTATTATAATCACCCCACTGTATATAGTTACAGATTTTGCAGTTGTATGTCATTTGTGAAAAATGTAATTTATTTTATTTTCCTATAGCATATTAATTTATATCTAGAGCCTCTATTCTGCCTAATAACAAATGTGTAATTTAGTTATTTCCAAAAAAATAAAATCAGTAATTCCTCCTCAGTTATTTCTGACTTAAAAAGCATTCAAATTTCGTATTTTTCTCTTTTCCTCTTTTCTGGGTGTATTTTTATACATGGCTGGTGGAAAGAAGGCATCATTTACATGTTCCCAAATATAAGGCATATTTTTTTTCACAATTATGCGCAGAAAAGAGAGACTTAGTCTGCTTTGCATCCCTCCCAAATTCTCTCATACTTGGAGAGTCTTAATCTCTCTCTTTCGTATCTTGAATAGCATAGTACAAATTTTGAAAGACACTGACACCTGAAAATAGCAATTGGGGATGCTTATGGAGGTCACTTAACAGAATTGGTTAAGAAATAGGCAAATAAATTTAACACAGATTTAGCTTAGTTCCTTGGGGGTATTATGTCATAATTGTAATTTAGTGGTTATTGTAACAAAGATTTTAAAAAAATATTTTTAAAAAGCAAAAGTATATGTGGTCATGTTAAAGAAACAAAAAATTTATACCAACTGAAGAGTAGAAAAAAGCAACTATTCTAAATTTTTACAGAAGGGACTTGAGACATAATTTCTAGTAACACCGTGTTGCACCAGATTCAAAACATGCTCCATTTAGATGGAAGTCAGGGTGAAGTGCTCTGAAACACAATATTAGATTCCTTAAAAAGTGGTGACATGTCACCAGAGCTTATCCTTGTGTCAGTGGTCCATGCCAAGAATGTGAATTAGCTGTTTCATGAAACTGAGAGTGGAAAATTATGACATGTGAATGTAAATATGCATGTCAATTAATGAATTAAACATTATGATAAGTGGACATTTAGTGATTTCTCCTATATCTATAAAGGTTTATATTTATATGTTTAAGTTGGCCAAAAATGGATTATAAAAAATGATCTCAGCAGGGCACGGTGGCTCATGCCTATAATCCTAGCACTCTGGGAGACCAGGGCGGGGAGATGGCTTGAAGCTACGAGTTCGAGACCAACCTGAGCAGGAATGAGACCCTGTATCTACAAAAAATAGAAAAATTAGCCAGGTGTGATAGTGCATGCCTGTAGTCCCAGCTACTCAAGAGGCTGAGGCAGGAGGATTGCTTGAGCCCAGGAGTCTGAGGTTGCAGTGAGCTATGATGACACCACTGCACTTTACCCAGGGCTACAGAGCAAGACCTTCTCTCAAAAAAAATTTCCAAGATAATTGGCTCAGAGCAAAAACAAACAAACAAACAAACAAAAAGCCCTTATTGGGAAAATAAGAAACTTGCCTCATGATGCTTCTAAGCAGGAACAGTATGCACTGACTACTTGCTGATAAGATTAGAGTGTCGTGGCTCTTGGCTGTTATCCCTCTTCCACATGAACATCTACTGAAATCACTGCCCGCTGTCCTACGAGTGCTTGGTCCAGACCGACGTCATCAGCCAATTGCTAGATATCCCTGTTAGAGTTCGAAATCTCTTTGCAAACTTCTGCTCCCCAATTGGGTGAACTTCAGGCTGGTTCCCAGAGTTGCTGGGTCAGGACAGGTTACTTGTCTTACAATGGAAGTTATGTCTTGGATGATAGGACTTCCCCAAATTCAGTGTGGAAATCAGGGTGTAAGTCATCTTTACCCTTGGAATCTCAATTGACATGGGCTTTAATGTTTGATATTGTTATAACTTTAGCCTGAGGGAGGAGCAAGATTCAACCAGCTCTGTCCCAGTCAAACTCTTGCTTTCTCTAGCATCCTTTCCCTCTCTCCAATTCAAACACCACCATCCTTTTTGATGCATATTTTTTTCAGTCATTCTTGTCCTATTATTTTCTGAAAGCTAAGACTCAATCTTAGCATGCTAAAAAAGGATCCACTACATGATTCGTAGTATGATGTAAATAGAAGAACACCTGTGCTTGCAAAGAAAATGGAAACTCAATTTATTCAAGCCTCCAAATCTAGCTACCAATTTACAGAAGTCACTAGGGTAAGAGAGACAAGTTAGAGATACCACAAAGAAGCTATCAATCACATCCAGAATGTGGTTAATGCTCCAAGACAAATGACCTGTTTTTTTTTCCCAACAAATATATGACTTACAAAGGGAAGGAAGATTGTTAGGCATTAAAAGAGATTTAAGAGATAACTAAATGCAATATGTGGGTTTTGTTTGGATCCTGAATTAAACAAACTAACAAAATCTTTTTTAAGGCAATCAGGAAAAGTTGGTTGTAGATTGAGTACTAGAAAATAACATGAGATTATTATTATTTTGGTTAGATGTGATAATGACATTGTATTTATATGAACAACTGATGAACAAATCCACACAATAAAAATACCATGTAAAACTATTTCCAGAAGAAATGCACATCTGGGATTTGCTTTAAAATAGTGAGACAACGAAGTATCAGAGGAGAGAGACCCAACATTGTTGGCAAGCGTATCTGGTTGCTGAACCTGGATGATGTCTGCTGGAGGATCATTTTTGCATGTCCTGCTTTTGTAAGTATTTGAACATTTGCACACTGGAAAGTTCAAACAACAAAACCTAGAACCCAAGAAATTGACAACAGTCTTCATTCTAGATCAAGTCCTGCCACCACCCCCTCCCGCAGATGACCAGCACCCTGTGGCAACAGGGACTAGTGGGCTAAGGAATACAGGAAAGAAAAATAATGACGAAAAGTTCAAAATTTCATCCACTACATATGCTTTTGTTTTTCATTCTTTTCAATTAAAACAGACCTGAGCATTTTCTGTACTCTGAATGCACAGGATATCTCACACCAATATTATACAGTTTATTAAACGTGTTGTAGATGTTCTTGTGATTAATTTTTTAAACTTTATTTAAAAATTATTTGATTTATGTAGTTATTTGGTCACTACGTATGCACTCTTAAAATTTATTTTAAAAAGAAATACTTTACTTGAAAAGCTTGGGATCCACTTATACAGACAAAGGCAATAACAATTTGAAAGATTCCCCCCCCCCCATTTCTACCCTAGGAGTTTTATCCGTGAGATAAAGAGAATTTTAGAAACAACTGTCAGCCTTCTGGCAAGTGTGTGTAATGAGCGTCTGTGCCATGTGCCCGAGCCCATTAGCCTTTCTGTTTGCAGCTCTGCACTGAAGCAGCTAGCTTGAAGGGCCTCTTCGGTGTTATGAGACCTGCCCATGGCTAGGTTTGAATCCCCGAGGATGGAGAAGGTGTTCTTTGAATTCACAGATAGTTCATCCTGCTGATCGTGTTGCAACAGAAGCAGAGAGGGACAGCAAAGAGTTTTGTGTGACCTGCTATCCTATGGAAACTTTGAGCCTCTTTCCCTGGGTTGCTTCTGGTCCATCCTGAAAAGCAGCTTCCTCCGAATTGTCTCAGTGGGCTGCAAGACGAATGTTCCAGAGAAAACCTGCTATAGGATGTGTTTCCTTTTATTGCTCAAACTCTAGTTCATCAATGGGCCTTTATGGTTTGGTTTCTTTTCTGCATTGTGTGCATGTGCCTGTGTGGGTCCTTTGCCACTGGGTGTCCATTTAAATATCCAACACCCCCCATCTGGTCACTCCAGGAGCAATCAGTGAAGGAGGAAGGGGACTCGGAATGTACTGTGAACTGCTTAGAAAAACACCAAATTAGGACTCAAGAAATCCTGCTCCTATTTTCACTTTCTTCCTTATTCATTTGTGTGGCTTGGGATAAATTTCTCTCCCCCTACCCTCACTACACACATGTACACACACAAAAGAAAGAAATAAAAGAAAAAAAAAAAGGGAAGGAAAAGGAAGAGAAGAGGAGATGTACTGGCTATTGTCCCTACCGGAAAGGTTGGATGAGAAACCTACAATCAAATCAAAACAAAATGGAAACATGATATGAGAGATGAGAATGTATTATTTTAAGGGCAGGAGTTTTTGAGAGAAGAAAACTTCTTTATGAAAATTATATCTAATTACACAGTGCTGTGGATATAGATGGTATTTGACATTGGGCTAAAAGTTGCTTAATTATTCAACTCCTGACAGTAACACTTGTTCGTTGACATTTAGATTTTCATCCTAAAGACAAGAGAAAGACATTTTTTTAAAAATTGTCATTGAGTGTGCCAGATATTTAGCTGCACTTGATATTTTTCTATGCTTTATAATGTCTGTAGCAATTTCATTTCCTGTCTAACAATAGGAACTATTTCTACATTATACTAGGAAAAAGTAAGATGCAAAATCTTATTTTTGTGTGCCAAGACTTTTCTTCTTTCTCAGGCTTCTTTTGATCCCGTAACTACATGAATTTATAAAATGATGATTCAAGAGGAAGTGAATTGGCTTTATTAAAGGTACAGAGGAACCGAGATCTTATTCCTTTCCATTTTAGATTGGGGCTGGAGGGACTTCTGTCCTGATGGATTTGTTTTGCTTCTTTCACTTTCTTATTGTGAATGCACAGTACAGCAGTTTCCACAATGGATTGCATGATCCTCCCTGCATTTCTTGACTCTGGCTCCATGAACACTTCATCATGGATGCCTCCTGCCTTTGATTTAGTGCTTTGATATTTAGTTACCATAGTTTTAAAATCATTTATGTGACAACTCCCTTTCTTCATGTCTTCCCACCCCTATGTGCTCTCTGGACTGTACAAATCAATGTAGCCATGATTTAGGCCATGACTTTTGTGACCATGGAATACCTTGGTGCTCTAACATTCCCTTCACCCAAAGGCATGACAACTTCCGCTGGCATCAAGCTCAGTAAGGCCATGTGGTTCCCAGAGGTTGATCCTGTGATGCCTGGTTGATGATGCAGAAAGCCTCAGCCTTCAGGGATGATGGTAATCAACTCCGAAGCACCAGGCGCCTGCTCTGTGCAGAGGATTTAATTCACATTGCATAGTAATGCTCCTAAGATGAGGTCCTTGGGGATATGTTACCATGGAGGACTTTTCACGGAGGCTTATTGCTTTTCTCATCAGCTTCTAAGGCTGCTTATGAATTCCGCATGGGCTCCTCTTTCCCCACAGGACAGCGTTTGCATTAATAAACAAACCACTGGATAAACAGGACTTTACCGGTTATCATTCCTTTTCACTGCCACATGTAGAAAGTTGAAGGATGTGTGTTTAGATGCACATACCTCAGCTCACAGCCTAGCCTACTGAGCCATCTTACAAACCTACGTTCTTTCTTTGCCCCAAAGAAAGGTCCTGAAAAATGAACAGAAGTGTCCTAAAGCAGTACCTTTTCTTTTTCACTTCTCAATGCTGGGCAATGTTTTTCTGTACCTGCTCCAAAATATGCCACTGCGTTATTTGAGTATTCTTGGACACTCCTGGCAGTGGCTAATTGTGATTAAATGTTGCAGAAAGAGACCCGCACTGGGCTTAGTGTGCTCTGCATATTTTCTTACCAATGGGTATGGTGAACCCCACATGAAACAAATGGCTTCCTGTGGGATTTGATTTCCAAAGGAATCGAGAATACTTTCCCAGCCAAAAAATACTGATTCCACCTGTTCTCTTGAAATGTGTATTTTTCAAGACCGGAGGAAGTGTATATAAACAACTAAGATGGCTTTTGAATCATACCACCCTGGATTCAAATCCCACTTATCTCTGGATTAGATGTGAACATTTAAGAAATTCTTAGCTTGATTTCTCTTACATTTTATGATAAATTATTCATTTTTTTGTTGTTGGATTTAAAATTTTCCAATAAAAAGCATGGCTGCTATAATAAATCTTAACCCTACAGAGATATATGAAGAAAAAAATTGATAGTCACTCTAACAACCCTACCCATCTAAGCCCCACCCTAAACCCTAAACATACACATGAACATAGCCTTTTTTGTGCTTCTAACGTTATATGTACATACACACACACACACACACACACATACAGGAAAAACATAAGCAGCTACTTTCTTCTTTTCCACCTTAAATAAAATTGTGTCATGCGATACACACTCTCTTTCATCTCGCTTTCTTCATTTAACTTTCATATCCCTCTCAGGAGCCCTTATTTTGAAAATACTGCAAGATCTTCGTGTCTGGAATTTATTTGCGTACTACTTATTTACGGAAAATCAGATTTACTTCTTTTTTTGCTACCATAAAAAGTTCTGAAACAAATGTTCTTGCAGTTACTTTCTTAAGTACTGGTTCTCTTTTATTTCATTGTTACTGTTAAGTACAGTAAATTTTTAAAAGTGCAAACGTTGAATAAAGGTTTGTGAACATTTTAATGCTTTTTCTAATTGCCATATAACCTTCTGAATATTGGTGCTGATCTACAATCTACATACTTAGCAGCAATGCATGAGAGACACCATTTTCCCACATGCTTGTCAACTCTGGCTATTATCAATCCATTTAATTTTTGCTCATCTGATGGTTGAAAAATGGTATCTCATTTTTGTTTGAGTTTGCATTTCCAAAAATCTAAAGTTCATGGTAAGAATGTTCACAGTGAGGTCACTGAGAGGTGTTCAATAAATCAGAGTGATCAGCAAGAAGTCAGGATTTGCGTACAATCTTCTAAGAGAGAAAACATACCTGCTTACATTCTTTCTCGAGCCTTGGGAGATGAGACGTGGAAATGAGAGAGGTGGGTTGGTTACATGGAGCGGAGAAGCAGAGGAGAGAGATGTTCTTGGGACAACCTGGAGAATATCTCCTTTCACAATGTCCCTGAAGCCTTCCCTGGCTGGTGACATTAGAAAAATTCACACCTTGGACCCCACTTTTGCCCTTGTCCTCTGATCCCAGATTTGTTGGCCAGTCCAGACTTAGTTTTTGATAAGTAGTTTGACAGCAATAGAGCAGGGTCATGTTATGAGCTTTGTGTCACAAATCCAGATGCATTACTTAGAAAAATTAAATGACTTTCTGTATTTCATATATTTTCCCTGCTGATTTACTAATGCTCATATGCAAAAGAAATCAAAACGGTAAGTTCATGTCCCCTGAATGAAAGAACTGCCTTTCCCACAGACTGAGGATGAACTGCTGACACTAATTAAGGCTCACAGCACATACCTTATCTTTAGCACATGTGGATTTGGTTCAATGAGGAAAGATGATTTGCCAGATTGCAGCTAAGAGGTTAGATGAACTCATTCAAACTGTAATGAGAAATGCACACAACCTCACTTGATATGTGTTAGCAGTAGAATATTGTGAATTTTCAGATTCAGAGTCACAAGGCAAATGATACTAGAAACAGCAAAATGTACTGAGCACTTCTTATATACCAGGTACGTCTCTAAGTGTTCTTTATAAATAACTTCATGTAAATATCACTACAACCCCATAAGTTAGATAAAATGATCACCCTCATCTTACATACAAGGCATGGAGAGGTCAAGTTACTAACCCAAAGTTACAGAACTGGTAATTGAAGGAGGTATGGGTCAAACCCAGGTAGTCTGGGTTTGAAACCAAGTGTTCATCATCTGTAATTCTTTGACTGTTAATTGTTCTAACCTCACCAACTAATGAGCAACCACAAATACATTCGCTAAAGGTTAAGTGAATTGCCCAATAACAAAGGGCAGTAAAGTTGCTTAAAATGGTGCTATGGGCCCATTAGTTAGTCTCATTCATGAAATCTCTGAGTTAATATTATAGCCCAGTTTCAATGGACAGGATTAAAATTTAAAATCTTATTGTATCCATTTAGTACCCAGTTAGGAAAGAAATGCCACCAGTTAGTTTAACAGAGATGATTTAATACAATTTGTTATCCAATTATTAGATAACTAAAAATGCTCAAAGGAGACATGGAGGTATCACACAGAAAGTAACTGCAGGAAGCAACCATGGTGGTTTGGATCTTGGAAAAGGGGCCCTGTAGAACCGAGGTCTAGACCCTGGAGAGGGGGTGCCAGCTGGCAAGTGCTGGGATCTCTACGGCATTATAAGACTGGATTGGAGTATGGAGAAAACTGCAGACAGGAACTCAGTGCTGCTACCCAGCGTCAGAGTGAAAAATGATAGTTGCAGTGAGACTGATGGGAATAGGGAGCTTGTGCAACATTTTTCTCCTCCTTCAGCCTTCCAATCAACTTTAAAAGCCTAAATGCTTGAGTGCTAAGGCACCAGACGAGGCTCTTTCTGCCCTTGTCCACTAGAACAGTTTCTCTGCAGGGAGGGGTGAGTGCCCTCCGAAATCACTACTCCTTGGAACCCACTGCACACTCCCATCAGATCAGTCCATGTGAGTTCTCTCACCACCTGAGTCTAACGCTCTAACTTCCCCTGAGTCCATGTATCAGACCTGCTAGCGTTCATCTCCATGAAATGCTGGCAAGCAGGTGTTCTGTTGTGCACCCCTGCTCTACTACAAGTCCCCAGGTGGAGAATAGAGGGCCCCATTAACTGCAGGGACCTCAGCCACGGACATTCTCCCACTGGAAAGAAGTGGCTGCTCACCAGTTTTTTGGCTAAAGCTGTACTCCCTACTGTAATGAGTGGGGGTAGGTACCACAGTTCCCATTCAGTGGGTGCAGTGAGGCATTTAGTTGTCCTGGAACCAGGAGCTAGGCTATTTGTCTATGAATGCCACACCCCTATCCAATACAGCAGTTTTCCAGTGGAGGGGAGAATGCGCTCACTGATCTCTATTCCTCAGCACCCCACCACACTCTCTGATGGGATATGTCTGTGAGGGCTTCCTCACCATCTGAGTCCAGGACCGAGACCTCTTTCCTGTGCCTCCCTGAACTGCTCTTGTGTCTGGGGGATGCCGGACCAGCCCACCTATCTGGGCCGCCAGCTCGTGATCCTGTGAAATGCTAGCAGCAAGTAACTCCCAAATTTTGGTGAGCACAGCCTGCGGTGTGCCCCTGCTGTAGAGAAGCAGCTGTTCGTGAGCTTCTTGATTCAAGCTACTCTGGAAGTTGCAATGGATGGGGGAGGGGCCGTGGCTTCCAGTTGGCCTGAGCTCAAACTATTTTCTTAGATGCCAGATGCAGATGAGGAAGTGTCTAGGTGTAAGAAAGCTGGCACTCTGGTCTCTCGTGGCACTCTCTGTGGGCTCTGAGCCTCTCTGTGTTTGATCCATGCTACTCTCTTTTCCTCTCTATCCTCTTCTTTCTCAGCTTTGCAGTTTTTCTCCGTGGGGTCCCCAGTTGTCTCTCATCTCTCTCTGTGATCCACACCTGAGCTGCGACTCCTCTCTGCTTTCCTCAGTCCAATATTCTACTTTCCAGCTGGGCAGTCCAACAAGTGATGTCTCTAGTCAGCCATCTTAGCTCTCTGCCACATCATGTCTTTGAAATACTTACTGATCACTCCAATTAAAAGAGATCTATTTGTCCTCTGGGTTGGCACTTTGAGATCTTTTACTTTTTATTATCTCTTCAACTGGATTCCAAGCTTCCTGAGGGCACGACTCTGGCTAATATTACTTTTCATGCCTCTCAGCATTTAGAG
Source organism: Lemur catta (assembly GCF_020740605.2). Taxonomy (NCBI): domain Eukaryota; kingdom Metazoa; phylum Chordata; class Mammalia; order Primates; family Lemuridae; genus Lemur; species Lemur catta. The sequence goes on along the minus strand of NC_059135.1, from coordinate 90,635,763 downwards.
GGGTGTCTTCTATCACCCTGAGAAGCATAGTGTTCAATATTTCTCGTAGTTGGTTGGGGAAATGATTTCTGTGGTAGAAAATAGCATTATAGACTAGATATGTATAAAATACTGGAAACATTGATTTTTCTTTCTTTAACTTTTTGTAAAGTTACTGAATTAGTATAAACATGAGTGACTAGCACACTAGTCACTCATTATCAATAATAATTATTGGTTTTAATATCATTTTATGAGTGTTCAGAACCCTATATTTAATGATCAGTTATACTTTAGAATAGTTATAGAACATGTGTGTATACATATATACATACATTTTTATATATATATATTTGGAATGGTCTGTGAGTGTCTCTTACCTAATTCTAACTCTTATCTTTAAAGAGGCTTGAATGCTTAAGTAATTTGATGGAAGTGGGGATAAGAGGATAAGAGACAGAGGAAGCACATGGGTTTTTCATATTAAAAAAAGAAAAAAAAAAGACAACTGCCACCCATCCACTCTCTCTGGTGTCATGAAGCTCTTCCCTAAAATACAAATTCATTCTTAGAATCCAGTGACATATAGGATGAAGTCCAGACTCACTGGGAAGTCATGTGTCTACTTCTTCAGTTTTGTTTCCCATCACAATCCCCCACCCCCCACACCCCACCCCATATACGCTCCTGAGAATCTCAGTTTGTATTTTTGGCGCTACTCTTCTTCTTCTTTGGACAAGCTGACCCCTTAACTGAGAATATATCTTTCCTGATTTTCCCTATGTTTGGGGATAATTTATGATAAAAACAAACATTTATCAAAACTAAATTCAAGCATCTCCTTCCTTGTGAACTCTCCCTATATCTCCCAGAATATTCCTTCTGTCTCTGAACTCATAGCACAATGTGTATGCCTTGATTCCAACATTTCTCACCTATTCTTTGTCTGTTTTTCTCCAGACAGAGTGTGTACTCTTCAAGAATGGATTTTGTCTTTCTGGAGAGAGTATAAGGAAGAGTTTCTGGTTCATAATTGCTTAATGAGTTAATCTGCACTTAATTCAAGTCACAGCTAAATTAGCACGTGCCAGTCCACATGGCAGCACTTTTACCTATCAAACATGTTATTTTATATAAACAATTGAATGAATATTTTTGACTCACTACCAAACACAGTATTCCACATTAGGCAATGTGGAAATTAAGGCTCAAAAAAGTACAAGATATTGTCATTGTTCCTTCTAATAATCTCAAACTTGATCATACCAAGATAGTCATGACCACGTTTGAAATTTTGAAATAGGTAAGAGCACTAAGTTATACAAGATTAAATTGAAATAATATCTTAAAATATTAATTACTATTACTACACCAAAGTTACATGGAGAATTCAGAGCTCCTTGGTTTTGAAGCTGTGTTAGTGAATAATAGCATGAACTCTGCAGTCTGACTACCTAGGTTCAGACCTCTGCACAGACACTACTTGGAAAGCCTTGGCTAATTTATTTTATCTCTCTCTGAATCTTAGTTTTAGGTTTTTTTTTCTATAAACCTGTTGCCTATGGTTACTGAAGACATTAGTTATGGAATTTTCTTATTGTTATATAATAAGAGAATTCTCTTATTATTATATAACTTATGGTTATTTATACAACTCTCTCTATAAAGAGTTATAGGAAGATTTTTATTACAGAATCTGTGACATAATAATCACTAAATAAATGGTAGCTACTCCTTTTTATTGGTACTGTTAAAATAATATGTAATTTAAAGGAGAATAAATTTTAGAATAAAGTGGTACTCCCCAGAGAGGAAGTAAAATATGTGCCAACTGTTAATTGAAGAGACGAATTTTATCAGTATAAAAATTAAAATAATTTATATATACACACACATAGCATATAAGATATGTGACATATATAGTATATATGTATATATAAAATATGTAACCTGAAATGGGAATATTTAAACATGGTGATTAAACTAATTGTGTGTCATTAAACTAATTATGTCAGTGGCCAGGAGTTTGTGCCTCAGGATCTGGTGCTTAGGAAGAAGGGGTAGAAGGGCCAGTCAGGTTGTCAGGCAACGTCCTGGAGGACTTGTATCCCAATAGGTGATATAGAGTAGAGATCAGGAACTTTGCTCCATGTCGAGATGAATGGGTACACCTAGAAATAGTAAGAATGGCCTTAGCAAAAAGATGTTAAGGCTCACAGTGGCAAGCTGAATCTTCTATAGAAGCCAAAACAACTCTAGCACACAAGTTCATGAGTGGTAATCTTGATCTATTTTCAGCCTTGGTCTAGTTTGACTCAGGGCATGCTGGGTAAAGATATTGGTCTTCTAACTGAATATAAATGGGGAAACAAACATCATTAGAATGAAAAAGGAAGAATGAAAGGAGTAATTCAAGAAATGAAAGCATTATTTTTCACCTATGAACATGGCAAAGATTGGGAACAACTGAAAATACGGGAAATCAGGCATTCTTATATACAACTTGTTGAAGTATACATTGTTTCAATTCTTCTTGAGGCCAATTTGGCTATATGTACCAGGAGCCATAAATGTTCAATGTTCATTCTTCAAAGCCCAACAATACAATTCCTATGAATCTGTCCTGAAGATATAGTATATATACAAAGATTTATCTCCAAATATCATAATTACTATATAAGTATTTGTTAGATAAGATTTGAAAACACTTAATATTCAATAATCATAGAACTTAAATTATAGCTCATTTATAGATTATAGCGTTTTGTTTAAGATTATGTTTGCTCTCTAACAATAAACCCCAAATCTTAGTGGCTTAACAGAGTGGAAGTTACTTCTTTCTTACATAGTGTGTAAACAACAGGTGAGGGAGGAGTAAGATAATCTACTCCATGCAGTCACTTAGGGATCCAGGCTGATGGAAATCTTACCATTCACAACATGTGGTTTCATAGGAATTTCTTGGAATTGACTTCCAACTGGCAGATAGGGGAAGAAGAAAAGGTGGAAGTTTGTGAAGGAGGTTCTTACTCACTTGAACCAGAAATGGCTTAAACATTTATGTACATACTTCATCGGTCAAAATGCAAACATATGACACAATTTAGATTTAAGATGGGCTGGAAAATGTGGTGCTGTTTGGGACTCTACACTGTGAAAGAGCAGTATGAGCCTTTAATAAAGAGCTAGCTGTCTCTGCCACAAATGGATAATTATGAAGCCATAAAGTCGTGGTACCAAAGAATATTTAATGACATATGAAAAAAATTGGTATGATTCAAATTATACAAAAACAACAAACAAATAAATATTAAAAACCCAGAGTTTTTCTAGAAGTGGTGGGAGAATATGAGGGTAGACCTTGGCTGAAATTTACCAATACGTTAACAGAGACTTTCTCTGGATAGTGAAATTACATATGGCATTTATTTTCTTTGTTTATGCTTTCTTAATTTTCTACAATTAACAATACTATTATAATATTATAATCAGATTATGAAAATTATAAATCAAAAGAGAAAAAAAAGAAGAGATTTGGTGTACTCTCTATATTTTGTCAAATGTAATTAGAAATCTCAAAAATTGAGGTCTTGTTTTCCTAGTCTTTAATCCTGGATAGACATGATTAACAGATGTGAAAAAACTGGAGAATTATATGAAACAAAGTTTAATCATGTTAATTTACTTAACTTAATCTTTTCTAGCCAATTTTTGAAAATGCAATGACTTCCCAAACTATGTTGGGACAAAAGGTGCATGCGTAAGCACACCACAGCAAGCACTTCCCTAGTGTGTCAAAGTAATGGTAAATCAAGATCTTTCACTTCTTGCCATGACGAAAGTGAAGATTCCTTAGTCTTCCCATCCTGAACTACAAGGGCTGTGCACAGCATTCTCAATGTATACATAGTGGCCATTTCTAGCACAATTTGTTGGAATTTTCATAACTTAAAATCATATCTGTAATTTCAAATCAGCAAAGCAGAAGCTAAAGGCTATTGCTGTGTTGTGCAGACCTCCCTTTGACATTTTTCTCCTCTTAAACTATTTTAGATATTTCATTGTATAGTAACCTGGGGAACATATCTGGGGGGAGGGTGACTGATATTTGTGTTGTAGGATAACTGTATGAGTTTTATTGTGTGTGGTTTTTATATATTTGGGAAACTGGTTTGACATGCATTATCTTGAAAATCAAATATAATATTGAGTAATTTTTGTGACAGTTCTGCTGCTGTGCTTTCTTCTTCTTTTTTTTTTTTTTTTTTTTTTGACAGAGTCTTGCTCTCTCTATCTCCCAAGCTAGTGGCATCATCTAAGCTCACTGCAACCTGAAACTCCTAGGCTCAAACGATACTCCTGCCCCAGCCTCCTGAGCAGCTGGGTTTACAGGCACGTGTCACCATGTCTGGATAGTTTTTCTACTTTTGGTGGACATGGGGTCTTGCTCTTGCTCTGGGTGGTCTCAAACTCCTGGCCTCAAACAATCCTCCTCAGAGTGTGAGCCACCACGCTTGAACTGTACTTTCTTTTTGTGAAATGTGCTTCACTCCTTTTAAATTTTTTGAGCAGCCTGTCATTATTTTCATTCTACATTATGTGATAATATTCTTTTTGTTCTTGGAGAAGTTAAGGGGATAAAATGTATTTTGAGGTAAAGAGTTAAGGACTAATCACCAAGAATGATTAACCAAATATTTTTGCTATTAGCTCCTAGTCTCTAACTAAATTGTCTTCGTAATGACTAGTTTATGTAGATTTAAAGATAACAGGAAATGAAAATCAGGGTAAAAAAGAAAAATAACCCTTTCTTATGCTAAAATGTTTTCCTTATTTTCTGATATTTCCTTTTACATGAAAAATATTTTAAATACTAAAAAATTTGCAATGGAAAACTAAATTCCAATGGTCTCAGATTTTAAGAATTATGACAAATGATAGAAAGAAATCAGTTCAATTCATTATACTTTTATTAAATGTAAATGTCTTTGTTTTAAATCAGTCAGGTATGAAACAAATATAGGGGGTATTTTAAATATTTATTATCTAAATATTGGGAGCATGCACATGAAAATTAGTATGATTTATGTTAAAGGAAAATTCAGAATTTTTGCATCATTAACATACCAATATGAAAGTATAAGTTTTTAAGGTAATATTTTAGGAAAAAGCATTTATCTCAATTGTTTCAAACTGTTATACCCTTATTCTAGATATCTCAATGTTTAAAGCATACATAACTATTTCCCAAGCCAGTTTCAGCCTAGTGTGTGAATGCATGTGTGTATATATATGATAAATACATAACATATTTATATAATATAATGAATAATTATATATAATATTATGTTTCTCTGGCTTAGCTCTGAAGAAACTTCATTTCCTTCAAATTCCCCCAGAGAATTCTAAGAATCTCCAAGGGATGTTCCTATGTGCTTTGATACAGTTTGGATATTTGGCCCCACCAAATCTTATATTGAAATTTGATCCCCAATGTTGGAGGTGGGACTGGGTGGGCAATGTTTGGGACATGGTGGCAGGTCCCTGGTGACTAGCCTGATGCCATCCTCACAATAATGAGTGAGTTCTCACTCTATGAGTTCCCACAAGATCTTATTTTGAAAAGAGCCTGGAACCTCCTTCCCTTTCTCCCTTTGCCTCCTCTCTTGCCATGTGATCCCTGCTTTCCTTCCCCTTCTACTATGAATGGAAACTCTCCGAAGCCTTCGCCAGTAGCAGATGCTGGTGCTATGAATCTTGTACAGCCTACAGAACCATGGGACAAACTAACCACTTTTCTTTATAAATTACCCAGCTTCAGGGAAAATTGGATAGCCACATGTAGAAGGCTAAAATAGGATCCTCACCTCTCATCTCTCACAAAAATCAACTCATGGTGGATAATAGACTTAACCTAAGGCATGAAACTATAAGAATTCTAGAAGACAATGTTGGAAAAAACTCTTATAGACATTGGCCTTGGGAAAGAATTTATGAAGAAAACTCCAAACACAATCACAGCAACAACAAAAATAAATAAATGGGACCTGATCAAATTTAAAAGCCTCTGCACAGCCAAAGAAACTATCACGAAAGCAAAAAGACAACCTACGGAATGGGAGAAGATATTCACATGCTACACATCCAATAAAGGGCTGATAACTAGAATCTCTATAGAACTCAGAAAAAATAGCAAGAAAAAATCAAACAACCCCATTCAGAAGTGGGCAAAGGACATAAACAGAAACTTTTCAAAAGAAGACAGACTAATGGCCAACAAATATTTAAAAAAATATTCAGCATCTCTAATCATCAGAGAAATAAAGGCTAAAATCACAATGAGACATCACTTAACTCCAGTGAGAATGGCTTGTATCAAAAAATCCCAAAACAACAAATGTTGGCATGGATGCAGAGAGATAGGAGCACTCATACATTGCTGGTGGGATAGCAAACTAGTACAACCTCTGTGGAAAGTAATATGGAGATACTTCAAAGAGCTACAAGCAGAGCTACCATTTGATCCAGCAATCCCATTACTATATCTCAAAAGAACAAAAGACATTCTGTAAAAAAGATACCTGCACTTGAATGTTTATAGCAGCACAATTCACAATTGCAAAGATGTGGAAACAATCCAAGCGCCCATCAATACATGAGTGGATTAATAAAATGTGGTATATGTATACCACGGAGTTCTACTCAGCCACAAAAAACAATGGTGATCTAGCACTTCTTGTGTTATCCTGGATAGAGCTGGAGACCATTCTCCTAAGTGAAGTATCCCAAGAATGGAAAAACAAGCACCACATGTACTCACCATCAGATTGATATTAATTGATTGACACTTATGTGCACATATAGTAGTAACAGTTATCGGGTGTCAGGCAGGTGGTGGGGGAAGAGGGGATGCATATGGGTATATTCACACCTGATGGGTGCGGTGAGCTTGAAGCTCTGACTCGGGTGGGGCAAAAGCAATATATATAACCTAAACATTTGTACCCCTGTAATATGCTGAAATAAAAAAAATAAAAATAAAGTACCCAACTTCAGATATTCCTTTATGGAAATACAAGCAGACTAAGACACGCTTCATAGACCAGCCATCATGCCAACTCATGGTGTACTCCCTTTTCCCCATCTGTGGCTCTGGCTCACTGTGATGGTCTCTCCTGTAACTGCCACACCTAAAGCACCGGTTATGGAGTTAATATCTCCAAAGTTGCCGCTATTGCTGTTGTCTGCCAAGGTACCACCACAGCTGCTTCTGGTCTCACCCATTTCTGGAGCAAAGCTTTACATTCCTAACATCAAATATTACAAATGTTTGCAACAAGTACACCTCCTTCAACATTGCTATTTCAGTCAGTCCTCCCTGCAGAAGATTTTGTGCCAATTTTTTTGTGAAACAGTTGTTTTTATATTTCATTATTCTTCACTGATAACTTTTGATCTCAGACAAAAGTCCTGGGGGCTGGGCCAGAAGATAATTGAAATGTCCTACACTGCTGTGTTCATAATCACCAACATAATGTGGTGTGAAGGAACCAGACTCACATACATACTACATGATTTAATCTACATGGATCTCAAAAACAGGAAACGTTAATTTGTGATTTAAAAGTCAGGTCAATAGTAAATATTGAAAAGGAAGAACAGTTGAAGATTGGAAGGGGACACAAAGTGGGACGAATCAGGTGGTGCTGATGTTCTTACTCTTCACTAGGTTGATGATCACAGCAGAATATTCACTTTGTGAATATTCAGTGAGTTGGACTCCTAAAATTATTCCATTTTCCTTCTGTGTATTACATTTCAGAAAATTCTGTAAGGGCATAACTTCTTCAGTTAGGAAGCTCATTGTTTTTTAAGGCTACATCTTTGCATCACCTACAGTCGTCTTGTTTCTACACCAAGGGACATGGCACAATAGCTTAAAGTTTATCCCTGTCATCATCTGGAGATGGAGAACATGTGCCCTATTATCATAAACTTTTTGGACTGGAGTCTCTTTTTCCTATGGTAGACCTAAAATATTAATGTCTTCTTCACTTTCCTTCCTTCTAAACACAGGCTAAGAGTTCCCAGAATTTTTTATTCTTAACCCATTTTTCTTCATGATGGAGGTTGCATACTTTCTGGTAGCTTATAAATTATTTTAGCATTTAATTGTCCTTTTATACCTAATTTATTTCCTGACATTATGATGTAGTACAGCTAAATGAGCACAAAACTTGGTGTCATCCAGACCTGATTTCAAATCTCACCTGTGCATTTACTAGCTGCATGATTTGGGGAAAATTACTTAACTCACTGAGTCTCAGTTTTCTGATTTAAAACTAAAAGGTAATGATGCTTACTCAGTATATTGTTTATAGTAAGTAATGAAGTAAAATAATTAAGAACAATGTATTGTATTGAATTTTTCTCAGAGAATGTTAATTTCATTACTCTTTTAAATTATTTTGAATCAAAGTGGTCGATGGAAAAATATTCTTTTGTATTAGAGTAATTAATATATTTCTTCCTTTGCAAGAGTATAGAATATTTAGAGGACTTTGATATTTTTAGAATGAAAAATGTAGAATGAATTAAATTCATTAATTTTTCATATATTATCTAAAATTATTTTTTCATCATATCTTGCTTGTCAAATAATAAGATTCATTTAAAAAGCCTCACAGGAAATTTCAATAGGAAACAAAACTTATTAACAGTACTATTAGATTTTTAATGGGGCTCTAGTTTCAATATTTATGCAGGGAATTTTTTTTAATATGTGGACAGATTTTCAGTAAAATATAAATTTAAAAGAAAAGGAAAAGATATGCTTTTCTTAAACTGGCCAAATATCTATATCTTAGTCTTTTTTGTTTGCTTAGTCATTTTTATAAGTATCAGAGGTATAAAAAGAGTGGAAACACACCACGAATTTAAGGTATAGGGTCAAAACTGGCACCTTGTCACTTACTTTTGCCTTAATGCCATTGACTGAAGCAGATTTTTTAAAAAAGCTGAGTCTAGGGTCAAGGGAGCAGGGCAACACCATCACCCACAATGAGGCATGGCATGGTATGGTTGGAGGGACAGGAAACTATCAGAAGCACCACAAATTCATGTGAGATTGATTCATGTATGACCAACCATGGGGTTAAATAAAAAAATTATTTATTTACATATTAATGCAATCAATAAACAAACAAATAGGTATGGGATATCATATACTTCTGTATGGTTAGTGTATTACTCACCTTGCTTTTAAAAACATGAGTCATTATTTCATTTATTTATGCTTTCATTAAAGATTATTCTTGATCCCCTGTTATATGTCATGTTATTTGACAAATTTTCTCCAAGATTTAATTGTCTTGTACCCAACAATTCTCTATAGTGGATGAGCTAATTCACTGACCTCGATCTTTGATTTACAAATGATTATACTTGGAGAGTTCACCAGGATTCTACATTAAGCAAAAGTTAAGCATTTTTATAGGTGATTTATGAGATTGTCTATAAATGTGGTAGATGAGACTGGCCAGACTTCTTTTTAAAGATATTAAACAGGACTGAATACTTCCAAACTCATTTTATTAGGCCAGCAGTACCTTTATGCCAAAGCCAGATGTATACTACAAGAAAAGAAAATTATACGACAATATCTGTGACAAATATAGATGCAAAAATCTTCAACAAAATACTTTTAAACTGAATGCAACAGCACATTAATATGATCATTCACTATTATGAAGTGGGATTTATCCCAGGGATGCAAGTGTGTATCAACATATGTAAATCCATAAATGTGATAGACTACATTAACAAAATGGAGCACTTATGCACTATTGGTAGGAATACAAATTAAAATAAATTTATTACTAAGTATTTTTTATGCTATTGTAAATATGATTGTTTTCTTAATTTCTTTATTGGATACTTTGTTGTTAGTGTATAGAAATGCTACAACCTCTATAGAAAACAGTATGCAGGTTTCTCAAAAAAATAAAAGTAGATCTGCTATTCAATCCAGTAATCCCACTACTGGGTATCTACCTAAAGGAAAAAAAGGCATTCTATCAAAAAGATACCTGTATTTGTATGTTTATTGCAGTACAATTCACAATAGCAAAGATATGGAATCAACTTAAGTGTCCACCAACTGATGAATGGATAAAGAATATGTGACACACACACACACACACACACACACACACACACACACACACCTTGGAATACTACTCATCTATGAAAAAGAATGAGATAATGTCTTTTACTACAACTTGGATGGAACTTGAGGCCATTATCCTAAGTGAAGAGACAGAAAATCAAATACCACATATTCTCATTTATAAGTGGGAGCTGAACTATGAGTATGCATGGTCGTAGAGAGCAAAATAATACACAGTGAAGACTCCAAAGGCACGAGGGTGAGAGAAGGGTATGGGATGAAAATTACTTACTGGGTACAAGGTACACTATTTGGGTGAAGGGTATAATAAATGCCCAGACATTACTGCTATACAATACATACATGTGACAAAAATGTACCTGTACCCTTAAATATATTGAGATATTAAAAATTAAATTAAAAGAAAAAGAGTGCCTTGGCTGTTCAGGGTCTGTTGTGGTTCCATACAAATTTTAGGATTGTTTTTTCTATTTTTGTGAAAAATGAAGGACAAAAACTACACAATCATCTCAATAGGTGCAGAAAAAGCATTTGACAAAATATAACATTTATTCATGACAAAAACTCACTGAAATAGGCACACAAGAAATGTACCTCAACACAATAAAGGCTATATATGACAGTGCCATAGCTAACATCATACTCAATGATGAAAAGTTGAAAACTTTTCTAGTAAGATTATGAAAAAGACAAGAATGCCCACTCTCACCATTTCTATTAAGCATAGGATTGGAAGTCCTATTACAGCAATTAGGCAAGAGAAATAAAAAGCATTCAAATAGGAAGGGAAGAAATGAAGTTGTTTCTATGTGCTGATGACATGATTTTATATAGGTAAAACTACAAAGATGCCACACACACACAAAAATAATAAAATCCTGCTAAAGATTGGGAAATGAATTTAGTAAAATTTCAGATTACAAAATCAACATACAAAAATTAGTAGCTTTTCTATACACTGACAACAAACTATCCAAAAAAGAAATTAAGAAAACAAACATATTTACAATGGAATAAAAAACTACTTAGTAATAAATTTAAATAAGGAGGTGAAATGTCTGTGTACTATAAAATATAAAACAATGATAAAAAATTAAGAATAAACAAAAAATGGAAATATATTTTATGTTCATGGATTTTTTATTCTTTTAATATTTCAACACATTATGGGGCTACAAATGTTTAGGTTATATATATTACCTTTGCCCCACCCGAGTCAGAGCTTCAAGCATGTCCATGCACCCATCAGGTATGAATATACCCATCTTCCCCTTCCTCCTCCCACCTGCCTGACACCGGATGAATGTTACTAAGTGTTAATCGGTTAATACCAATTTGATGGTGAATATGTATGGCGTTTGTTTTTCCATTCTTGTGATACTTCACTTAGTAGAATGGGCTCCAGCTCTACCCGGAATAATACAAGAGATCCTAGATAATGATTGTTTTTTTGTGGCTGAGTAGAACTCCAGATATTTATGGTCAATGAGTTTTGACAAAGGTGCTGGGAACGCACAATGGGGAAAGGACACTCTCTTCAATAAATGGTGTTGAGGCAAATTGATACCCAAATGCAAAAGAATAAAATTGGATCCTTGTTTCATACCATATATGAAAAGCAACTCAAATTAATTAAAGACTTAAACATAAGACCTAAAACTGCAGAACTACTAGAAGAAAAAGAGGAAAACCTCCATGATATTGTTCTGGGCAATGATTTCTTAGAAAGGACCCCAAAAGTACATGCAACAAAGGCAGAAGTAGACAAATGGTATTAGACCAAATTAAAAAGCTTCTTCAAAGCAAAGAAACAATTAACAGAGTGAAGAGACAACCCATAGACTAGGAGAAAATATTTGCAAATATTTGCGCGGTGGCTCACATCTGTAACCCTAGCACTCTGGGAGGCCAAGGCAGGTGGATTGTTTGAGCTCAGGAGTTCGAGACCAGCCTGAGCAAGAGTGAGACCCCATCTCTACTAAAAATAGAAAGAAATTATATGGACAGCTAGAAATATATATAGAAAAATTAGCTGGGCAAGGTGGCGCATGCCTGTAGTCCAAGCTACTCGGGAGGCTGAGGCAGTAGGATCGCTTAAGCCCAGGAGTTTGAGGTTGCTGTGAGCTAGGCTGATGCCACGGCACTCTAGCCCAGGTAACAGAGTGAGACTCTGTCTCAAAAAAAAAAAAAAAAAAAGTAAAATATCCACATATACATGAAAAATGCCCAACATCTCTAACCATTAGAGAAATGCAAATTAAAACCACAGTGACATAATCTCATACCTATTAAAATGGCTATCATCAAAAACACAAAAAATAACAAGTATTACTGAAGATGTGGAGAAAAGGGAAACTTGATGCACTGTTAGTAGAAGCATAAATTATACAACTGTTTTGAAAAGTAATATAGAAGTTCCTCAAAAAACTAAAAATAGAAATCCATATGATCCAACAATTAATTCCACTTCTGGGTATATATCCAAAGGAATTGAAATCGGTATGTCAAAGAAATATGCTTGTGCTCATTTCAGCACTATTAGCAATAGGTAAAGCATAAAATCGACTGACCTAAATGTCCACCAACAGATGAATGGATAAATTAAATGTGTTATATATAAGCACGGAATGCTATTCAGCCTTAAAAAGGAAGAAAATTCTGTCATTTACAATAACAGAGATGTGGACCTGGGACCTGAGGACCTTATATTAAATGAAATAAGCTAGGCACAGAAAGACAAGTACTATATGATCTCACTTATATGTGGAAACTATAAAAGCTGATCTCATAGAAACATAGCAGAAAGGTAGTTGCCAGAGGCTGGGAGTGGGGGAGGGCAGGGATGGGGAAAGAGGAGATGTTGCTCAAAGTCTACAAAGTTTCAGTTAGACCAGAGAAATAAGTTTCGGTTACCCATTGTACCGCAGGTTCACCAAAGTTAATCAAAATGTATTGTACATATCAAAATGGCTGAAAGAATAGATTTGAAACATTGTCACCACATAAAGAATTAATAACTTGGTGAGGTGATGGATATGTTAATTAGCCTGATATATTTCTACAATGCATAGATCAAAGCATCATATTGTGCAACGTAAATATATACAATTACTATTGTCAATTAAAATAAATAATTAATTAAAAACTTTTAGATATGCTTGGCTAATTTATTTCAAAAAATTATTTTAAATTGTTATGAGCAGATAATCGTAGTTGCATAGCTTTATAAGGTACATGTGATATTTTGATACAAGCAAACAATGTGAATTAATCAAATCAGGTTAATTGGGGTATCCATCGTCTCGTCTCAGGGATTTAACGTTTCTTTGTGTTAGGAACATTCCAATTCCATTCTTTTAGTTATTTTAAGTATAACATAACTTATTTTTGATTACGGACACTTTCTTGTGCTATCAAATATTGTTCATCCTAACTAACTATATTTTTGCACCCATTAACCATCAACACTTATCACCTTAGGTAGGAATCCCACGGTGGAACTGCCCTAAATGGAGGAGGAAGGTCAGCAGGAACAGCTAGAGGTGAGCTAGGGATTATGAATGTTATTTCATCAATTTTCAGTGAGGAGGAAGGTAGAAGGACAGAAAGGATCAGAGGTCCAGTAGGCAGGTCAGCCAAGTCAGGGGTGACATGAATAACTAGGACTTGAAAAGTTTAAGAAGTGGCCAAGGGCTGGGAGCAGAAGATGGGGAGAAAGGAGGGGCATGATGGCTGGCCCTGCCTTAGGAAAGGCCATACTGAAGGCACTGAGTTCACTGAGACTCTTAAAGTTTGAATAAACTGTTTGTGATTCTGCAACCGTTTCTAGTGGTGCAAGAAATTCAACCCACGTCTTCTCTGTCTTCCTGTCCTCATTCCCTCTCTTCTACCTGCTGACTTGATTCCAGCCACATTCAGTTACTAACTGCTGACTGAGACAAGGATGCCTGGAGACTTTGCAGTCATTATTCCTCTTACCTGGAATGCTCTTCCCTCAGATATCTGACTCAATTGCCTCTCTCTAGATTTCATTCAAATTTCACATTCGAAGTGAGGCTTGTTTTGTCTACAATGTAAACTGACTCCTCCTTCTCATTTTCCATGCTCTAAATCCTCCATAGACTGCCTTATTCTCCACAGCATTTGTTACTGCCTGACCTACCAGATAATTCCCATGCTTGGCTTTTTCTTTTAAAATTTCTTTTCTCCCTTTCACTGGAATGTAGAGTCCACAAAGTCGGAACTTTGCCTTGTTTCTAATCAATGTTACTACTTAACAATAGTGCATAGTACATTCCAGATTCTTAGGAGATATGTTAAATTGGTAAGTGAGTGAATAAACTGTCTTCCAAGTAGTAACTGCATCTACCATACACAGGTCATGCTGTTAAAAGTAGAACCTGTATTTTTGTTCAAATCACTCATGTTCACTTATCCAACCAAGACAGCTAGAATATATAAGCGTTCCTTGGGGTCACCCATTTGAGTCCCTTTTTACCTCCTCATCATCCCCATTGTTGGCTCCTTTAGACTAGGGGTTCATTGTTTCACCTTTGCTTGGGTCACTGCAGTGTTACTAAATCTCCTTAACTCTGCTCTGGCATCATTTAGTTTTTTCTTCTAACATAGTCATAGGAATGTTTCTAAAATCTACATAAAACCTTGTCATCTTTTCACTTACAATACTTTCATGACTTCCCATACTGTCAGGAAAAGGGACAAATGCCTCACCGTGGTAGTTAGGGTTGTCCACATTCCACCCTCCCTTGTCTAACCCTACAGGTGCAGCTTTCAGCTTTGATTTCACTCCTCCGTCACACCAGAACCCCCGTCTGGTGTCCCACTGGCTAGTCATCTTCCTTCCCTCACTTTTAGAATGCTATTGCTTTGATTTGGAAATGGTCCTTCTCCATCTGACTGTTTTCTTCTCCTTTTTGAAGGTGAATGTTTCATTTCCCCCAAAAGTAGTTTATGTTCTTATCTGATCCCTATGTCTCAGTGCTTATTCATTCAGTTGAATTTTTGGTCCGGTCACCAGTCTTTCCTTCTACACTGTAAATTTTTCTGGGGCAAGAGATGTCTTTCAATTCTGCATCTCTAGGGCCTAGCACAGAATCTAGTTGTGAGTCATCGCTGAAAAAATGTTTAATGAAATGAATTAGAAACTGAGGAAAATGCTGTAATTTTCTCTTTTCCTCATCTTCAGATGGTTTTCCTGGGTTATGAAATGACTTAGAAAAGATAAAATTTTCTGCAGTGAACTCTAGGTGGAGACCCAGTAGAACTGGAAGATCAGCCAGTAATTGTAACTGTTATGATTTGATATCCCAGTGGTTTACACTGGAACCAGGCCAGTTATCAAAGAGAACCTTTTCTGATATTTTTAAGCAGCATGATAAATTCTAAGGAAATTTAAATATTAAATAATTGTACAGCAGACATGAGCTCTTCCTTTATTTATTTTTTAGGATGTAGAAAACCTAGAATTCTTTTTTTTAATTTTTATTTATTTATTTTTTCTGATAAAGAGATTAGCAAGAAAACAGAATTCTCATACATTTATGATGAGGGTGTAAAATTGTATACCACTTTAGAAAGCTACCTTCCAAAGTAGTTTTATTATTGCTTGTCCTATGTAGACTCTATTACTCTGCAATAACTTATTTTGATGTACATCTAACAATATGTATAACTAAGGATATTGTTCCTCTAGATGCAAGAAAGCTGGATGCCAAACCCAGCCCCTGTGGGTGAAGTGGGAATGTGTGAGCATGACTGGCCTACGTCTCAACTAAAGACACAGACACACAAGAAGACATACATTTTTTAAAAACTAAAATCAGAAAGTGTGTTTCTTAATGGATGTCAGGGAGGATCTAGCCTCCACATTGGTCAGGATGGTTGGAGAGAATAACAGAGGGAAGAGATGAGGGTGGATCACCCAGCCTCTCCCTCACCAGGGCCTCACTTCCTCCTGGGTTGTCATCCCTGACACCCATGTTTCACACAGAGACATCAGGATTCAGCCTGTGAGGTCAAGAAGTGTAGCTACTTCCACATCCCATTCCCTGGGAATCAAAGAATTTTGTGTAAAGTCTAGGTCAACATGTCACACATCATATATGTTAATTCTTCCTCCACAGTTGCCTCAAAGAGCAAAGACACATGAGTAGAGGTGGATTAACAGAGGAAGAGTTTATAAACATTGTGTGGTAAAGATAAGGGTCCACTAATGAAAATGGGTTAGGGGAAAGGAAGAACCTGTACAGAGTAGTGAGCCTGAGGTAGCCACATGGAGCACAAAGCTCCCACCACTCATAGGCATTACAGGTCTCATCAACACCAGTTGGCCTGGAGTGGTGCTGGCCAACACTTGGTATCTTGGTGGGAACTCCAAGCCAGATGTCTTGGCTATGTGAAGCGGACATCACCCAGGTTGTTGGCTGGGTGTTGATAGGCCAATCAGCAAAACCGATGGCATTAGGTTGGCACTGGGTGGCTGGGTTATAGGAGAGGCAAGGCCTATATGTTGTTCTTGTGTTGCTTCCTTTTCCACATGAAAGATTTGTGAGACTGTTGCTGTCAATCAGGGCCTTAAGAGGTGGCTCCTGGATTAAAATAATGCTTGGATGTTACAGTTTGTCCCCTGAATTGATTGTCCAGGCATGCCCATGCCCTTGGAGACTTGCCCTGAGGCAATGCTGCCACTGAGTGGTGTGTTCCCAGGAGTTCTGATGTAAAAAGGGATGTGGTTCTTCCTGGAGACAAGAGGAGACCAGAAGGTGACAGCCTTGAAAGGAGGGTGTAATCCATAGCATTGATGTCAAAGGCAGGCATAGACGGTGATACTGCAGAGGGCCTGCCCACCAGAGTGGAGGAAATGGGAGGAACTATGGTGGGAAGGCTCAAGAATCAGGTGTCCTGGGGAAGAAGGCTCTGCTGCTGCCCATCAGGGGTCCCAAATGTGTCTGGTTTCTAGGCCCAAGTGATGGCTCAAATTTGAGGTGGGGCAATAGACCATAAGTGTAGGTGGGTCGATGGGGACTCTGGCCTTATCAGGCAACCTCTGTTCCACAGTACAAGGGATTGGGGAAATGGAGGAGACCTCACACTGGATTTTGGGCCTATTGTGAAAATAACAGCCATAGAAAGGGGAATCGTGTCTATTTCAATGACCTCAGGATCTAAAGAGGCTGCCAGGTCAAGCGGACCAATGTATTGTCTGTGATGGTAGACGCGGTTGCTGTAGAATGGGTGAACCTGCCGTGATAACGGTAGGGTTCCTGGTAGAAGGCACTGAAGAAGGGTGGGGAAGGTATTATAATAGTTGGAGAGGTAGGGAATGAAGGAAGATGGATGGAGAAGGATGGAAAAGGAGGGGAGGGAATGGAAAGGTAGGAGAGATGGGGAAATGAGGAGGGGGGCTCAGGGGAGGAGGGATAGGGGAGTAAGGAGGAGTATTGTGGAAGGAAAGGGAAGGAGGTGAGTGGAAGGAAGGAGGAGGAGGAATGAGGAAGAAAAGAGGATGATGGGAGGGGACAGAAAGGGAAGGAAGGAGGGGAAAGGTGGGAGGAGAATGGATGGAGAAAGAGGGAAGGGGAAGAAGGGAAGAGGAGGGATAAGGAAAGAAAAGGAGTAGGGTTCTCAAAGAAAAGGGAGGAGGGATAGGAAGATAGGAGGTGTAGGCATGAGGAAGGAAGCAGGAGGAGTGGAGGGGGGAAGGAAGAGGGATGGGGAGTGAAGGAGAAGGTATAGGGAAGGAAGCAGGAGGATCGTTCTGGAAGGAAAGAGGAGGTGGGCAATCTACACACATTGGTGTTGGGGACGCAGTTCTGATCAAGGGTGGCATCTATGAGAATGGTAAGGTGCTGGGAGGACTGGGCAGGTCAGAAACAGGAGGCACTGTAGCTGAGACTGAGTGAGCAGGGACTTCGTTCTCTTTAGGTGGAATCCCCACAGTGGAACTAGCCCTAAAGGGAGGAAGAAGGTAGGCAGGAACAGCCAGAAGAGAGCTAGGGTTTGTGAATGTTGTTTCATCAATTTTCGGTGTGAGGAAGGTGGAGGGACAGGCATGATCAGAAGTCCAGCAGCCAGGTGGGCCAAGTCAGGGGTGGTAAGAGGAACTGGGAACCTGAAAGTGTAGGATGTGGCCAGGGACTGGGAGTCTGTCATCTGTCAGCAAGAGATGGGAGGAGAGAAGGGGCAGGCTGGGTGGCCCTGCAGCTTCCCAGAGCCTCTGTCTTATCCTCTAGAGCCTCTGTTTTCTCCTTCAAAATCTTGATCTTTGTTTGACACTCAATGAACTCGTCCAAGGTGCCTCAGTCTTCCTCTGCAGCTATCCATGGAAGCTTGGGAGATGTGGGCAGCTCACCTCTGTCCCACAACAGTGTCAGTGGCACTGGCAGCAGCAGCAGTGGCAACAGCAGTGGCATCGACAATTTTCTTTTGCAGGGCTCATTCCTGCCAGCTCTGGGTGGAGAAGAGCTGCTGGATGTGATATGTGCAGGCTCCTCACCCTGCATCTCCTTCCTGGACATCAGTGCCTGGCGCAGGCCTGGAGAGCTGGGCCGATGGTGTCTACGCAGCAGTTCCGTGGCCGACTTCACCGGTATCCCGGAGCGGCCGTGGGCTGGGGCGGGGAGCACTGCTGCTTCTGGGTCAGGCATCCCAGGATGCAGAATTCCTCCCGCAGGGCTGTGTGAGCTGGTGACTCTATGACCTTCAGAGAAGGAGGTCATTGGAGATAGCTGGCCCTGCTCACCTCCAGTTGTTCTTGAAGTGTTTGGGATGGAGATGTCCCTGCAGGGAAGGCCCAGGACTGCACTCCCAGGAAGTGAGTTCTCCCCGGGTTTCCAGAGGTTTTGATGTTGATGGCACTTCCGCATTGCTAGGAGGGCCCCTTTTCCTGTCCTCTTGCCCTTGGGTCTCCAGGAGGTCCGCTTCCCCCTCCTCCTGTGCAATCACCTTCCTGGGCCTTCACCTCGTTCTCCTTCTGGCAGGGAAGGTGCAGGTGGCTGGATGGTATTAGCTTGGGAGCCCTGACTGCCTGCTCAGGTGGTAAATGCAGAAGAATGACCTTGCGTCGGATAGGAAGGATGTTTATAGACTTCGAGTGTCCGACTATCACGGAACTGCCAGCAGGCGGCACGGGCTACTCCTGGGTCTCCCCCCAGGATAGAAGGGGAAGGATCCCCAGAGGGGAGCACACAGCCTGCCAGAGAGGATTCTGTCTCTTTGGGGGACGTAAAAGCCTCCTGATGAAGACACTCCATCCTGACTGGGGCTGGACAGCCTGGGGACAGGGCGGGAGGCGGGCGTGGGAGCTGCGGGGAGCATGAGGCCGTTTTGGCAGCTTGCTAATAAGACCGCTCATTTAGAGCAGGTTGTGCGCCCTGGGAGCCTGAGGAGAGTTGACAAAGCGGAGAGACCTGTCCTTCGTGTCCACCTGCTCTGGAGACCCAGCGCGCGCTGGGCAGCAGGATGGAAGTGGTGACAGAGAAAGGGCGCGCCAGGGCGGGCGCGGGAGCCCAGCGAAGGGCGCTGAGAAAAGGCGCCAGAGGGCAAAGGGCAAGTTCCTGCTTCCGGTGGCAGACGTTTGGCACGAGACGGGCCACTGTGTGAGGACGGTTGGGGTCTGTGGGGGTCTGATCAGCCAGAGCTCTACCCGCCTGGGCGCCGGCTCTGCAGGCTCCGCGCTGCCTGGTCCTGGGCCCCGGCGGGGGCGCCCAGTGGCTGTGTGTCCGCTGCCCTCTTCCCCAGGGCAGGGGCAGAGCCGGCTCAAGGCCGGCGCCCAGGCACCCCTGCTCCTGCCAGGCTTCCCTGGGGACCTCTCCAGTGCCTCTGCGCCACCACGGCGGCGAGGGCCACCAGCCACGCTGCGAGAGTTGGTGAAGAGGGAATGCAGCGTCCTGACCAGACTGGATGCTGCACCCACGACGTCCCTTTGTGGCAGACAGGTTCTCTTCGCTTCTTTTTACAAATTTGGCAGTTAAGCCTTAGAGCATTAAGGCCTTCTAGATCCTTAAGTGCAGACTTTTGACTGAATCCAAATTTTACAGAACAAATCCTTTTATTTTTATAAAAGACAAACATTTTTGTTTGTACTTTATATTTTTATTTTATTTTTAAAATGAATATATTGAAAATGCCAAAGAATAAAATAAATTTCAGTGTAATAATCCTCCCTGATGGACCAGCACAATTAGAACATTAGTGAGCCACAAGGGCTACATTGACAGCTGCTATGCTCATAATTTAGTTCTAACTTCCCCACCTGACTGGCACCACAACCACATGAGGCTGGTTGGCGAGAGTTTGTGGGGGTCCAGTGCACCAGTCTGTTATCACCTTTTGACAATGGTGCCATTTCTGTTTGAAGTGGAATTTGTGAATAGTTGCACAGCTCGACAGTATTTTTTAATTCTGTCTGCTTAACACCTCATCATGTCAAAGAAAACCAAGAGAACGCTGAAGGAAGAAAACAGATTTTTTTAATGAGCATCAAGAATTTCAGTATTATCTTGTTCCTACTAAAGAGATGATTTGCTTGCTTGGTGATACTGCAATATTAACATTAAAGAAATTCAATACGCATCAGCATTATAACATTCACAAGGACCACAAATATTTTAAAGTAGAGGGAGAGGCACAAAAAGTTGTATTGCAAAAATTAAAAGATGAAAAGCGAAAGCTAAGGCAATTCTTTCAAGCAGCAAGAAGACCTGGAAATAATGCCACTGAAGCAACTTATAAAGTGGCTTATATACTGGGGGAAAAAGGGAGGCCATTCAGTGATGTAGTAATTGTGAAAGAATGCACTGTTGAAGTTGTAGGTTGCTTAGACCCCGAAAACGTTTCAAAGTACAAACAACTGCTTTTTTAAAGGAGAACCATAACTGATTGGCAGCATGAATTAGCTTTCAACTTAATAGAACAACTTCATACAATACTTCAGAAGGAAAATATATATCATTCAATTGCTTTGAGTGAATCAACTGATACTACTGACTTGGCACAGGTTTTATACTTCATTCAGGTCATAACAGAAGATTTTCCTTCCTACAAAGAGTTACTCACTTTGGGCACTCCTGCAAACAGAACACGGAGAATAGATATCTTCAATGACTTTCAAGATAAATGTAAAGAAGTTGGACTGAATTTGATAAATTTGGTGAGTGTATGTACAGATGGTGTACCTTCCATGACAGGAAAACATGAAGGGTTTATTGCATAGGTAAAAAAAAAAAAAAATTATTAACAGACCCAGATGCTCTCCTTTCTTTTCATTGTATCTTGCATAAGCAAAATATTTGTGCTAAAGCTATTATTTTAAGTGACACTTTGCAACAACTTACAAGTATTGTTAACTATATTCATGTAAATGAAACATGTATTGTAAAATTACATTCTTGCAAATGCAACACAACATCCTTAGTTTTGTAACGTGCTAAAGTTGAACAATGAGGTATTCAGTGTGGATTTGCTGTATCATTTTAAAGTGCATTTGCTATTGCAGGGACATGTGTTAGCCAAAATTTTATCTCTTGGAGAACAGATAGTTAAATTTTATGAGAACAGAACCATCAATATGAATTATTAAAACAAAATTTCTTTAGGAATGCAGCATTTCTGTGTGACATCATGTCAAATCAAAACGACTTGAATATTTCTTTGGAAGGTAAAATTAAGTCTCTATGTGATATGTGGCCAAAAATTCAAGCATTTCAAAAAAAAGATATCTTCTTTCCAAACACTTAGTCTTCAAAAGGAAATTTCAGATGATCATTTTCCCTGGTTAGCAAAGGTCATTGATGAGCAGGATGATATACGCAAATCATTTGAAGAACATGCAGCTGTTACAGACCTATTAATTGGAGAATACAATGAAAGGTTCACTGACTTTGAGAATTAAGACATCACATTCAAATTAGCATTTCAGTCTCATATAGTTCATATCAACAAGGCAACTAAAGAAGTACAGATAGAATTGATTGATCTGCCAGTAGATGACATTTTAAAGTCATTGATGCTAAGAAAGATCCAATTGAAATATGGAAAAATGCAGTAGAATAGCCATGCCTTTAGCAACATGACTGTAAAATGTTTTCTTGTTTTTCAGCCACTTATTGCTGCGAAGCTACATTCTCCTACCTAACCCAAACCAAGATACCTTTAAGGTCACAAATGACTGATACTCATCTAGAGGATCAACTGACACTGTGGACTTCCATGCTACAACCAAATATTCAAATACTTTCCAACAAAAAGCAGACAAAACAAAGTCATTAAAAGGTGAGTTAACTTTAAAATTAAAAAATAGTTTTCATTTTTTTGAAATGATTAAGTACATAGTAGTTATGGTTTTACAACATAGCATACATTTTTAAGTATATCTAATTAAAGTTTCTTGAATGCGGCCTTATTTGATTAGAGCCAAATTTATGCAGCCTTCCAACATGAAAATGTTCCCTACCCCTGCCTTAGACAGTTCTTCAGGTCACACAGGTGGGAGTGGCCCAGTCAGTCTTGGAACCAAGGCTGCATGCATGATTCCAGAGCTCATGGCTCCTGGTCATGTACATGTCATGGATTATCATTTTTTTCTATAATTTATAGGGTACTTAGCACCATGGCATATCTATACTAAGTATTAATACATGCACACCTAGGAGGAGGTCATTACTTCAATTCATCTTAAGTTGATCATGGCCTACTCTGGGGTCCAGTCTCCTCAGAAAATGTAGAGCAGGTCCTCCAACTATCAATATGGTATTATCCCACATTTCTCTTCCCATGGAGCCTTGCAGTCCAGATTTTCTTTTTAGTCTGGTTTGAAGTATCCACATATGTAAAGATTATATTCTAGATCAATTTTGATCTATCCTGAAAGAAATTCCCTCAATTATTCCATATGGCTAAGAAGCCTATTTGTCTGTCCTTCCTGGAATTTGTCTAGAAAGTAAATACATTTATTTACAATTTATTGGTGGAGCAATATATTGGATTAAAACAGGATCAACACAATTGGAGCATTGTGAGCATGCCAGCAGGGTCCACTCTGCGCTACACATTATGGTCACCTAAATGTAAATCTGGATCTTCTTATGCCCAGGACAGGAGACATACATTCAGGTATCAGCATAAAGGAAATATGCAGTATTGTCCCAGGAGCTGGAAGCTTCAAGAAGACAAGAAATTTAGACAATCCTACATGTGGCTTTATCTAGTTTTAGTCTTATTTCTTTGGGTTATTTCATTGGAGTATATTTTTAACTCATGGGGCTGACGATGTGTTTTAAACATATGACATGCACAAGTTTCAGAAGCAAGAGTCAGAGATAAGTAAAAATCATTTTATATATTTTTTTAATTTTAAAAATGTCTGTTTAAAAAAACATTGGGCATAATGAATATATTACAAAACTGGTTTCTGCCCTCTGCTAGTAAGATTCCTTTTATAAAATGTGTCAGAGAAAATTTGGACTTCATCATCCCCAACAGGTTGGGGTTGTGAGGGCACAAAAAGTTTCTCTCACAGATAAATTATATTTGAAAAGAGGAGAAATAGTACAAGCCCTTTCTAACCTCTCCATGAGCAGAAATTATTTATAGTTAAACAATGTGAATTAATCAAATCAGGGAAATTAGAGTATTCATCTCCTTAGATAGTAATAATTTCTTTGTATTAGAAACATTCCAGTTGTACTCTTTTAGTTATTTTTAAAGTATACCCTAACTTATTGTTGATTATAGTCACTTTGTTGTGGCATCAAATATTGTTCATTCTGTCTTTCTGACTACATTTTTGCACCAATTATTCATCCCTACTTTATCCCCCTCTCCCTGCTACCCATCTCAGCCTCTGGTAGACCATCATTCTCCTCTGCTGTCTCCACTAGATCATTTATTTTAAATATTTAGCTCCCACATATGAGTGAGAACATGTGAGATTTGTCTTTCTGTGCTTGGCTTAATCCACTTAACATAATATTCTCCAATTGCATCCATATCATTGCAAAGGCAGGTTTTCATTCTTTACTGTGGCTATATAATATTCCATTGTGTATATGTACCCCAATGTCTTTATCCATTCATCTGTTAATGGACACTTAGGTTGATTCCAAATCTTGGCTATTGTGAATAGTGCAACAATAAACATAGTACTGTACATATCATTTCCAAGTGGTTCTGCCCTCCCTTGTTGCACTATTTTTTTTCTCTCTCTCTCTCTGTATCTATCCATCCATTCCTATGTATAGAACAATAACAAGAATGGTTTATAAGTCACTTCCCTATATTATTTCATTTTAAACTTTCAAAAATCTTGTGATGTAAACAGTCCACACTAAAGGCACTGAGTCCACTGAGACTCTTAAATGTTGTGCTAACTGTTTGCAATTCTACAACCAGTACATAGTGATGCAAGGAATTCAACCCACATCTTCTCTGTCTTCCTCTCTTCATTCTTTCCTTCCCACTTGCTGAACTGATTCTAGCCTCATTCACTTACTAACTGCTGAGGACTGTAGGCATCCTTTTTCAAAGAGTTTGCAGTGATTATTCCTGTTATCTGAAATACTCTTCCTTCAGAGATCTGACTTAATCACCTTTCTGTAGATTTCATTCATTCAAATTTTCCTTTTCCAGTGAGACTTGTCTTGTCCACAGTTTAAATTGAAACTCCTCCTTCTCGATTTCCACAATTTTAATCCTCATGGATTCCTTTATTCTGCATAGCATTTGTTACTGCATAACATACCGGATATTTCCCAAGTTTTTTTTTTTTTTTAGTTTCTTTTCTCCCTTTCACTGGAATGTAGGGTCTACAAATTCAGGAATTTTGCCTTTATTCTATTTGATGCTACTACTTACAATAGGGCATAGCACATCCCAGATGCTCAAGAGATAGGGTAGATTGATCAATGAGCGAATGAACTGCCTTCCAAGTAGTAACCACATATTCTACAGGCATCTCATGCTATTAAAAGTAGAGCTTGTATTTTTTCCCAA
Organism: Lemur catta; assembly: GCF_020740605.2. Lineage (NCBI taxonomy): Eukaryota > Metazoa > Chordata > Mammalia > Primates > Lemuridae > Lemur > Lemur catta. The sequence goes on along the minus strand of NC_059135.1, from coordinate 90,610,586 downwards.
ATCACTCATGTGCACTTAACCAACCAAGACAGCTAGAATATATAAGGGTTTCTTGTGGTCCACCATTTCACTTCCCTCTTGCCCCCTCACCATCTGCACCATCCACTCCTTTACACCTGGGGCTCATTTCTTTCTCTTTGCTTCAGTCTCTGAATTATCAAAATATCTCTTTCACTCTGCTCTGTCAACATTTGGTTCTTCTATTTCACACAGTCACAGGAATGTTTCTTAAAATCTACATAAAATCTTTTCATCGTTGTGTTTAAAATACTTTACAATACTTTCTTGATTTCCCATACCTTCAGGAAAATGAAAAATCCCTCATCATGGTATTTCTTTGTCCATGTTCTGCCCTTCCTCATGAAACCCTACAATTGCATCTCTCAGTTTTGGTTTTACTCTTCAGTCACACCAGAACACCTATCTGATGTCCCACTAGCTGGGCATCTGCCTTACCTCACTTTTAGAGTGCTATTGCCTTCATTTGGAAACAGTCCTTCTCAACCTGACTGTTCCCTTCTCCTTCTTGAAGGTGCAGTTCATGTTTCTTTTCCCCCAAAAGTAGTTTATGTTCTTATCTGCTCCCTATGTCTCAGTGCTTACCCATTCAATTGAATTTTTGGTCCTCTCACCAGTCTTTCCTTCTATGTTGTAAATTTTTCTGGGGCAAGAGATGTCTTTCAACTGTGCATCTCTAGAGCCTAGCACAGAATCTACTGGAGAGTCATCACTGAAAAAAATGTTTAATGAAATGAATTAGAAGTTGAGGTAAATGCTGTAATTTTCTCTTTTCCCCATCTTCAGATGGTTTTCCTGGATTGTGAAATGACTTTAGAAAACATAGAATTTTCTTCAATGAAGTCTAGCAGAGACTGAGTACAACCCACAGGTCAGCCAGAACTGAGTGTAATTGTAACTGTTGTGATTTGATATCCCAGTGGTTTACACTGGAACCAGACCAGTTATCAAAGAGAATCTTTTCTGATATTTTTAAGCAGCATGATAAATTCTAAGTAAATTTAAATTTTCAATAATTATAGAACAGATATAAGCTCGCTCTTTCTTTGTTCCTCTAGATGCAAGAAAGCTGGATGCCAAGCCCAGCCCCTGTGGGTGAAGTGGGAATGTGTGAGCATGACTGGCCTACATCTCAACTAAAGACACAGACACACAAGAAGACATACATTTTTTAAAAACTAAAATCAGAAAGTGTGTTTCCTCACGCATGTCAGGGAGGATCTAGCCTCCACATTGGTCAGGATGGTTGGAGAGAACAATAGAGGGAAGAGATGAGGGTGGATCACCCAGCCTCTGCTTCACCAGGGCCTCACTTCCTCCTGGGTTGTCGTTCCTGACACCCATGTTTCACACAGAGACATCAGGATTCAGCCTGTGAGGTCAAGAAGTGTAGCTACTTCCACATCCTGTTCACTGGGAATCAGAGAATTTTACAGGAATTCTGTCTCAACCTGTAACTCCTTATACATGTTGATTCTTCCTCCACAGTTGCCTCAAAGAGCAAAGACACATGAAACAAGGCAGATTAGCAGAAGAAGGGTTTATGGACATTGTGTGGGAAAGATAAGTGTCCACTGAGTAAAAGGTGTTGGGGGAAAATGAACATGTGTACATGGCAGGGGGCCTGAGGTAGACACCTGGAGCACAAAGCTCCCACCACTCATAGGCATTACAGGTCTCAACACCAGTTGGCCTGGAGTGGTGCTGGCCAACACTGGGCATCTTGGTGGCAACTCCAAGCTAGATGTCTTGGCTATGTGAAGGGGACATCACCCAGGTTGTTGGCTGGGTGTTGATAGGCCAATCAGCAAAACTGATGGCACTAGTTTTGCACTGGGTCGCTGGGATGTAGGAGAGGCCAGGCCTCTATGTTGTTCTTGTGTTGCTTCCTTCTACACATGAAAGATTGGTGAGACTTTTGTTGTCCATCAGGGGCCTGAGAAGTGACTCCTGGATTAAAATGATGCTTAATGTTACAGCTGATCCTCTAACTGGATTCTCCAGGCATGCCCATGCCTTTGGAGACTTGCCCTGAGGCAATGCTGCCACTGAGTGGTGTGTTCTCAGGAGTCCCCATGTAAAAAGGGATGTGGTTCTTCCTGGAGACAGGAGAAGACCAGAAGGTGACAGCCTTGAAAGGAGGGTGGAATCCATAGCATTGGTGTCAAAGGCAGGCATGGATGGTGATACTTTAGAGGGCCTGCCCACCAGAGTGGAGGAAATGGGAGGAGCTATGGTGGGAAGGCTCCTGAATCAGGTATCCTGGGGAAGAAGGCTCTCTGCTGCTGTGCAGCAGGGGTCCCAAATGTGGCTGGTTTCTAGGCCCAAGTGATGGCTCAAATTTGAGGTGGGGCAATAGACCATAAATGTAGATGGGCTGATGGGGACTCTGGGCTCATTAGGGCACCTCTGTTACACAGTACAGGGATTTGGGAAAATGGATGAAATCTCACACTACAAGTTGGTGGAAAACTGAAAATAAGAGTCATAGAAAGGGAGTCATGTCCATTTCATTGACCTGAGGGTCTAAAGTAGACTGATAGATCAAGTGGGCCAATGTGTTGGCTATAATAGTAGACATGGCTGCTGTAGAATGCCCGTGATAAAGGCAGGGGTCCTGGTGGAAGGAACTTGAGCACGGGTTGGGAAAGAAAGGGTAGGAAGGGTTGGGGATGAAGTAGGAGAGGTAGGGAGGAAGGAGGAGAGGAGGGATCTTGAAGGAAAGGGGATGTGGGGAATCTACACACATGGGTGTTGAGGACACAGTTCTGATCAAGGGCAGCATCAATGAGAATGGTAAGGTGATAGGAGGATTGGGCAGGTCAGAAACAGGAGGCACTGCAGCTGAGACTTAGTGCGCAGGGGCTCCGTTCTCCTTAGGTGAAATCCCGACAGTGGACCTGGCCCTAAATGGAAGAAGAAGGTTAGCAGGAATAGCCAGAGGAGAGCTAGAGTTTGTGAATGTTGTTTCACCAATTTTTGGTGTGGAGGAAGGTGGAGGGACAGGCATGATCAGAAGTCCAGCAGCCAGGTCAGCCAAGTTAGGGGTGGTAAAAGGAACTGGGACCTGAAAACTGTAGGATGTGGCCAGGGACTGGGAGTCTGTCATCTCAGCAGCAGATGGGAAGAGAGAAGGGGCAGGCTGGATGGCTCTGCAGCTTCCCAGGGCCTCTGTCTTATCCTCTAGAGCCTCTGTTTTCTCCTGCAAGATTTTGGTCTTTGTTTGACACTCAGTGTGCTCATCCAAGGTGCCTCAATCTTCCTCTGCAACTATCCATGGAATCTTGGGAGGTGTCAGCAGCTCAATTCTGTCCCACAAGAGTGGCAGTGGCACTGGCAGCAGCAACAGTGGCAACAGCAGTGGCATGGACATTTTCCTTTGCAGGGCCCATTCCTGGTAGCTCTGGGTTGAGAAGAGCTGGTAGATGTGATATGTGCAGGCTCTTAGCCCTGCATCTCCTTCCTGGACACCAGTGCCTGGAGCACACCTGGAGTGCTGGACCAATGGTGTTCACGCAGTAGTTCCCTGGCCAACTTCTCCTGTAGCTAGGAACAGCCTTGGGATGGGTCAGTGAGCACTGCTGCATCTGGGTCTGTGAGCACTGCTGCTTCTTGGTCAAGCATCCCTCGATGTAGGATTCCTCCAGCAGGGCTGTGTGAGCTGGTGACTGCAAGGCCTTCATAGAAGAAGGCCATCAGAGACACTTGTGGTCACAGCCACCATAATTTCTGTAACTTATATGATGGAATCCTCATGGAACTATCATGACACCATCCTCCATGTGAACATGTGTAGCATGAGGTTGTTTCCAAGAATAAATAAATGTTCTTACAGATACAGTTTTGACTTTTCTGAGACTAATATTAAATCTAGTTGAATCCTTTTGTTTTGCTGAAAGAAGGAGTGGTGCTCTGAATTTACTATACCATAAGTTTTGGAACAAGCACTCAGATCTTGTTGCACAGGGAGACAACATAGCATGAAAGATAGAGTACCACTGGGGTTATGTCAGCAGACTGATGGGTCCTATACTACTGTTGACTTGGGACAAGTCTGTTATTTCATTTGATCTCAGGTTCCTTCTGCTTATATAAGATGAAGATCATGATATGTATCTCACAGAGTTGTTGGAGAATTGAATGAGGTTAGAATGTAAAGTATTAATCATATTTCTGGAATCATATCTTTTGCTTAACTTATGTTAATTCCCCTTTCCTCTTCTCTCCCGAATGCCTAGTTCTGTATCTTCACTGTACTACTATCACCCTTTTCTCAACTTCGGTGCTTGCTGACATGCTCAGTTTCCATCTTCTATCCCAGCAGTTGTCTTATTTGAAATACTTCTGAGTTTTTATTGTCCAGAATTAAGTCTCCTGCCATACCAGGCAACTTCCCAGTGAGCAGCCTCTTTACTCTGTACAAAGGATCATGAACAAAGGATTCCTGAGATCAGATCTGTAGATGCTTGAGGGTGTGAGTTCCCATGGCTATTAGTGGGAGTATCAAATCATTGTTGGCTGTGACCCACGTTGAATGGGTGGATGGTTATTGGGATTTAACATTGTCTTTTGTAAATAACCTGTGATAACCACAATCCTGAAAGCCATAGGGGATGAATCTGAGTGCTGGAGGCATAGGACCCAATTTGGGAGTTATCTAGCTAGGGAAGGCCAAGGTGTGAGAGAAGAGATGAGCTGGCCCAAATAAAGAATGCTAATGAAGAAAGAGGCTAAGATTCAATACAAAATATTTTGAAATACACAGATGATAATTGCAGAAATATAAAAACACTGCAAACATATTAATATTTTCATTAGGTATAAAGAAGTAAAACTAATACACTTTCTGTTCTCATGCTAACCAACTCTAGGAAGAAGCATATTTTCCCGCTTTTGTGCTAAACAATGCTGGATCAGGCAAAAACAATACTGATTCCAGGAAATTCCTGCTCCTGTGAAGCAATTAAACAGATTACTTATGAAAATTAATAGTTTTCTCATCAAGACTCACCTTCAAGACCCTTGCTTCACTTCACTGCTCCCATTAATCCAAAGTTATTAGGTCATACACTTTGCCCACTTACCCTCCACCAGTTCCCCACCTTGCAAGACTTGTCTTAAAATCACTCATCCCAGCCCACATACCCTGTAAAGACCAGTTCTCAATTTTCCCATTTTGAGATATTATTGAGAATTGGTCAAGGTGGTGTTTCCTCTTCACAGTTTAATTTTTTGCTTGAACAGATTAATGGAGGCCTTTTGGGAATTTGATAGTTAACCATATCAATAAAAACATGGTATGGCAGAAGCTATGTCAGAGGGCACCAGATGTTAAAATCAAGTGTTTTTAGGTTGATGTTAATAGTTCACCTTCTGATGGCTGCTGCACTTGTCATCACCTTCACTTTGGGATAACACTTTTTAGAGTCATAGTCAGTGCGCTGTTTTCTATATATGAATGAGGAAATTGACATCTAAGGATGTTAATTGAATATTCAACATTGACAGATGTAATTAAAGATAGAACCAGGACTAGAATAGAGATTTCACAACTTTCAAACTTAATTGTACTATTCCATTAAAATAATGCCTATCCATGAAGATGTCTCTCTCTCTTTCTCTCTCTCTGCAAACACACATGCACACACACACATATACACACATATAAACACGTTTTAGCCTCAAAATTATTCAGTGAAATTATGAGATTCTATGTCAGCTGAAGCACTTTTAAAATGGTGCTATAGGAAAAAATGTTACCAAAATACAATTAATATTTTAGGGATATTTGTACAATTATGGTATAAAGTTTTCCAAGTTTGTCTGGCAATGTAAATTGCTTAAAACTCTTGTTAAGATTGTATAAGCTTGGCCCCTCTTTAACCTGCCAAACACTTTTATAAGAGGTGCCTGGGAATTTGCTTTTCTGGGAATTTGCTTTTCTATCAAGTTGTCAGATGTTTCTTGATGTAAGGCAAGTGCAAGATATGATGCAGTTTTAACCTGTGGGACACAAATGTGTCTGCACTTTTGAATCACCTGGGAAGCATTTTTAAAAATACCAGTGCCTGGACACACTCTAGAGCAGGGTATTTAATAAATGAAAATCTTTTGGGGAGAGACTCAAGCATGTATTTTTTGAGGTTATGCTAATGTGCACCTGGAACTGAGACCTAGTGTACCAAACCCAAACTTCTCATTTCTGTGCATGCAAATCTTAGTACTACACAAATTCTGATTCAGTGGATCTGCAGTGGAGTCTGAGATTTGAATTTCGAATAAATTCCCAAGGGAGGCTGATGCTGCTGTTTGCAAGCCACACAATGAGTAGCAAGAAATTAGAACAGTGATTCTCTAAGTATGGTTTCCAGACCAGCAGCATCGCATTCTCCAGGAGCTTATAAAAATACAAATCTTTGGGCCCCACTCTAGACATATTCTGTCAGGAACTCTGGGATGCTGGCCTTGTCTTTACAACCCCTCCAAACCCTCAGAGCAACAGGAGATTTACTGGCATTTATTTTACACACTGAGCTTCCACCAATTATTTTGTTTTAGTAAGAAGTTCTGAAAGCAACAGTTAATAAATAAAAATACATAGGTAGGTAGATAATTAAAAACCTCACATTTATAGAAAAATTTTGAATTCAGAGTCAGAAAACCAAATATAAAACTGCAGCTCAATTTCCTCTTAATTATGTGAACTTGGGTGAATCATATAACTCTGAGCTTCAGATTTTTCAACTGAAAAAAAAATGCTAAAATGAATACCTTCCTCACCTACTTTACATGCTAGCTGTGAGGAACCAAGCTGTTTTTATTATAGATAGTGGAAATAGGTATCTGGTAATGATGGATAGGGTGGGTGAAGAAATATTAAACTTAAACTTGGTTCTAGCTGCATAGAGTTTTCAATTTATTCAGAAACAAAAGTCAAATAAACATGAAGGAAAGCAAAAAGTTGCTGGAAGGGGCAAAAGAAAGGATAGTAACATTTATTGAGAAGCCATTTGGTGTTTTACGTATAACATTTCATTTCTCTAACATCCTAATAAATTTCAAGTGTGGAAATTAAGATTGCAAATAAATTTAGTGAATAGCCTTTGGAAATGCATTTAAAGGGCTTTTGCAATCAGAAGGCCTAACTTTGAGTGATACTCTGTCAGAAGCTTTGTGACCATTGATTAAAATCCTCTGACTTAGTATGGCTTCAATAAAGTGGAGATAATATCTGCCCTACCAGATATCTAGTATTCATAATTGTATAAAGAATCTGAAATTGCTATAAACATTTCAAAGATTTTTAACAGTATAACTCATTGTTATGTAAAATAACACATAAGACTTTCAATGATTTTAATATTTTGCTAAATTTACTTCAATTTATTTGACTTCTACATATAGTAGAGATATGCTGGATTATAGGGATACTACACAGGTTCAATATTCATTTCTGTACATTTCAATTTCATAACTTATTGGGCTTTTTTAATTTTTATTTTTTTGAGACAGAGTCTTGCTCTATCACCCCAGGTAGAGTGCATAGAGTGCAGTGGAATCATCATAGCTCCCTGCAACCTCAAACTCCTGGGCTCACGGTATCCTCCTCTCTCAGCCTCCTGAGTAGCTGGGACTACAGGTGCGTGCCACCACACCTGGCTAATTTTTTCTATTTTTGGTAGAGATGGCGTCCTGCTCTTGCTCAGGCTGGTCTTGAACTCCTGGTCTCAAGCAATCCTCCCACCTTGGCCTCCCAGAGTGCTAGGATTACAAGCATGAGCCACCGTGTCCACCCAACAGTTTTGTTTATATGAATGTTAATTTATTCATTAATCATTTAGAGGACTTTGAATAGAATTGTGCCAATCTTTTATTGTCTGATTGCTATGTCATTTTCATTTTATCTGGAGGGAATTCATCTACCTAGTTATAATTTTATTGGCAACTTCTGTAGTTCTATTGTACTTTATACATTCTGAATTTCATTTTGCTAGCCTTTGAGGGAAGGCTCTCTCTCTTCCTTTTTCTCTCTCTCCACTTTTTACCTTCTTGGGCTTTTGCAGTTGTTCCCACACAGTCCCCCAGGACTCCCAGGTGAGAACTGCACCTCAAGTGTATGGCTCACTTCCTTCCCTATGGTGACTTCGCAGTTATAGCTGACCCAGTGTCTGGGCGCCAGTTGTGTCAGACTGCTCCTTCTGCAGAAAGCAGCTGTGTTTGAGGAATGATGCCAGGCAGCAGTTGGCAGAAACATTTTTCAGCTTTTTTAAATTTTTATTTTTATAAGCAAAGGTCCTTTATCATGCTCTGCTTTTAACACTGTAATCCTGTCTCCATTTCTTCATGTTTTGTGGGAAGATTTTATTGTTATAATACCACTGGAGTCAAATTCTCCTCTGCTCCTGCCCGCTTCTGCATCTGGAGCCCAGAGAGGGCTGATGGCTTCACCCCTGCTCTCTGTTTTGTTTTCTGGTTGTCAAGTATATTTATTTGATTTTATAGCAGGGCTATATCTTTTTAAATTTGTCTTTTATCTATTATTATGTCTCCAGTGATGAGGAAGCACCTGAGGGTAACCTTTAATGCCAGTTTAACCAGAACTATGCTGTCGATCTTATGATCTGAATGTTAGAGATATTCGGATCACAGAAGTGAAGAAGACATCATGACAAAGGGCCTGATAGCAAACAAGTGGGCAAAGTCAGATCATTATGTAATTAATTATGAATTAGCCTGTTGCTCCCTACATTTTTGCCGTGCGTGTCCAGCCTCAGGGACATGGAGGCTGAGCCGATCCTTCCTCCTTCTGCTGTTTGCCACTTCATCATTGCTTTCCTCATCTGTTGGACCCTGGGGAAGTGAGCTTGTTTGGTCTTCACAGTACCTTTAAATTGGCCATTTTTCAGTTGAATTTCCCCCCAGCTGGCTGTGACTGAATCATATCAACCTTTTGTGACTTGATAGATTGTTCTATATTCTATTCAAGAAGACTGAAAAAAGGAGTGACAGGAAAGTTGTCAACTTGCAGGCTTTTCCTAAGGATATGTTCACTTGCTCCATTCCCTGCTTGTAAAAACTTACCTGAATTAAGTTATAAAATATTTTAAAAACAACAATTAAGAGCACTAAGTAGAGTTTTGGTCATTTTTTCAATTTAATGGGTTGTTTTATCTCTTGGACTACAATTGGGTAAAATTATATTGTCATATTGCCTCCTGGCTTTGTCACCATGGAGACACAGAATTCCTCAGCACTGGGAAGTTATCCTGAACAATATCCCAAGGTGGCTCTAGCATGAAAAATCACATTAAAAAATTAAGGAGTTTATTCTCAGCATTATTTCTAAGCTTCTGGAAATGCCTTTGTGAAATCAGAAAATATGTATAAATTTCAAATTTTTCAGTATATTAAAATGATCTGGAAGAGTTTAGAAATCATTGCATTATAGCTTATCTAAACATAAATAGAATATGTAGAGAAAGTAAATATGATGTTTTTTTCGATGCATGCACTTTTCCTTTTAACTGGCAACCTGGAAGAACAACTATCTACCAATTATATAAATGGTAGATTAATCAGCATGTCGATTAATGGTGATTAGAAATAGTAATTGTGTATTGATAGTTAAAGAAAAAAAAGAAAAAGAATATGAAATTCAGCTTTTTTCTTCAGAGTACTGGCAAAGGCCAGATTTTCAAAGAAGGGAAGATAGAGAGATTGTTAAGCGAATTTTACAAGTCTCATTTCATTCTACTCCTGGATAGATTCCAGCAGTGAGAAATTTTGGGGGAAGTGCTGTCAGTACGCTGTGTGTTTCCAGGGAGGAAGAGGCTGGAGTTCCTTCCTCCTCATTTCCAGCCAGCCGAATTTGGGCTTTAATATACGAACTCAGGAGCTTGTGGCTATCTCAGTCCTGAAATAGCCTCTGATTAAAGGGAGGAAGAAATGGAGTGGAGTCAACCTGTTCTTCTCCCAAGAAATGAGCTGACATCCTGTTTCTCTTGGTTCAAGCACTGACACCATGAAAGGGTTCTGTTTTGGAAGGCACCACACTTAAGAGGATTATGTGGAGAAGTAAGGTATCTTCCAATAGAGAGTTCCCTGAGCCTACAGCTAAGGGGCTGTCATAAACAGTCATGTCAGGGAACTACAGGCAATAAAAACTACCTAGTAACAGGGGAATGGTTTTGAAGACCCCAAAAATGATCCCATGAGAGAAATCATGTGAGCTGCTTGTTATCCTAAGTGCACCAATTCCATATTAAAGCTTTACCAGTGGAATCATTTCTAAACTTACCTTCATTCTGTAACCTCTTATCTAATTCTGGGAAATGTTAATTTCTTAGTTTTGATAGTTTTACTGTGTAATATATTAGCATTAGTGGAAGCCGAATGAAGAGTATTTGGGAGCTCTTAAAATGTAGTGTAGTGAGGAAAGGGTTATGAGAAGTTCAAATAGACAGGAATTCATTTTATTCTAAATACGCCTGATACATACTAGATACTACATAGATAAGAGGCACTCAATATTCAGAATACTGTAACTATAAATGAGATATATGAAGCACTCCAAATGCATGAGGTCTTAATTTGGCTACCTATTGGTGACACCCATTCTGGCCCCATGTGTCCTTCACCCAAGCACAAAAATAAAATCTTGGCTGTTTATGCTCAAGCATACTTATCCTTGTGTCTCTCCGATAGAGCAAGAGTGTCATTGGCCCTGGCCATCTTCTGCCTGTAGACTCCTTTGCTTGAACCTCAGTGCTGGCCCTCATCTAAATGCCACCAGCGGGAAAGGTGATGTGGCTGAAGGACAAACAGAATGTAGGAATAATGTGTACACAGGATTCAGGTAGCATGAGTATTGTGTGGCCCTTTTTACCAATCTGTGCCCTATTAAAGTATTAACATATTCACTTACCCATCTTTTCCCTGCTGCTAATCCTTGTGTGCTAAAGCGATTTTAATATACCACGTGATTTAAGAATTCAGTTTGCTTGGGAGCTTTTCTGTTCTGACTCGTAGGGTTGCTTGAATGACAATGTGCGTGTAGCTACCGTCGCTCCCAGGAAACGTCCCACATGGTAGCTTCTCATGCTGTCATCTAGCTTTCAGTCAACGTTTGTGGCCACAGAGATATTTATTCATTTGTATCATATCAGTCTTCCTTGATAGACTATAAATCGTATGGAACCATGAAACATTTCTTCAGTGTGTCCTAGAATGGCCAGGACATACCAGGCATCCAATAACTATTTGTTGACCACACGGATGAACATTTCACAGGCAAGCTGAGACTGTTTGTAAATATTTTAGATGTAAAAAAGAATATGAAAATACTACAGAGAGCTGCCAAATACTCTTCATTCAGCTTCCACTAATACTAGTATATTACACAGTACAACCATCAAAACTAAGAAATTAGCATTGATGCACTATTAACTAAACTACAAACTTTACTGATATTTTACCAAATTTCTACTGACGTTGTTTTTCCATTTTAGGATCCAATCCACACAGCCACGTTGCATTAATTGGAATGTGTCTTCTAAGGATCTGGTGGTAGCTCCTGCGTATTTTCTTGTTTTTCATAACCCTGACATTTTGAAGAGTACTTCTCAGCTATTTTGCAGAATATCTCTCTATCTGTGTGTGAGTGATGTTTTCTCATGATTAGACTGAGGGTGCACCTTTTTGGTGAAGTGTCACTTCTAATACATTATATGAGATAATGCATGATGTTAATATATTATTACTATTTATCACCCCTTATATTTATCATGGTTATTTTAAATTATGGAGCAGGCAATTCCTATATCTGTGTCATGTATATGAATCTGGTTCTGAAGATTACTTTCTCGTGGAAGCCCGCTGTTTTGTCTTGCCTTTTTGTATGCTTTACTTTTTTTTTTTTTAAGGCAGATAGGTGAGGTAACAGAGTTAAGACTTAGGTAAATACATTTGACACCTAGCAATATGAATGCTTTTTCTTCTACTAGGCCTTTAGGGCAAAGTTTTGAGGAGATCTAATTAGAAACTGAGCTGGGTGTGAAGTCTGTGTTGCTGTGATTACCCTCTGTGCACCACAGGTATGAAATTATCAAGAGGATACTTGTGTATAGTGTTGTGTGTGTTTTTCCAATGCCTTCTTTGCCCTCAGCTTCAGGGCTTTCTTTTGCGTTGCACCTCAGCAAGGGTCTGTCTCTGGCCAGTTACTTTCAAGATGTTTGTCAGCCTGGGCTGGGGGGTGGTTGGGCACGTGGGGCATTTTCTGTTGTTCTGACCACAGTCTCCACCTTAGAAAAGCACCGAGTCTAAGGGACTCGAGGCCATAATCTTTTCAGCCTCTCTCCTCCGTGCAGTTCCGAGTCCAGAAGCCAGTTTTGATCCTCCCTCAGGTTTATGGGGACTTTTCCTCATCCGTTCCCCAGCTGCAATAAGTTTTCACTGGCACCCCCAAGATTCACAGTGTCTATTGCCCCCCGCCCCCAGATTCTGGCTTTTGTTCCATATGGGAGACAGAAGTCAAGGGTCCTAATTCAGTTTCCTGCCTTGTCTGAATAAGCTGCTATTTCCTCCAGTTTTGAAAGATGAGATGGATTTTCTGATTACTCTCCTAATCTTCTCTAGGAAGACTTATGGAGTTTGAGCCCGGGAGTGGGGGGGCAGCCTGCAAGAGGGTATGAACCCCCCACATTTCTAGCCCCCAGGGACTTTATCCTCTCTTGCCAGCATTAATCAGCTGGCTTCCCCCAAGTCACCACTGCCCTAGACGGGTGCTTCTCACCTGTGTGCAGCCGCATCTTGCCCAGGTAAGTCAGGACACATGTCTTCTCTGCCCCTTAAGGCACTGATTCTCTTCTTACTCTGGTTCTGCAACATCAGTATGCCCAGGGATTCAAGAAAAGCTGTGAACTTGTGGTTTACCCAGCTATTTCTTGAAAGCTGGGTAGCAGTGCTCTTTCCAACTCTCTGTATCCCCCAGTGGAAATCAAAATTCCAAGATCACACCCCTCCCAAGATATATTTTTAAACATGTTTTGCAGTATAAGAGCTAGCTAGGAGCAAAGAGTGAAAGATGGAAAACTCAACCTTAAATTTTGGGGTGTAGCAATAAGAACACAAAAGCTGGAGTCACAAAACTGTGAGTTCACATTTCCTCCACACCTCTTTCTCCTCTGGAATTTTGGGTAAATTAGGTCCCAGGGCTGTCATTTCTACAATAGTTATAAGGATATAAATCTCACACTGTCATTTGCATTAGTGATTATCAAATCAGGGGCCTCTGCAGGGAGCAAGGACATAGTTTAGGAGGTGGGTGGATGAGGAAGAGAACATGCCTGTCCCATCCTCAGGTGTGTGTGTAAGAAGTGAGCTTCAACTTGAAGAAAAGATGTCTAGGAAAATGAATGGAAGTGTGAATGTAAAATGCAAATGGCTGGTTAAATTATTTGTTTTGTTTTGTTTTGTTTTAGATTTTTAGTTCAAGAAAATTTAGGATCATGAGTTCATAAAAGGGAAAGGCAAGCCTGGGAACTTGAGGTTGTAGTAAGGGAAGTCTTAATAAAATTGTAAGGCTCTCAAATGAGGACAGAGAGAAATAAGGCTGAAAGCAAAACCGAGAAGAGGATGAGAAGTAGATGTAACAGTGATGTGGTATTTCTGAAGAGGATGGGACTTAGAGTGAGAGGAGGACTTTGAGTGATGGCCCTGCCGCTTACATATTTGGTGGCTTTGGTACATTATTTCCTCTCTTTGGGATCAGAATTTTCCTTTCATAAAAGGCATTGTAATCAGGCCCTTCTCTTTCGTCTACTCCTTCAGACGCTACTGAATCTACGCATTGCTGTTCTCTGTTTCTCTGAACATGGCTCACCCATGTCTCCTGCTGTTGTTCCCACTGCTCTAACTACAAATGCCCCCCCAGGCACTAACTCAGAGCCCAACAAAGCACTGGAGATATCCCAAGAATATTCCCTTTCACCATCACTTATAAAAGTGAAGACCCTGCACCTATGCAAAAATGTCCATGTGATCTAACCTGGGATTAAGGACCCTATAAGTCTGGCCTTAACAAATTTCCCCCCATCTCAAATTCCACTGATCCTCTAAATTCTGTTTCATCGAGCCACCCCTAACTGTCATGTTCCATACACAAACTCCCTATTCTGGAATCCTTCAGATCTTACTTAAATCAGTGAGTTTTGGAGTTTCTGTTAGCAGAGGACCTATTTGTTGGTGTTGTAGTTTTTAGTACAAAAGTTAATGAGGAACTTCAATGTGGTAAAATAGCTCTGGAAAAATGGATGGGATGGGAATGGGTTTGGATCCTACCTTGACGCTGTTTTCACACTAATCATGCTATATCCCATTGGGGAAAGAAAAACAATGGACAGTTGTCAGAAAATCAGGTTCAATTTAAGCATGAAAAGAGCTGTGTGAGCTTCATCAACTCAACTCAGCTATCTCACAGAATTTCTCAAATATACAAAATGAGAGGATGGGACAGGTGATTTCTAAGGCAATTTCCAGTCATGAAATTATTTAAAGTGAAAATAATTTAATATATTGGTAATTTCAACCTTCACACATTAAAATTTATCTTTTGCACCACAGATGTAGGGCCAAATGTATGCAAAAATATTTGTCGAGGAGTATGGGTTCATGTGACAATGTTGTACAAAGAGTGTTCATTTAGGACATTGATTAGTTATAGACTTGACATGAGAAAAAGCTATCTGTAATGCATGGAAAAATAGCTTTGAAAGCTATGTCCTTAAATAAAAAGTGCAACTAGATTCCCATTTATGTGTATATTATTTCTCTTCTGTATTTAATACCATTTGAAGGAAATATTTCATTGTTATGCCTCAGACTCTTCTGCAGGCTCAAGTAAATATTGAATTCCCCAGATGTAACAAGATTTTTCACCTTTCAAAGGGACATTGCAAGGTTCCAGTGACCTGCTCCTTAGGCAAACAAAATGTCTTTTTCGGCACATAATTTTGAGTTGAGAGAAGGTAAATTGAAATGACATTTTAAAATTTAAAATTGGTTTTAGTAAATCCAATATTGACAGTGTACTACTTGGGGGCACTTGCTACTCAAAAGATCAGAGATAAGTCCTTCCTTGGAGATGTCTTTCTTTCTTTCTTTCTTTCGTTTTTTATGAAGAAGAATATTTATTTATTTTGATTCCTCAAATGTTAAATTGAGAAATAACATTGCTAAAAATGATACCATGCTTAATTTTTTCAAAGTACTTCTATGGAATTAAATCTAATTCTCATGATTTTTAAAACTTTTGAAGTATAATATCAAGTTAAGTGTACAAATATTGTGCACGTTTTGTTTTTTAATGTACAAACATCTATAATAATCACCAGATAAAAGTAAAGAACAATACTAGCACATCAGAAGCTTTCTTTGGGTCTTCTCCCAGTAAATTTCTGTTTGTTAGAAGTGATTTCTATTGAGACTTTTAGCACCACAAATTATGTCTTTTTTTGTACTTCACATAAAGAATTACAAAGTAAGTATTACTTTTCATCTGGCTTCCTTTACTCAGCATTATGTCCATGAGATTGGCCCATGTTGTTGTGTGTAGCAGAATTTTAAAGTTTTATTGCTGTCTTATGTTCCATTAATAAATAAAACACTGTTCTACCATTGGTAAGCAATTGGACTGCTAGTTTTGAGCTAATATGAATAATGCTGCTATCAATACTCGTAAATAAGTTTTAGACAATGTGAATTGATCCCATTTATGAAGTAAACGTGTGTGTGCTTAGTTTTAGCATACCAAAGTTATTCAGAGTGGTGATTGTAATACTAATTTATAAGCTCATCACCAGCTCCAACACTAATTACTGTTATCATATTATCAGTGACTTATGTTTTCAATTTAAATATGTACATAGTGATATTTCATTTTCTTAATTTTAATTTTCCTAATGTAAGTTATGTGAACATCTTTTTATGGTCTTATCCTACAAAACATATCTCTTGAATTCTTAAATTCTGTTAATTTTATTTTCAGTTGTAAATTTTCAGAATTTCTTTTCAGTTTTTTGGTGAAATACTATCTTTTTTCTGTATTTTCTGAACACATTAAACATAGTTATTTTAAAGTTTCTTCCTAATAGCGCCAATATTAGTTCTTTTTTCTATTATTTACTTTGGATTTTTTTGTCATTTGGTTCTATTTATTGACTTGCCTATTAATTTTTCACTAAATGCTCTATATTCCAGGCCTTGGGTGGTGCTATCTTGCTCCACGGAGGGTTAAACTTCACTGTGGCAGATAGAAAATGGACAGGTAAAACACCTTCCTCCAGTGGAGTCTGTGTTTCCAGTTTTTACAGGGCACCTCTAGTTTAGGTTGCCCTCACTGCTAGGGTGTAGGTCCCATTCATACAATGTGTTCTGGGGTCCCACTTGAAATTTTCCTTCCGTCTCTCCCTCCCGCCCTTCCTTTCTCCCTTTCTTTCTTTTTACCACCTTGGCCAGGCCTGAATTCTAACTTTATTGCAGCAAGGCTGCCAAAATATCTTCTCAGCCTTTTAGCCCCTCACATACTGCTCTTCACTTTCTAGGAGTCTCACCTCACACATACAAAGTGTAAGAAATGAACAACACCAGCCTGGGGGCCCCCAAGTCCAGACTGTCTCCCCAGCCCAGCTCGACTGCCCATCTTCAGGCTGCCATGGCCCCCATTTGCTTGTAATGTGAACGGTGAATTTTCTGAGACAAAAATAGGTGGATGGGGGCTCACCTTGGTTGCTTCCCTTCTCATGCCTGCCCTGGTTGCTTTCCTGGGCCTTCAGATGGTTGTTTTATATACTTTGTCCATCCTTTATAGTTTCTCTTATTGGGAACATAAATCGCTTACAAGTTCCATTACCACGTTTGGGAGTGAGAGTGCATTTTTTTTAAAGTAAGTGTGAAAAGCATTATGGTGCTTATTTTAAAGATGGAAGACACGTTTGAAAATGAAGAGAAAGTTAACATTTCCTGTGATCACAAGACAAAGCTTTTGTGGATCAGAAATTAGAATTTTCATCTCAAAAACTTTTGATCCCAGCATTTTACACCCTGCAGATTTTAGATTAAGCTGAACTTCTGTAGTTCAATTTTGGTCAGATTACATCATAAAGGAAACTTGAAGATACAATAATCTTAGCTTGTAACAGACTACAGTCTTAAGTGTATTATTGTGTATGTCTAAATAATTAAAGTATCACATTTAAGGAATGGGAAGAATTCTCTTCGAATTAGCAGATATTGATGAAATCCACAATTAGAAAGAAGATATCATCTAGAATACTGTGGAAATAAAAATGATCCCTAACTTCCCTTTAAATGAATTCCAACGTATTATCTTGTTCTTAAGTCATATTATAATATTGGCATAAATCAATATACAGGCAGTCCCCGGTTAAGGATGACTTCACTTACAGCATTCTGTACTTACAAATGGGCTCCCAATAAAGATAATTTATAACTAAAATTAAGCCAATAATTCAGTAACTAGTTTCTTCTGCACGTGTAAACAAACCCACGTGGCGAAAGCAGTTGGTGGGCGCAGTGTAGTGTCTTCATGCTAGCAGTTGGTCAGCTGGTCTCACCGTGTATAAGGTCCCTTAGGCACAGCATCACTTTCCTCTTAACTTTTTATTCTATTTTGTGAGTCTGTGTTTACCTATGACCACGCCTCCAATGAGAAAGTCCACAGCACAGCCAGGGAAGCCTGCAGGGAAGAGAAACGTGATTGCAATGAAAACAAAAGTAGAAATAATTAAGTTTTTGGAGTAAGACCAGACACCATCCGCCACTGGGAAGCATTAGGCTTCAGTGTCTCCACTATCTGAACAATATGAAGGACAGAGTGAGAATAATGGAGCATGTGAGAGGCAGTGCTCGAATGCAAGCATCAATTATTACTAAGCAGCATAGTGGATTAATTATTGAAATGGAAAGGTCATTATTGATTTGGTTAGATCAAAATAAGCATAACATTCCTATTAGCCTAGCGTTGATGCAACATTAGGTAAGAGTTAACGTTTAATACTCTTTTTTGAAATTTCTCCTATCTCCTACCTAAACTTTTTGTATGAGTTTGTTTTTATGTTCTGTTTGTTTAAATTAAAAGAAAGAGCAAAATAGTTTCTCTAACTTATTATTACAGCACAGGAGTATTATTATCATAGTATTACAATGTATTGTTACCACATATGAGCCATTATAATACTGTTGTTATTATTATTATTATCACCATATGTGTGCTGTTCACCAGGGTTCCAAGTTACAAGATGTTCTCAGGAATGTATCTTGTCTATAACCTGGGGACCAACTGTATTCACAATATCCACACCAGTGACTGACAAGTGAAGCTTTTAAATGGAAAAGATCATCTATTTTATGACATGTTATAATGCCTATCTCAGAAATATTTTACAATGATGCTATAGCTCCAGTGTTAGAGGGAAGAAAGAAAATGGACTCACAGATATGGTCACAGGGATTTATCAGGACAATGAGGAGTTCTTGACAAAGCCAGAAATGAAACTCAGAATGTCTGTCTCGACTCTAGCCTCAGACCCCTTCTACTGTATTTAGAAAGCTGAATGTATTAGAGGTATAGCCCAAGAGCGTTGCTTTATCCTATGCCTCTGTATTTAGTTTCAGGCATTTGAAAATATGAAATGAACCTCATGAGGAAAGGTTGTTAAAGTATAGGATGAAAATGTTGTGGGAAGTATCTGCTATTTAAAGCATACCTGGAACACTCCTCCTCTCTTTTGACTTTTGTTTGCACTCACAAGAACTCCCACCCTCTGTGCAAATCTCTCTTATCAGGAATTTAGGGCATTCCCAAAGGCAATCTCACATAAGCCCAGGGACTCCACTTACATGGATCTCAACATGAATAATGTCCCTGAAGTTGTTGGTACATTAGCCTTGGGATGGAGCACGGTCTTCCCGTAAAGGTCCCAGCAATTTCCCTCTTTGTATCTGTCACTGCTTTTCCAGACACGTCAAATAACTGACATTATTCTACAACTGTTCATGAGATTTTATTTCATGAAGAATATTTGTGAGATGTTTGAGGCCTCCAAATAATTGGAATGTCAATTTTTTACAAAAGACAGAATGGGAAAGTTTGAGTCTCCTCTTTGTGTAATAAACTCTGTCAGAGAAACCCCAAAGCCGTGACGCATGGTCTTGAATATGACATAAAGTTCAGTGAAACAGACCCTGTCCACTCAGTGAATATAAATCTTACAATACCTAGGTTAGAAAATGAATCCTATTGACAGAAACAATGACGTATTCATTGTTTCCCTTCCCTTCTGATGAATAAACTATTTTCAAACTCTTGGCTCTGGATAAGTCTTCTTCCAATTTGCTTGTCAGTGCCACTGTAATAAATTACTATTAGAATAAAAATATCTGAATTTCTTAGATTCTAGTTGAAATATCCCACTATAGAAACTATAACTGATTTCATCTTCAGATTGAAGAGACATTGGTTAGAAAACAATTCCACAAAATAAAACAGAATGCTCACGTCAGATCCATATAGTTGGTCACTGGTAGTCATAGAAACAGGTATTCGTGGATGGCATAGCTCTTCACCTTGTACCTAGACCATGAGATCCTCGTTTTCCAATCATTGATCTACCTAGAAATAGGATTGTATTTTATAGATTTGAGTCATTGATTTTTGAATTATTATAGCAATTTCTATTTTTTACTGAGCCTAGTTACAAACTACATATAATTTGGTAAAAATTGAGCTCTCTTTCAATAAAAGCTTTCTTAGCATAGAAAATTGGATTGTGTTATAACTAGAAGAAACTTTTAGAACACTAGACTAGGCAAAAACTATTTAACACTTTCCTTGAAACGTTTAAGTGTTCCAAGATTAACATTTCATAGGTTTACTAATTTTCCAAAACAGAATTATACAGATAATTGCTATGATTTTTTTCTCTTAGGTGTGATCACTTGTTGTATGCTATTATTCTGTCACAATAAAAGGTTAAAAAAAAATGGGATAGGTAATTTCCTGAAATGAGTCTTGTTATTTTGTTTAAGAATTCAGAAAAGATCAGGATTTTTAAGAAATGTATTTTGTTCAAGAATGAAAATACAAAAGAAAAAGGAGTTGAGGGGTAGAGATACAATTGTAGATATGTTTTTAATAGGAAATGCTCCACTTGGGTTGAGCAAATATAATTATCCTGTGAACAGCAGATGCACAATGGGTTTGTGCTTCAATGCCAGCTGCTTTCAATCTAATTGTTATGTAACTTTTAAGATCTAAATCTCTAGATTTTATTTTTTTTCTTTTGTTTTTTGGACAACAAAAACACTGCTACTGCTATGTACTGAATGTTTGGTTCCCCAAAATTGTGGCCTAATCCCCAGTGTGATGGTGTTTAGAGGCCTTTGAAAGGTAATTGGATCATAAGGGCAGAGTCCATGTGAATGGGATAAAGAACCCACTGACTCGCTCTCAAACCTATGAAGATAAAACAAGAAAGTGGCCTCCCCTGGGACAAGGGATCTGTTGGCTCCTTAATCTTGGACTTCCCCACCTCCAGAACTGTAAGAAATAAATATTTGCTGTTTATGCCACCTGGTCTGTGATATTCTTATGATAGTAACCTGAACTAAGACAGCTGCTTTAAAAGTCTGCAGATTTGTGGCATGGTAGACTCAAAATAGCAAACAAAACCCTTCTATTTACCATGTTCTATGTTAGGAGCTTATCAGAAACAGATTACTCCATATCTATAACAAGAAGTAATTCAATGTTTAGTGAGATAGACATTAGATATCAGCCTCCTTTTAGAAAAAATCAGTCCATTTAACTTTGTATCTCAACAGGTCATTATTGCCCTTGAAAGTCCAACATTCTTCAGAAGAAAATAATAGAAATCACGATAATAATTAGCTTATTGCAGTATTCAGATATGAATGGGACTGCTCTGAAAAATATTGGTATGTTTTCAACCATGAAGACAAGTATTGCTTAAAATGTAGAAAGTATTTATTTAAACATATGAGGGCAGAGTTGTGGCAAAAAAAACCCCAACTTCACTCTAATCTCAAATACAGCTCAACTTAAGAAAGCCATCATCTAATGAATGGTCATTTTTAGGTATCTGGCAACTTTTCTTTGTATTTTGTATATACAGTGGTCTGATAGCCTCTTTCTTGGGTACACAAACTGCTTTGCTTTGTTGCAAAATAACCACCATGCCCAGCAGTGGCTAACTAGTAGAGTGCCCTCATAACCACGACCTCTGTCCTTGCGTTTCTACATTTATCTAGCTCCTCAGGGTTTCTTTATTAATTTGGACCCCATAGCTCCATTTCTTCCTTACTAACTCTCTCAAAGTTTATGCATTTAATTCCAATCATGAAAATACTTTCTTGCATATAAATATTCTAGCTGGAGGGTTCTTAGCACTTCATATTATCAATGAGTCCCATAGAGGGGGGCTATTTCTTCATGGTTTACAAAGCTAGAAATGGGTGGTTAAGGCTGGAAATAAAGTCTTGGTTTTTTGTCCCCTACATCAAGGTAGACATTTATTCAAAATCTTTCTTTAACACATATGTTATCACCTACACTAACTTGCAAATTAGTTATAGTATCTTCTACTACCTTATCATCTCTCTTGATATCCAGTAAGAGAACTATGTATATTTATTTAACATTAAAATCACCCAGCATAAGAATAACCAATGGAGAGATTATAAAATGTTAATAATTTGTCTGACTCTTTAACTAATACTTCTTCACATAATAAAAATTCTAATGTATATTTATTCCATATAGGTTTCAAAATATTTATTTAAAATCATGATCAGATTGTCTCATGTAAGGATTTCTCCTACTTTTTAATGTTCTGAACTTTTTGAAATGCATGAGTTTATCAAGATCATTTTAATTGAGATGTTGTGGCCAAATTCTGGTGATCTGGGTTCCCCAGTTGTGTAATTGTTTGATTAGTGATATTCTCTTATCTTTGTACTGCTTAATGCTGACAGGAAGATGTTCATTCATTTACTGTTTCTTTATGCATCTTTCCTTATGCCTCCTTTCTTTCTTTTCTTTTTTGCAGCAATTATTTTTTTTTAAGATTTATTATACACTGGGGGGCAGAACATCCAAAGATGGTTTAAACAATGCTCTGACTTTTCAGAAGCTCAGGAGATAATGAGGGAACCAACCTCTGAGTGAGTCAAAACTGTAATGTGATGAAATAATCTCTCTGGTTGAGTGGTTTAGGGAAGTTGGGAAGAATTCCTTTAAAAGATGACACCTCTAAATATTAAGTAATAAGAAGTCTTGAAAGATGAATAATTTTACTTAGAATGGAGAAAGTATGGAATGTCTTTTCGGTGGAGACACAGCAATTCTAAAGCTGCAGAAAGATGAATGAATACAGGGTGTTTAGGAAGCATAAATATCAGCAGACTCATGGGCACATGTGACCTTGTTCCCTTATCATGGTGAGGGGGCAGAGGGGAGATGACACAAATGGGCAACAAATTAATAAAAAGTTTCTTTTGACATTCTGCTTTGAAACCAGTTGATTGATAATTATTTTTCCTGTGAGTCACTACAGGAACACAAGAAATGAGCTCAGATTACTAAGCAAATAATTTTGAGAACAAGAATAACACAATCACAAAACATACTTTTAGAATGACATGCCATTCTTCATGTTAAAAACAATCCTTTAAAATGAATTGCTTAAAAGCAATCACTTAAACAAAAAAGAATATAAGTTCATGTGGCCCTTTAGCTGAGGAAACATGGCTCTCTGTTTCATCCACACATTGAGCAGAAGTGGCTAATCAAATTTGTGTTGTCTGATGACCTTTCTTTTTTTAAAAAATGGTATTATCTTCCTTGATATAAATGTTTTCTTTACTTTCAGTGACTTCCTTCTCAAGGCATATTGTTAGACAATTTTTGTTCTTGTCAGTCTAATCTCCCTGGAATAGCAAAGAACCTATGGACATTATCTACCCATTAGAATTAAAGTCTATGTCATTAATGGAGTGCATGGACAGGTGTACTTTCTATTTTCTTCCACTCTTGGCTGCAGAATCTAATTAGGGAGCATCCTTTGAGCTCTAACAAGAGCTTCAGGATGGTACTCACTGAGATAAGAGCCTTATGTTCCTGAAAATTCCAGTTGCTACAGTGAATGAGATACAATTTGAAATGTCATAGTGATAATGTGCATGTATGCTTCTTTCCAGCAAGATTTAGATCAGTTTTTCTCACACTTTAATAGCATACTATCTGCTAAAGAGATAAATATACCTGTGTGTGTGCACACATAAGTATATGTATAGGTATTTATAAAACGAGCACCTGAGAACAAATAGGTAAGGCTTAGGTTTAGACACACTTTATTAAAAGGATAACTCTGACTTCCTTTTTTGGCCACAATAGGTTAACAGACATTTGATTTACCATCCTCAAACAACTAGAAGCTAGACAATACACTTAATACGGTGGCTCTCAGACTCTGGACATTGAGCAATGCAGGATAATGATACCTGAGATAAAGGAGATAAATGAAGCAAGACCAACTTTTCCAGTTAACTCCTTCCCTAGAGGGAGTTTGCAAGATGTATGGATACTAGGATACCAGGTGGAGATCAGAGGTATCTCCGATTTAGAGAGAGAGCTGAGAGTTTGGGGCAAAGCAGGTAGCAATCACAGCCTTAGAAGAGAAGTGAGATCTGAGAAGAATCACCCCTGAGTCTTCCACTAAGTACTGATCTGTGCAAGCACGTAAGAAAATCACCAAAGTTGAGAACGAACTGCTAAATTATAAGAGGGAATAATTTGTTATTGTTATTATTGAGGTAAAATTTGTATAACATAAAATTAAACATTTTAAAGAGAACAACTTGGTGACATTTAGTACATTCACAATGTTGCACAATCACCACTTCTAATTAGTTACAAAATATTTTCATTATCCTAAAAGGAAACTCTGTACCCATTAAGCAATTGCTTTCCACTCTGCCATTGCTCTCCTTCAGCCCCTGTCAACTGCCAACATGCATTGTGTTCCTATAGAATTTTCTATTCTGGGTATTTCATTTAAATGGAATCCTACAATATGTGGTCGTTTGTGTCTGGCTTCTTTTACTTAATGTTTTTGAGGTTCTTCCACGTTGTAGTATGTATCAGTAACTCATACCTTTTCATGGCTGAATTATATTCCATTGTGTATATATATTTCATTTTTTATCTGTTCATCTGAAGGTGGACATTTGGGCTGTTTCTACCTTCTGGCCATTGTGAATATTGATATCAATGTGTGTATACATGTATTTGCTTGAGTAGTACTTGTTCTTAATTAGTCTGGCTATAGTTAAGAGTAGAATTGCTGGGTCATATGGTAAGCCTATTTTAGTTTTTGATGTGCTGCCAAACTTTTCTACAGTGGCTGAACTATTTTACATTCCCACCAGCAATGCACCAGTGTGTCAATTTCTCCATACCATTGTCAGCACTTATTATTTTCTTTCCTGTTTTTTTTTTTTTTTTTAGTAGCCATCCTAGTAGGTGTGAAGTGGTTCCTCTTATCATTTTGGTTTACGTTTCTCTAATGACTGATGAGATTGAGCAACTTTTCATGCGCTTATTTACTATTTGCATACCTTCCTTGAAAAAATGTTTAGTCAAGTCCTTTACCCATGTTTGATTGGGTAGTCTTTTTGAATTATAAGCATACTTTATATATTCTGGGTACTAGACATTTATCAAATATGTAATTTGAAGATATTCTCTACCACTCTGTAGGTTACATTTTTCCTATCTTGATACTATCCTTTGATGCACCAAAGTTTTTAATTTTGATGAAGTCCAATTTATACATTTTTCTTTTATTATTCATGCTTTTAGTGCTGTACTAGGAATCAATTGCCAAACCCAAAATCATGAAAATTTATCACTATGTTTTCTTCTAAAAGTTTTATGATTTTAGCATATATATATATGTATATATATATAGAGAGAGAGAGAGAGAGAGAACTGATACATTTTGAGTCAAATTTTGTAGGGGGAATTAATTATTAAAACTCACATAAGGTGAGGAATAGTCTGTTTCCAGTGATTAGAGTAGAAAAACTTCATAATTTGTGGGTATGGAGTTGATTCATTGGAAGCATATTCAGTGTGGGTAAAATTAGTCTTAGACAAAAGACCATTTGTGTCCTGCTTAACAGAGGTTAAAGAAAGCCTTGGAAGAATTAAATTATTTCCAAGTAATAAACTATCTTACAACAAAGCACAAGTATATTCATGGGAAATAAAAAATATCAAAATCCTAACAAAGTAAAATTCTCAAGATCCAATATCCAATCAAAAATTACTAGTTATGAAAAAAGCAGAAAAATTTGACCCATAGTGAAAAGTCAAACAATATAAACAGAGATTATGGAATTACTAGGCAAATTTATTAAAGTAATTTATTTTGATAATTGTATTTCACATGTTCAAGAAGTAGAAGAAAGAAAATGATAGATACACAAAAAAATTAAAAATAATCAAATCAAGTTTTGGAAATGAAAAACTTCAATATCTGAGCTGAAGAAGACTGGATGAAATTAACAGTAGATTTGACAACATAGAAGAAAAGATCACCAAAGCTGAAGTGATAGCAATTGAAACCACACAAAGTGGAAGAAAAACTAATAAAAGCACTGAAAAGAAGGGAAAAAACATGTTTTTCATGAATTTTTTTTCCTTTTCAGTTTTGTGATTTGATTGTATATCCTACATATAAGTTCTTTATTAAGTATGCAATTTTTAAATCTTTTCTTCTACTCTGTGATTTCTCTTTTCGTTCTCTCAATACTTACTCTTGAAATGCAGCGTTTCTTAACTCTGATGAAATTTATTTTCTCTCTATGGATCATGCTTTTGCTGTCATGCCTAAGAAGCCTTTACTTAACCCAAGGTAACAAAGATTTTTTTCCTATGTTTAATTCTTGAAGTGTCAGAATTTTAGGCTTGGCATGTAGGTCTATGATTGGTTTTAAGGTAATTTTTATATATAGTATGAACTAGGGACAAGTTTTTTGTTATTATTTTCTTACCTAGAATACTATTTGTTGAAAAGATCCCCTTTTCTCTTTCAATTTGCCTTGCTACCTTTATTTTATTGATAATTAATTGACCATATAAGTTTTAGTCTATTTCTGGACTCTATTCTATTACATTGATCTATTTGCACTTTTATTATAAAGCTACACATACAGAGGTAAAATAGTCTTTCAAATTTATTTTTCTAAACTTTAGCCACTCCGATTTCTTTGTTTTTCTATATAAGTTTTAAAATAGGCTTGGCAATTTCTATAAAAAATCTTGCTGAAATATTGGCTGAAATTTTGATTGAAATTGCTTTGAATGTATAGATCAATTTTGGGGAAAACGTCTGTTTAAGAGTATTGAGTCTTCCAATCCATAAACATGATATAGTTCACAATACATGTAGATTTAATTTTTCTTCCCTCAGCATTTTGTAGCCTTCACTATATAGATCTTACACAAGTGTTCTAATAGTTACACCTAAGTTTGTTTCGTTTGCTTTTGTTGCATTAAAAATGGATCTTTTCAAATTACAATTTTCGATTTTTAATTGCTAGTAACAAAGATTCTCTCCTTTAGCAAGCTCTACTCAGGCTCCCCTGAACTCTTTTCTTACATAGACCCTGACATCTGAACTTCTGCTTTTGCCACTGCATTGTTCATTTTTTAGCAGGAACCCTGGTAAATCAGTTTAATCGGAATCACCTATCCTTAATATCGCGTCATCTTTGGTATCTGATCCAGTTCCTCATCCTTCACCAATCCCTCGGTGATATCTGATCACCCTGGCCTACCTTCAGCAATGATTGATCTAACTTGAATCCCCTCTAACCTGCTGTTTTGTTTTAGTAATTTTCCGTCTTCACCAACCCCGATCCTGCTCTCTGTTTTCAGAGTTGAGCTGAATGTCCCTTCCTCACTGCAAAACCCCATTGCAGTGCTCCCCATTGCTATCATCATAGTCCTGAAGAAGGTCTGCCATACAGTTCTTTAACAAGTGTCATGAGTAATTTTTTTAACACTAGTATATAGAAATATAGTTGACTTGTGTATATTGACCTTGTATCCTGTAACTTCCCTAAAATCATTTACTAATTTCTATAATTTTGGTAAATTATTTGGGATTTTTCTAGATCAATGATCATGTGTTTGCAAATAAAACCAATTTTACTCCTTTTCCAAACTGGATAACTTTTATTTCTTTTTCTTGCCTGGTTGTCTTAGCTAGATCCTTTAGTGCAATGTTGAATGGAAATGGTAAGAGAAAATATCTTTGCCTTGTTAAGCATCATTGGGAAAAATCATTGCTTTTTATCTTTGAATATTATATTAGCTGTAGCTGATTATTTTTTTTGTTGTTGTTTGTAAAGGCCTTTCTATCAAGTTGAGGAAGATCCTTTCTATTGCTACTTTGAAAGTTTTTGTCATGAATAAGTGCTGGATTTTGGAAAAGCTTTCTCTGTACCTTTTGAAATAATCATATAGAGTTTTTCTTTAGCTTGTTAATATGGTGAATTGCAATGACTGATTTTAAAATGTTGACCCAATCTTGCATTCCTGGGATAAACTCCATATTATTTTTAGGTTGAGGAAGATCCTTTCTATTGCTACTTTGAAAGTTTTTGTCATGCATAAATGCTGGATTTTGGAAAAGCTTTCTCTGTACCTTTTAAAATAATCATATAGAGTTTTTCTTTAGCTTGTTAATATGGTGAATTGCAATGACTGATTTTAAAATGTTGACCCAATCTCGTATTCCTGGAATAAACTCCATATTATTTTTAGGTTGCCATAAAATGGTTAAATATCTTATATAACTCACAGACTGTGAAAAACACAACTATATAGCTTTAATTTAGAAAGAGTATTTTAATTTTTTCTTTTTTTTTTTTTGAGACAGGGTCTTGCTCTGTCTCCTGGGCTAGACTGCTGTGGCGTCAGCGTAGCTCACAGCAACCTCAAACTCATGGGCTCAAGCAATCCTTCTGCCTCAGCCTCCCAATGCCTGGTTAATTTTTTCTATTTTTTAGTAGAAACGGGGTCTCACACTTACTCAGGCTGGTCTCAAACTCAGCTCAAACGATCTTCCTGCCTCAGTCTCCCAGAGTGCTAAGATTACAGGCTTGAGCCACCCACCACGCCTGGCCTAGAAAGAGTATTTTAGATATTACAGTTTTCACCTATATATTCAGCTGGTATTAAATTAATTAACTCATTTAGAAGTACTACTTTTACCTTTCAAATAAGACTCAAGGAGTATTTATTTCAGGCATCACAGGAAAGAGAAAGTAATGTGGGTCATAAAAATATTGAAAAAGGAGTAATTAAAATTTCAAGACAATGATAGAAATGGTAGCAATGTGATTGTACTAGAATTTGAAGATAGAAGGATGTCATTGATAGATTTGATTGACAGCCATGACAGGAGATACATGAATGAGAGAGCCCCATGAGAAAGCAAATTTTTTATAGTGGAGGTAAAATGGGGCTTCATTGACAAAACGAAGTGTGATAATCACTAGATGCTTATATTTTCAATGGTGAAAATTCTAGATTTCCTACAGTAGCACCAGCTAAAATATGCTAAATATCACAGGATGTCAAATATTGGAGATAGCACTTATATAATTTTTTTACATTTGCTGATATGAAGAATGTTAAAGGTTAATTTTCCAGGTCACACAGCTAATAAATGTTATGGTTAGAATTCAAACTCAGTATTTTCTACTTCTAAAGCCCATAGTACAAACTATCAAAAACAAAAAATTCAACAATTTGAGTTTAATGATCTAATTGGCTTTTGTTAGTGATTCATGAATCAAGCAGCATCCTGTCTATGAAATAGAAAGACACTCTGCTGGGCAGAGTTGATTTCTGTAAGGTAGCTTGAGTAGAAACAAGGAAATAGCATGCTGCAAAAAGTGGGCTGTTAACATCAGGTTACTTTCCTTACGGGGTTAAAGCCCAGGGGACCTCCTTATCACACGGGCTCAGTTTGACTAGGCCCCTTATGATTGGTTGCTGTGAATTTCTTGTGTTTTGGAAAACTAACCTGTTTCTGAGTTTAGTTTGATTACATGGCACCTAACACAAGGGACTCCATTCTTGTTTTCTCTGGTCTGTTGGGGCCTAGTGCAGAAGCTCAGTTCAAAACAATGGCTTTTCATAATTTTTATTTAACATAATCATCTCATAAGAAGAGGCCGATCGCGGTGGCTCACACCTGTAATCCTAGCACTCTGGGAGGCCGAGGCGGGTGGATTGCTCGAGGTCAGGAGTTCAAGACCAGCCTGAGCAAGAGCGAGACCCCCGTCTCTACTAAAAATAGAAAGAAATTATCTGGCCAACTAAAATATATATAGAAAAAAAATTAGCCAGGCATGGTGGCACATGCTGGTAGTTCCAGCTACTCGGGAGGCTGAGACAGTAGGATTGCTTAAGCCCAGGGGTTTGAGGTTGCTGTGAGCTAGGCTGATGCCACGGCACTCACTCTAGCCAGAGCAACAAAGCGACACTCTGTCTCAAAAAAAAAAAGTTGAACACTGAGAAATAGGATGGAAAAAGTTGTTTGATATTATACTGAGAAAACTCTTGTAAGCTAGGTAATAGCTAACTACTTACAGGAGGCTGAGCTTGATGGTCATTTCAGATACAATGAGGGACAATAACCAAATCTATGGAATTTACAGGAATGTCATAGAAACTCATATAAACAGAGGTTCCAAAAGAAAAAAAAAACACATAATATATGACATTGAGTTATTCCTAAAATAAAATTGGTAATGACTTTATATTACAGCAGATTTAAATGAACACTGTAAGAGTGACTTTCTCAAATAAATGGATAAAGATAGATTTGTTTGCCCTGTCAGTGGCCCTCAAACTTGGATGTGCTTCCAAATCATTTGGAGGTTGTGAAAACAGATCACTGGGTCCTGTCCCCAGAGTTTTTAATGCAGTAGGTTCACTGTGATGCCTAAGAATGTGCATTTCCCGCAGGGTTCCAGATGCTGCTGCTGTCAGTCCTGAGCTCGGCCTTGGCAACCACTGGCCTGCTCTAGACCGTCTCAATCACGCCCTTTCCTGCAGAGCCTCATTCCTAGTCACAGCTCTCTGATCACCTGTGTGGCCGTGGGAGAGTGGCTTCATTTCCCAGGTCTCATTTTCTTCGTGTCTAAACTGTGGATATTGGACTAAGTGATCTTTAACATTCTCTCCAGCTTTAGAGTTTTATGACTTTTTCCTCTTTTAATTTCATTAAGTCTAAAGCTTTCCTGTGGCTGCTTGCTATTACCTGATCTGAAATCAATGCGTATATTCATTAATTTATAAAATACCTACTGAGGCCTCCCTCATGCTGGACATTAGGTTGTAAGGTGATGAAAGGATCCGTGCTTTCTGATGTAATGATCCCTAACCTTGCAATGTATCAGAATAGTTTAGTTAAAGACAACAGGCCCTTTCCCCAGAAATTCTTATTCATTAGGTCTTTGTAGAGGCCTGGTATCTGTCATTGTAAGTCTCACAAATGATTATGCTAAACAGCCAGTGTTAGGGATTTGTGATTTAGCGGAGGAGACAGGCACAAGAAAGAGGTGATCACAGTGCAACATGAGCAGCACCAAGAAAGAAGCCTACGTAGGGGACAGAGCCAAGATGAACAGTGAACTATCATAGTCTCAGCACTTCAACTACCCTGTGCTGACCTTGGAATCTTGAAGAACTTATCATCTAGATGTTAACGATCTCAGGAAACACACTGAAAGCAGTCAGTGTACAGTAGAAATCAGGGACCTGACTTTGGCCCACTACTCTGAAGTTCATTTTTCTTAGAATCCTGGGAAAATTGTTCCACTTTTTGGGACTCAGTTTCTTCATCTGTGAAATGAGGGCGTAGGGACAGGTATCATCTAAGATGCCTTTCAGCGCTCATAGTCTGTAGTTGGCAGAGACAGGGCTGAGTGTTCAGACATGTCAGATGGCTTCTAACAGTAAGCTTTTGAGACAAGTGTCCAAAGTGGGCTTGTTTCTGACAATTTTCTTACTTATCCTGTAAGTGGATTCAGAGGAAGAAGAGGGGTGGTGATCCAATGGCTTACAGTTTTGGATCATGAGAATCTACCAATCAGTGCTTTATCATTGTAGGACATGACGGTGCATGTCTTTTCTTGGTGGTTCAATACCACGTGCTTTCATGATGTAGACTTTTCAGCAGTCTAAAAATAATCAAATAATCACTGTCAATGGCTATGTTTTTAGACTATTCTCTTGCCTAGTCAGCAAATTTAAAAACAAGAGAATTCAGTTAAAGAGCCACTTTCCTGTAAGAGCTATGCTAAAATATCTAAAACTCGAAAGGATAATTTCAATTGAAATGCAAATATTTTAGCTTAGATAGGCAAAAAGTTACTCCTTAATTTACTCTAAAAAATAAAATTTTATCTACTCTAACAGAGCTCTCTGCGATATGCATGTCTCAGAGTGATTAATATCTCTGATAGACCATTTTGTGGACAGTATTTGGGAGCTAAGAGGTTTCAGAGAGTAATGCAATTCTGTTCAATGTGATTTTTCTTTTATAAAAAAGAAATGAATGTTATGCCATCCTGTTAAGTCTTTAAATGTTTTAATGCAAAGCGGTATATTTTAATTTTACTTTTGCCTTTAAAATACAGGTCCATATGTCTAGCTTGTAAAACAATAAGGATAATGATGTCACATGGGGTTGGGAGCTGGTATTGGTTATAAAAATTTGAAAAATGAGGAGGAAAAACCCTCAGTTTTTTAAATGGTTGGAGTTCCCAATGAAATTTTGGTTTAATATGTTAAGAGGGACATGGGTGAATTACTGTATAGTTTAAAGACAAGTATTATTATTATTAATATTGTCATCAAATAATCTCTTACAAGTGTCTATTGCTTT
This sequence comes from Lemur catta, assembly GCF_020740605.2. Lineage (NCBI taxonomy): Eukaryota > Metazoa > Chordata > Mammalia > Primates > Lemuridae > Lemur > Lemur catta. The sequence continues at coordinate 90,578,502 of NC_059135.1, read as the reverse complement.
GAAGACTATCATTATCATTTTATGCTACTTAATTTAGCCATTCTACCAACCAAGTGCAATAGATATTATTGCACTTATTTTAAGGATGAAGAAATGAAGCTCAGATCATTTAAATTCTTCATTCAAGGTCATGAAGGTTGTATGTGGAATTCAAATTTAATTCTCCTATTTGTAACCCCTACAGTCGATATTCTGCTCTGCTCATTTTCAGGAAAGTCTCCATCCTAGCAACAGTGCAGGGAAAGTTATGCATCTATGGTGCTGTATGGTAAACTACAACTGCACTTACTGCTTGCTGCAAATAAGAATGTAAATGCTTTTGTTTGCATATGGAAGCCAGTTTTCACCATGGCTGTGAGATGTACCTGCCCCTGGCAGGAGAACTATCTCAGGCACTGTTGCCAAACAGGAAAAATTTGCTGATGGCTTTTCTAAGCTACATGTGAGAGTCCATGGTGAGAGTCACATGAAGAGTAGACTCACACCAAGAACCCCCATAAAGGCAGTTAATTGAAGGTAATTGTATTGACAAATGTATTGTCAACATTGTTTATCATCTTGTTAGTTAAATTTATTCAGTGTCCTTTCTTGTTGATAAGCATTACTTGTACTACCTATGAACAGAAAAATTATAAAGGCTGGTATCAGCTTGGGGGTGTCCTCTTGGTTTTTCAGATTTCCTCTCTTATACTAAATATTGTTAGGCTTCTCAGATGGGGACAGAACTTTCATTATGTACAATAGTCCTTTCTCTTCTGTGTTGCTTCACTTCTGTATCCATGCTCCTCCCAAAGTTAAGCTACCACTTGTTGCTGTGTTAGTATGTGTGGGAGCCTGTTCATTTCCATGAGCATGTTTGCTCACTTCTGGGATTTATGATGGCTCAGTCAAATGAATTTATCTTCCCTGCTCTTCTAGTCAATGTGATTCTTCTAATGAGTTCTAGTGGATTCCCTGAAGATCCTCAAAAGATGGCATTAATGTAACACCATGGTATGTGATATCGAGGAGACATCCACTTCCCTTTTAGAGCTCTTCAAATGATGAAATACATCATGCCATGCCAACCTTTCCTTCAAAGGTCTCCAGTGGGTGCCCATCTCTGGGTAAAAGCCTTCATCCTGTCCTTAGCGTGTAAGTCCAATGTGAACCCTGTGGGCTCTCTGAATGTTGAATCAACCTTTGAATTTCTGATATAAATCTCACTGGGTCATAGTGTATTAATCTTTTCATATTGTGGAATTTACTTTGTGATCTTCTATATTCAACCCAAAGCAGACCCTGATGAATATACTCTTAAGTGCCTATAGTTTTAACAATGGCATTGTGCTTATTACTGAAGGCTTCACCTACCAGATTTTAAGCTTCTTGAGAGTAAAGATTGTTTCTAGACAGAATTTGTTTGGTAGCTTCTCATATCTTAGTTTTGGATATAAAGAAGCACAATTAGTACTGTTGGCTTGGCTTGCCTTTTTGTATGCATTTTAATTTTATCTTTTCAGTTGCTATCAAAAGGTTTTTGCTTACTGTATACCCTTTCTTCATATCCAAAAGTCTTCTGTACATTAAGCAAATAAACTTGGAAATTTCAAATGTTTTATGTAAGGAAGATAGAATTCAAAATAATGAAGATGTCTGTTAGAGGCTATGTTTATTAGGATTTTTGTTTGTTTGTTTCATCTGAGTTAATTAGCAACAGCACATATTTATCACAGGTAAACCAAGTGCTCTTGCTTATTTCTTTGGAGTATTAACAAGTACTACCTTAGGAATTGGCCTAGAGACTTCTCTATTTCAGGTCAACATTTTCATACACAGAAATACACAATTCAAGGTGGGCCAAGGAGATTAAAATGATAAAACTTAGATGCAAAACTTGCAAATAAAACTACTAAATTTCTATCTTGCTTAAATGGAGGGTGGGGTTGACATTACATAATAGTCCATATATTTTATTCACTTAATAAATAATAAAGGTTCTATAAACTAGATTTCATAATGACTTTTTAATTAAAAGATATAATAACCTAGTTACCTAGAATAAAGGTTAGAATTTACCAGGATAATTTGCCTTATAGTATACACTTTCCTGCAGTTCCAGAAAGGATGCACTTCTTTTACACAATGGACTTAATGTTTCAATGATTCTGTCTTTTTTTTTTTAAGCTTGATGGTACTCAAGTACTTAGCATTCATCATGAAAATATTTTATTATAAAAATCTAGATTGTGCTGAAACTTATATGATTGTATTTAAATAAAACTTCTTATTCGAGTATATAACAAAACTACCCAACATTGGCTAAGGTAATGTTTAATTGAGTAATTGAAAATAGCTACTGAAAAGAAAACCTTTCATAATTAAATGATGACCGTATACTTCTATATAGCATTCACATCTAAAATGAGTTATATATCTCCTGTAATTGCATCATACAGCAGATGAACATGAGATTTATATTTCCAATTCCTGTGCAATTTACAATTTGATGATGAATGAAAAAGGTTTGTTGCCATATAAAATAACTTTATGTATTAATAGTTTGATAAATTATTCTATTTTTTTAAAGATTTGTGGTTGTAACAGACCCGAAGATTGTTTACTTGCAGAATTTGCCTGAGAATAAACCAAATTGGGATGACTCTACAGGGGTCTTTGACTTCCAAGACCCTGAACTAGTTAGATGAGCTGAAAGGGAGATTGAGTGGGTCAACTAGTTTGGAAACCTTCCTAGCATTTCTGTCTCTTAAATATATCAGAATAGGGACACCTTTAATGAAGTGATTTTGACCTAGTAAAAACTCTTTTGTTATGTCTTGAAAGAGAATCTTTTTATTGTGGGAGGATGCTAACCTTATAGCCTTTCTTATTGTTCTTTATACAGCAGGTACTAAGAAATTCAGTTAGCTGAGAGAATGATTATAAATCTTCATTGTTTCTGTTTATCTAATGTCTGTTCTGGCCCTAGGAACTACAATTTGAATTCATCTCCCTACCATTTTATAGGAATCACCATTTAACACTATTGCAGTTTTCTTGGAATGAGACCAAAATAGAAAGGATAATTCTTCTTTCAGAGAAAGGATGGATGAGAACATGGAGTGAAAACTCCTTAGGACAGATTGTACCTGGCTGAAAGACAAAATGGTATAGATTTCTGTCACCAAAGAGGATTCTTGACAGGTGGACACCTGTCTAGTAAAAAGTGTTCATTTTTTTAATCTTTGCACTCTGAGTTCAGAAAGCATCTTTCTACCTTTTTTGTATTGACACGCTAGGGTTCAGGACACTGTGCTCTCTATTTTGTTTCCTTCAAGACTTTTATCCTTATTTCCACTTGCTCCTCTCCATCTTTTCTGGCTCAGTTATATTTTGTACAAAATGGCCAATTAATATTTCATCCAACATTTCAAGTCCTGTTTAATTTTTTAAGAGTCTGAATTCTTCTAGGTTTCTTACATTAAGGACAATTCTTTTCAGCACACTTGATATCAGTGTTTTGTGATAATTAAGTCCCTGATTCTAGTCCTAAAATATGCATATATAAGCATTTAAGAATGTGTAAGTTGGGATGTAAAGCACACAGACCCACTACTCACAGTAAATACAGGATTCTGAGAGCACTACTGGGAAGCTTTAGAAAAATACATGTGGAACAAAAAGAGAAAGTGTGAATGGCTGCTATGGTTGGTGCGATGAACATGAGAAATGTGCAAAAACAACTGGAGTCTTGAGACAAATATTTTCTCCAGTGGGCATAAGATACTGTGAAAGAATAAACTTGATTGATATTTGCTGTAACAGAAGTTCTTGACCTGAGATCAGTAGGGAACTTGAAATCATTGAAAGCTCTGTAAGTTATTTCCACCACTTCAAACCCCCTCAGAAATCACACATTTAGTGATGACAAGTTTAGGCACACTAGCTACAATCCCAAGTATTTTTGTTTTCTTGACAGTCACATTAGCATGATATGGTAATGCAGCTTACATGATACTGCTGGTTAGACTATCATTTCAGTAGATGGGTCATGGTGGGAAATAATGCAAGAGGTAGAATATTTTGAAAATAACGTTCAAAAATATTCTCTCCCTCTCCTTACCACATTCATGGGAGGCTTAGGCTTCTTACCCCTTTGATTTTAGATTCAGCATGTGACCTGCTTTGGTCCATGATGACAGAAGATGGACACAGGGGCTTAAAAATGGGTTTGTACAATTTGATGTTCTTTCTTGCACCTCTACCCTAAACGTGAGGAGAATGTACTCTCACTAGTCTCCTGGTGAAATAAGAAACTTCTGGAGTAGAACTTGCCGCAAATATCTGCTTAAAGCCATCTAAGATTATGCCCACCCTGGAGCAAAGAAAACCAATCAACCCAGGCACACTCTAGAGGAAAACAATCCTTACTGTTTTATGCCACTGAAATTTTATTTTATTTGTGCATCACTAGTCGACAACTACAGCCAATGAGTGCTAAGAAGTCAGGGTAGAAAAATAGACAAAGCCTAGCTTATCTTTATGATAAATAAATTTAGAATGTATACATGAATAATAAGTAATTTTTAAGACTTTTAAGAAGAATGACTCAGAATTCCCAGTTAGGTAGGTCATTTCATTGAATCAGTGGAGCATAAATTTTAACTTGAGTGGTGGCAAAAGTTTTAAAAACGAGAATGATAGAGGAAAGGGAATTAATATACAAATTCAAGATATGCTCAAAGTAGTAATAAAAATGAACCCTATAAAACAATTCTTACAGTTCGAAAGGTATTCTCCTTCAGAGAAAGAAAGGTACTTCTTCTCCTGGTTTGAGTGTGTTGCTTGTGTTTTTTTCTTCCTGCTGCTCTGCAGCTACAACCCATAGCATGTCAGTCCTGGGTGGGTTTGCAGCCTCATTTCTCACCTGGTTACCACTTTATCACAGTTCTCCCAGTAGGGGCATGGTGCACTGTGGCCTTCTGCTAGTCATGCAGGGAGCAGGCCCTGGTGCCTTGATTCCCTTGGTGCACTCATCCATATGTCCTGGGCTATCTGTATCCCATAGATGTGTCAAGAAATGCCTGGCACAGATACAGCCCCACATCACCCAGCCATTGAGCAGCCCCTGAAGTCCTGACTCTGTAGATCTTCTCGTAAGACTTGCTCACCTGTGTAGCCCAGAGGGTTGCCTCCTGCTTGAAAATCCCAGCCACAATTTTTGCCCATCTGTAGCCTGAACAGGCATTTTCCTGCCTCCCCATCAACCGTAAACTAACTCTGCCCCAGTTCAACCCAGAGAATTTCTCCATCGTCTGGTGAGCTGCCACCATACTTGCTCCAAACAAGGTCTGAAACCCACTCTTGGGGAGAAAGTTCCACTTTCAAGTTGGATTCTTCCTTGAATACTCTCTCTCAGTCCTAGGGTGTTTTTTAAGAGTTATCCTTACCTATTATTCCCACGATATGGTTGATAATTCTTTATGTTGAATTTTCTCATTTGTAATTAATGTGTTTTTTTTTCCTCCTGATTTGATTCTAACTGGTACAGAACACTGCTTAATTAATTGTGGGAGTGAAGAATACAGTGGTCAAAGGTCTGAGATGTGGATGGATTAATGGTGGCCTTGTTGACTGATACAATACATGAAGGAGGAGCAAGCAAGAGAAGACAATCAATTCCAGTTTGAATCTGCGAATCTGGGTCATGTGAAGCACTTGTTGAGAATTCAAAGGAAACTGGCTGTCAGACAGTGAGGGGTAACAACTGAAGTGTGATGAAGAGAGAACAGACAGGAGATAAATATCCATGAGTCATCAGCATTCAAGAGTAAATTGAAATTAGGGGTGGAAGTGACCTAAACAAAGTATGACGAATAATAAAAGCATGAATTCAAGGGCAGAAATCCAGGGAATACTAATACTTAATAATTCCCAGCAGAGTATAAACGTAGCCACAAAATGAAAGTAGACATTTTCTTAAGTATAGGCCTGAAGAAATCTCCATTAAATCTGGCAATTCAATTCTATTAAGAAAATGTTCAGTTCTTTTGCAAAAATAAAAACTAAACTATCATGAGGTGGGAATAATGTGTCAGGTGAGATGGTAGAGACTTCTAGGGTATTTTGTTCTCTGTAAGTTTAAACGAAAAGAGAAAAATAAAACATTATCTTATGGGCACATGGCATAGAAGGCAAAGCATACAAATTTCATTAAGGAGATACTCAGTGAGAAATGAGTGGAGAATCTTCAAATTTGCAAATATAGAGACTGTTACTTTTAGTACTATAGTAAATTAAATATTCTGAAAAAAACTCTTGCTAAAAAAATACTTAGAAATCTTGGAAAAATGCAACAAACATCCTCATGGATGTATAGCTGAGACAGCAATAAAATAAGAAAATTCCATAAACACCAAAAATGATGAAGGAACTGAAACCAGTAAGACAGGCAAGAAATGAGATAAAGCCTATCTTATCTTACACATCTTTGCTTGTACAACAAACTTAGTGCTTTGAGTTTTAAGTCCTTTTCAGGAGACAGAGACAAGTCATTGCATTTATAGCAGGAGAGAAGTCCAATGAGACCCCTTTATAAAGTTAGGGAGCTCATCTACATGAATGGTGATAAGACAAAAAGTGCCTTCACATGGTGTTTGAGGTTTGAATTTTAGTGACCTGCATAGTCTGGGAAAACCCAAATAGAGAATTTTACGTAAAGTGTTCTCAAGATAATGTCATCCTAGTTCTCTCATACTCAAAGTGTGGTCCACAAACATGTAGCACTGTCTGCACCAATTGGGAGCTTGTTAGAAATACAGAAACTCTCACTCTTCTCCAGGCCTACTATCAAATTCTATTTTTAAACAAGATCCCAAGGTAATTTTCAAGCATATTGCCTTAGTTTTCTATTGCTGCTGAAACAAACTCAGTGGAATAATATGCCGTAATCATAAACTTAGCAGAAAAAATATCATCTTATCATAGATCAGAAGTCTTAAAATCAAGGGGTGAGAGGCCAAGTTCCTTCTGGAAGCTCTAGGGGAGGATCTGTCTCTTTGCCTTGTCTAGCTCCTGGAGGATCCTTGCATTCTTTGGCTTATAGACAGACCATCTTCCATCTTCAAAGCCAGCAATATTTGTCTTCAAATATTTCTCTCTCTTTCACCCCTGTTTCTATCATGAAATCTCCTTTCCCTACTATGACTCGCCTTCCTCCCTCTTATGAGGACCCTGTGATTACATTGGACTCACCTGGATAATCCAAGCTCCTTGGCTTAACCCCAACTGCAATGTCCCTTTGCCATATAGGGTAATATATAGACAGATTCTAAGAATTAAGACATGGGCATCTTTGGGGAGCTTCTAGTCTGTCTACAACAAACATTAAAGACTGAGAAGCACTACCTTAGAGAGCCTGAAAAAAGCAAATTTAAATATTCTCTAAAGGAACCTAGGTATTTTGGGATTTCTAATGAATAAGATCAGCTGAATAGGAGACCACAGACAAAAATCAGAGATCAATTGATGAAGCAATAGAGCATGTGAGAGAGTTAGCAGAAAGGGCAAGTAACAGAAAAAACAAAATTCAGAATTAGGACCTCAGATGCTTTTAAATGTGTATTTGAAAAAGTAATATTCTGAGTACAAAAACATAAATATGACTTTCAAAAGCAAGTTGGCATATTAGTAGAGTAATCCAACCAAATGGGATAAGTAGTCATATACAAAAGGAATTTTAAAAGAAGTGGGCAGACAAATGTCAATTTCTCACATACTTTAATTCTATTATGGACATTTGAATTTATCTGATTCTAAAAATATATTACAAAATATTATATTATAAAAGTAAGCTACATTTATTGCACTATAGCAAATCTCATCTGGGATTCTATATCTTTCAAGTAAATAAAATTGAATGCATGAAAAGCTATATAAAAATCCTGTAGGACTTCTAATGTAGTCTGGACTGGTGCAAGTCTATGAATGGTTTATTATTAGTCCATGAAAAGATGACACAAAAATTTAAAGTGTTTTAAAAACTTTTATAGTAATTTGACATTACTGCAATGTTCAAAGTGCATAATCATGGGACTTGTCTCACTGAATAGAAAACAGATCAGCATGAATATTGCCAATCTTACATGATAAATTACACCTGGTATGAATTTTGTACTGCTCTAGTCATAGTCCAAGGTTAATCTGTTAAATGAAACCCAAAAGTCTTAAAAATATAAGATAGTTTCAACATTTAATTATCTGTGTAACTTATTTTTATAGACAGCATTATTACAAAGGCTTTTAAAATTTATAGTGCAGCAATCCCCAACCTTTTTCTGGCACCAGGGACTGATTTTTTCCACGGATGTGTGGGGAGGATGCTGTGGGGATGGGGGAGAGGGAGAATACTAGGGAGTGGGGGAGGGGCAGGCAGAGCTCAGGCAGTGATGTGCCGCCTAGTTCCTAACAGGTCATGGGCCATGGTACCAGCTGCGGCCCAGGAGTTGGGAACCGCAGGTTTATAGTATTAGCTAAGTTGGGAAAGTAAAATTTATATTATTTTTTTCTCCCTAATTTTTATATGGTGAAACAAGTTGACTTTACTTTTTTGTCAAGCATTAGCATGAATTCTTTTGTATGTACCAGCAGTGGTAAGTCTAATGACAAGTATGCGAGTGATTCTAAACACATAAAAACCAAAGTAATTGATGTTAATTTTTCTCAAGAGTATGATCCTTCAGATATTAATTTTATAGTTATGATTCACAGTGAAGTGCTAGAATAACAGTGTGTTACTTGTAAGGCATACTGAATAATGAAACAATTAATCTTACAATGTAAGTATTAACAGCATTTATATACAAAATAATAAGGAACACATTTAATACCTAAAGAAATTTTGAAAGATAGCATATTGGATTAAAAAGTCAAAGGGAAGATGATATTTAATAATTCAAATTTAAGCATTTCTTCTTTAAGAACTTCTTGTAAACTAGAACATCATGCTGTAGACCAAAGGACCATATAAGATTGCGAACATATGAGAAATTGGTTATTTATATGGAATATCAATTCTTAGAACACAGAAAGCCATCAAAGTACTTTTATTTCAACTTACAAAATATCCAGATATTGTTAAACTAATAGTTATCTGAGTACTGTAGTGATAAGAAAAAAAAAGGATTTTTTTCTTTAGCTTTATTGCCAACAGACCCAACTAGCTCTGAAGGGCAAAACATTGAAATATTACATTGTTTTGGACTTTAGTTCTGATGAAGCAGTTGCAAAGACAGGAATACAGTTTGGAAACATGGTTTAGTTATCTAGTATATCAGTTATCTACTGAGGCCTAACAAAGAACTCTGAAATTTAGCAACACCTTAAAAAAAACCAAATGTTTATTTTCCCACCATTCTCATGCACAAGAATGTAAGGGGCTGAGAGATCAGCTTGTAACAACTCAAGCATGGCTGTTGTCAGGCCTCTTTCTCGTTAGCTACCAGCCAGTTCCTTGCCCTGTTGGCCTCTTCACAGCACTTGCTGGTAGTACTGCCTCCCCCAGGGGGAGTGATCCACGAAGAAGGAGAACAGGTAGGTACTCTTAAGACAGAAGCCGCAGTCGCATAATTTAACTTGGACGTTGCATACCATCATATCTGCCACATGCCATTGGTCACACAGATCTGCCCTAGCACAGTAGGGAAGGAAAGAACAAAAGAATGGCCATACCAGGAGGGGTGGTTCATTTAGGGACCACCATGCAGGCTGGCTCCTCACCTGGAGTAAGAAGCTTGTGCTCCCATTCTATAATCAAAATGTTTGCAACCCTGTAATATTCTGAAATAAAATTTAAAAAATAAAATAAAGTAAAGTAAAATAAAATAAAATAAAGGTTACGGCTACAGGATAAAGGAAAAAAAAGAAGCTTCTGCTTAATGTAAATTAATATGTTTCCTTCACTGAGGAAGTATTGCTACAAAACCAAAACAAAACCTCAGCTATACGAAAACCTTAGTAAAAAATATGAATTACCTTAAGAATATGTATTATATTTAACATTTTCATTATTATGTGATATCAAAACATCATAACACATTATATGCTGAGGTGCAGTGGTTAATAAGGAGAAGAATTCTGTCAATGTTGTTTGTATTAATGAAACAAACACTTTTCTGGAAGCATTACTGTGAGGTAAGAGATCAGTTTAGTCTTACGTTTTTAAACATATACTTTGGACAGGCACACTTGTTCATTTATCTTCAGTAGTTTTAATATTTGCATGCAAGGTGATGTTGATATTGTACATCTGTGAAAAGTTATCACCAAATATCTTAAAAATTTCCTAGATCACTTTGAATTTCATGTTCACCAAGAGAAGATCTGTGTATAGGAAATTTATTCATAGGGTGCCATGTGGGTGGGAAGCGGGTGGTGGGGATGGGTAAACAAACTCATCATTAATGGGTACGGAGCACACTGTATGGGGGATGGGCATGCTTGTATCTTTGGCGTGGGCAATGCAAAGGCATTATATGTAACCAAATGTTTGTACCCCTACAATATTCTGAAATTTAAAAAAAAAGAAAAGAAATAAATAAATTGAAAAAATCTATTTAATCAAAAGACAACTTAAATTTAACTTTGTACAAAATAAATTATTGGAAATATGACTACTGATAAAAGATTGGAAATGAATTTTAAAAATAGAGCATCACTTGCTACATTTTGAATAAAAGTTTAAAAGAATAATCTGAGCTCTTTGAAATTGCTTTAAAACCTCTTGTATTCCCATCAACACACCACTGTATGACAGGTTCTCTGAGTGTTACCAAAACAAAACATTGATAGTTTAGATATACATGATTTTCTGTGAGTGGCACTAGTGCCAATGCAACCTAGATTAAATAAGTTAATAAGTGAGTTTATTTATCTCATTAATATTTAATATTTATTAAGTGTGTGTTTGCAAGTTGTTAGTGTGAAGAATCATCATATCCTTCAAAACTTTTATTTAGTTACAACTGTAGAATGACAAAAAGTATGTGTATAATATTTTCTATATTAATGGACTACTCATACTTGCAAAGAACAATGTATATAAATATATAATTATTTCTCAATGTTATGTTTATTCTGATTATATTAAAATTTAATATGCCTGTTGAGTCTAAAGAATGAAAAACCTTGGGCTTGTATATTACATATTTGTGTTGTTTATTTAATTTTTGTAGTAATTCATATTATTTCTTAAATATTTTGGACTTTGATGGATTGGGATTTTTTAAATGCTTGTTTATCACAAATAGTTTGGTAAATGCTGATCTGGTCTATTTTAGTAAGTTTGACAAATACTTTAGGTGGGGCCTACAGAAAAGGAGTAATGGATTCAGAGTCCAATAGCTATAGAAAGAACTACATGGGTATTTAAGGGTTAGGAATAAAGAAAAAAGAGCTGTCAGACTACGGAGATGAAGTATAGAAAAAGTTCATTTTATTTCTTTGAGACCCTAAAGAAAAAAAAGAGAAAATGAGTAGTATTTAAAACAGAACCTTCAATTTTCTTTCACTTATGCATAATGACTTACCAATAATGGTGGTAAAGAACTTTGGTTCTTTAGAAGAAAAGATACAGATTATATCTGATTGCATTGCAATATTTTTTCCTCCCATTGAAATTACCAGGGGGTGGCTTGTACAAAAATTGATTCTTCCTTGTAATGCAGAGATGTGTGTTTGTTTAGTACTAATGAAAACAATAACACTAATGTAGTTTTGAATTTAGTTGAAGAGATGAACAAAATCCTCAAATTATCCATGAGAAAGCTCATTAAGTTTTTCTTTTGATGTTATTCTTATATTTTTTCTTTTTACTTATAAAAGTTACGCTGAATCAGAAATCATTATCCATGTGAATAACTATTATAATATTTTGAAAGCTTATGATGTGTGGATATTTTGCATTTGATCAACTTTTACATACATTAGATGTTGATGTTCTCTACATGTATTTTCTCTAATTTATACAAGGATCTTCCCAAATGGGCATATGTCATCATTTCACAGATGGAAAAATTAGGCTCAAAATTTAAATAATATGCCAGAAGCCACCCAGGTAGACTGTGATACTACTGAAAATTAAACACAACTCCTCTGATTCCAAAGACCATGCCTTTTCTACTATACTATTTTGTCTCAATATTTCTTCCCTGACACTATTTCCTAAGTAGCTTTCCATAAAAGCCAAATGTGCACATTACACATATCTATTTAAAAATATTACATGAAGAAAAATCTCTTTTCAACCTTGCCATTTGACATTTTGTGTGATTTTGTTTCATTTAAGCTGTTATGGGACTGGTTTCTTGTGATGAAATTTGCTCCATGAAACCACATCAATATACACTACTAATTGGATGATTTATATTTGTCTGCCATCTTGAAAGAAAATGGCAGTTATAAAGCTCTCCAAGGAGAAATGTTTTTCAAAACCAGTAATTGATATGAATGAAATATGATCTTTGGATAAAGGTTACAGAGATATATGATTATACAATGTTAAGAAATAATTTCTCAAACTACTAGTGAAACAAATCTGTTTCCCATACATCTTCTACATAGATGGGCGATTTTTTTTTTTCCTCTAAGGTGTGGTAATTACTAGTGCAATATCTAATACCTTTTTCCTTGTCTCAAAAACCATGTGACATTTTTCTACTGATTCTCTGTTTATCTTCCAATAATATTTACAAGAAATCAACAAATAAGGAAAGTGCTTTGATTTTTCCTTTTCATTCACCTAATAAGTTATCAAGATCCACCAAGTCCATCTAGCATGGGGATGGGGAACCTGGGGTCTTAAGGCCACATGTCTCTGTCTAGGTCCTTAAATGAGACCTTTTGACTGAATTCAAATTTTACAAAACAAATTTTTGTATTTTGATTAATACATTTTTGTTCATCTTTTATATTTTTAAAATAAACATATTTAAAATACCAAAGAACAAAATAAGTTTAAATGAAATAATCCTCCAAGACTGGCATTTCAAAAGAAGCTATCTTTTTTCAAAACACTTCTTCAAAAGGGAGTTTTGGATGAACCTTTTTCCTCAGTTAGCAAAGGTCATTGATGAGCAGGATGATATATGCGAATCATTTGGAGAATACACAGCGGTTATCGATGTATTAATTGGACAATACAATGAAAAGTTCACTGACTTTGAGAATCATGACATCACACTCAAATTAACATTTCAACCTCACCTAGTTGAAATCACCAAGGTACCTAAAGAACTACAGATGGAATTGATTGATCTGTCAGTAGATGACATTTTAAAGTTATTGTTTGATGCTAAGAAAGATCCAGTTGAAATATGGAAAAATGCAGCTGAACACCCATGCCTTCAGCAACATGCCCAAAGAATGCTTTCTTGCTTTTTAACCACTCACTGCTGTGAATCTACATTCTCCTGCCTAACCCAAATCAAGATACCTTTAAGGTCACAAATGACTGATACTCATCTAGAGGATCAACTGAAACTGTGGACCTCCATGCTGCAACCAAATATTCATATGCTTTCCAACGAAAAGCAGACTCAACAAAGTCATTAAAAGGTTAGTTAACTTTAAAACTAACAAATAGTTTTCATTTTTGAAATTAAGTACATAATAGTTAGATTTTTACAAAATAATGTACATTTTTAAGTATATCTAATTGAAGTTTCTTGAATGTAAACTTATTTGATTACAGCTAAATTAGTGCAGCCTTCCAACATGGAAGTGTTCCCCATCCCTGATCTAGCACATTCTTTTTCCTCATTCTGTATACAGCTTATCTACTGGGGCTATAATCGTCTTTATCTTGGGGTACTAGGGCAATCATTTAGTTCTGATTGTGCAATATAAGTGGCCAATAGTCATATATGAATACTGAGCACTTGATATTGGTTTGGTTCAAATTTCCATTAGCTGAAAACATAAACTGCACACTAGAGTTGAAGACTTAATATGCAAAAAAATCCACAATATTTCACTGACAATTTTACATAGATTTTATGTTAAAATGACAATATTTTGTTAAATAAAATGTTATTAAAATTAATTTCACTTCTTTCACTTTATTTTTCTAATGTGGTCACTACAAAAATTAAAAATTACCTACGTGGCTTTCATTGTATTTGTATTTCAAAGTATTGCTTTAGTTGCTCTTTCTGGCTTCTAACTTGTTCCTCTTAAATTCATTTTAATATTGAACTGCCAAAGTGGTCTATCTGAAAGACAATTCTAATCACTGAACCGACATTCCAAATGTTGGACAAAACAGCTTGATGACAACATTCTAACCAGAGTAAAATAACAAGTGTTGAGCTTAAAGACGTGACACGGTAGTCCTTAAAGAGAGTCAAATATGGATAATTACCAGTGCACACATTACAGAGAATGCTAGTGCTCTGAAATTAGTATTGCAAAACAGGACCCGAGAAAGTGGACTACTCTTTCAGAAAGCAACAAATTCTTCTGCCACCCAACATCCACTCACATACATGCCTCCTAAGCTATCTAGTGTTTACAAGTAAGAAAATGTAGTTGCAATTAAAAAGAAGTTCGGTTAAGCCCAATACTCAAAAAAAAAAAAAATCAATTATGTCTATGCTTGTTAGAATGAATGGTCTTCCCATTTCCTACTTCTTTATAAACTTTCCTCTCCATAAGATAAAACATCTACTTCCCCAATTGCAAATTTAAGTATAGTAACGTGGTATCGTGTCAACATTGTTTATAGTACATGAACCATATTGATTAGTTACAACTGCTTTTTTCCTAATGCAGTGTGAGGACAGATAAGATATGCCATTCTGATTCTTGTTTATACTGTTTAGTAGCATAGGTACATACAAGTAGATGTAAGTTCAACATTTTTTCTTTATATAAAACAAAGCACGATGATGCTGTTTTTTCTTTACTTTTTATTCTACCTTAGTGAGGAATAATATAATCTGACATTTCTTTGGACAGCAGTGGGTTGGGTATAGTGATATGGACTGATGCAGCATTGAACTCAGTTTAAAGCAGGTTAGACAAGGATTGAACAGGTAATCATATCTCATTATTAGCCTAGTGATTCAAGCAACTCAGCTAATTGGATACAGACAAAAAAAAATAATTAGAGAGTGACTTTGGAGATAGTAGCTGTGAGTAACACTCTGGAGATTTGCATTCATATGTGGATATTAGAAATTTTTTAAGGAGATTATAATATAAAGCTTGGTAATTTATTTTTCTTTTAAAAAGATGGCACAGGGTTCTTTCAATAATTTACATGAAAACAATGCCTATTTACTTTGCTCAAGATCTCCAATATAAAGGAAGGCCCAAAAGGCCACATCTAAAACCAACAGGAAGAAATGCTATGCAAATGTGGGAGAATTCTAATGGGTCTCAGTAAATGTGCTACAAAGGCTAAAATCCTAATAGCAGTCATCCTGAGTAAGAGCAATTATTGCGGGGGTGGGGTCGAACTGCAAAAAAAAAAATTAGGATATGACAGTAACTCTCAGCTCACATTTTGTTTTTCTTTTCCTTGAGAACTCTAAGAAACAGTAGAAAATAAATAATATTTAAAGTATCATCTTCAACATTCTCTCCCCGATGTTTAACATAATTGCAGAAAAAGTTGGTAAAACACTTGGAATCTTTGAAAGTAAAGAGGGAAATGGTGTCTGACTTCATTGAGAATTATTTTCCCCATTGTCACATACATAGTGTAAACTTTTATGAAAATTAATTTATCAGTGTATTATATAGATGCATATTTCTTCTGATAATGAAAACTATATCACTGATGTATACTTAAATTTAGCTAAATAGATTTAAAAATATGCTTTCGAATTGTCTATATGAAACTTTATGATTTAGTTACAATGGTTTTACAGACATTATCTGCAATATATGGAAAAATATATTAATAGTTGGGTAAGTATTATGTCCTTCTTTTAAAGATGACACAACTGAGGCACAGAAAAGCATCTGATTTGCCAAAAAAAATCAAGCAATTTGACTCTGATGGCACTGGAAATCACATCCAGCTTTCTGATTCCAAAGCTCTTTTTCCTTTTACAATATTTTCCTTATCTCATATATGAGTGCTACTTTTATTTAAGTATATTTACATGGAAGTAAATAAAAGGTGCACAATTGGAAAAAATCCATTATTTTTTAAGGGAACTTTCTAAGACAAAATTTTCTCAGTTAAAAAGTGGCTCTACTTTAACTCAAACATTGGAAATTTTGCTTATCATTGTTAAGGGATCAAAATGACTTAGGAAATTTGGAACATAAAACAAAATTTGATCAGTATGCCCTATTAATTTGGAGATATATATTTCTGTCTCTCATACAAAATGAAAGTCAATAAATTTCCTCTGGGGACATATTTTCAGGAAGTTGTAACCAAATGTGATCTCTAGGTAGAGGTTATAGAGATATGCAGTTGTTCTGAATTACTTAACCATTTCTAAAACTTTTTAAAAAGTGATTTTGCTTTCCCTACATGTGTTTTTATGTGGATGATTTATTTATTTAGCTTTAGAAATAAATTTATAAATGAATTTACAATATACATTTAAACTTTTTGTTTAAGTTTTACTTGCTTTAAGAGCCATATAAGATTTCTCTGATTCTCCATTTTTTATTCCATAATATTTATTCTAATATCGAGCTTTTAAAATGTTCTATCTAAATAAAACTCAACCCATAACTCCCCTAATTAATACCCTCCAATGCTTGCTCCATCACCTAAATGACAAAATCAAAGTCCTTAATTTAGTGTACTGGGTCTTTCATAATATAATCTATGCTTGGTTTTCTGACCTGATTTCTCACCATTGCCTCCCTAACCATTTATGCAGCACTGAGCTCCCAATCAGGGTGTTTCAGGTCTTTGAACATGTATTTAGGTTTTTATTCCTTCATTGAACACATTTATTGGACACCCACTCTGAACAAGACACTGTACTTGGTGTTTGGAATTTTTTAAAAATGGAAACATTGCTTTTACTCTAAAAAAAGATCATTATTTAGTGAAGGAAAGTTCTTTCCAAAAGAACAGAAAAAGACCATAATGCAGCACATCAGCTTCTTAGCACCCCAAATCATATATTACCCTTCCTTAATATCCTAGCTGTCTTTCTCCCTTTCTCCTTTCTACTTGATTTTTTTTTTTTTTTTCTGGCAGGGAGGTTATCTCCAAGTCAAGAAATCAGGTTGGTATGATTTTTTAAGAATCTGTCATTCCATTGGTTTCCTTAGTGGCCAGTGGGAGCATGGAATACATGGAAGATGAAGTTGTTTTTCTCAAGTACACAATATAGCCAGAGTGACATAAATGACTAATTAAACTAAAGATTGATTTAATGTGGGAATCAGCAAATTTTTTGTCCATACAGAACCAGATCATAAATATTTTTGCCTTTGGGGGGCATATAGTCTCTGTTGCAACTGTTCAAATTTATCATTATAGGGCAAAAGTAGTCTCAGGCAGCATGTACATGAATGGGTATGGCTGTGTTCCAATAAAACATTTTTAATAAAAAATACATGGCAGGCCAGAATTGACCTGGGGGCTATAATTTGCCCAATCCATATTTAATGGATAAGAAATAAAAGATATAGTATAAAATATTAGTCATGTAAATATTCAGAGAAAGAAAATACATTCTGAGTTAGGTTGTCAAAAGAGCATCTCTGGTTGCAGTAGTTACTAAATAGGCACTTCTAGAAAATGAACAAACCAGATACTCTGGACAGAGTAGAATAACAAGACTAAAGTCTTATAGATTGTTATGCAAACAGCATAGTGGACCTTGAAATAACGAAAAGAGACTTATTATAAGGAAATGGCTTATATGATTTTGTGGAGATTGACAAGTCCCAAGATCCGTAGTTGGTAGACTGGAGATCCTGGAAAGCCGATGGCATAGTTTCAGTCTGAAGGCTGTTAGACTTGAGACCAAGGAAGAATTGATGTTTTACTTCCAGTCTGAAGGCAGGCAAAAATCAATGTTCAGCTAAAAGATGGGCAAGCAGGCAGAAGGAATTCCCTCTTACCCAGTGGAGGGTCAGCCTTTTGTTTTAATTGTCCACATTAGAGAGGGCAAGCTGCTTTACTCAATCTATTTAAATGTTGAATTCATCTAAAATGCCCTCACAGAAACACCCAAAACAATGTTAGGCAAAATGTTTGGGCATCCCATGGCCAAGTCAACTTGACACATAAAATTAACCATTGCATAGAGCAAGTTGGTGCTTCCGAGGCCAGTTTGTATAACAGGAGCCATGAAATCTTGTTGCCTTTTACAAAGCACCACTTCCCCATCACACATGCCAATGTATTCCTTCCCTAATCTACCTAGTGATTACAAAAAAAAAAAAAAATGACATTGAAAGTAAAAGTCATCTTATATCAATGTCACTTAAAAAAATTTATGGCATCAATTATAGTTCTTAGGTGTTCTGGTTTTATTATATTTCCTTTTCCCCACTTATACCAAGACACACATACACACACACATCATCTACTTGCAAAATCACAAATCTATATAATGACATTGACTTTGTCCATTCCATAGCAATACCTCAGACCAGGCAATTTATAATGAATAGAAATTTATTGACTCATGGTTCTGGAGGTTGGGAAGTCCAAGATTGAGGGGCCAGCATCTGGCAAGGGCTGTCTTGTGGCATCATCCCATAGTGGAAGGGCACAGCAAGAATGAGAGAGAGCAAAAGATTGAACTTGCAGCCTCAAGCCCTTTTATTATCTGCATTAATTCATTCATGAGGATGGAACTCTCATGACCTAAACAGCTGCCATTAGGCTCCACCTCCCAACACTGTTGCACTGAGATTAAGTTTCTAGCACGTGCTTTTTGGGAGACACATTCAAATCATCGCAGGCATATACTATTTCTTTTCTATAGTACAGAGAGCATGTTACCTTGTTGCCTCTGGCCTTGTATAAAGCTGCATGTGGAGAGATTATATATGACATTTTAATTCATTTACTTTAGTATTTTATTAGCAGGATGTGTTAATGGAAAGCACCATAAAAGAGAGTAGTTACAGGCATAGCTATTATTTGTCCTTATTTAAATTTAAGTAACACACAAATACCATGATCCTTTTTCTTTTCATCCTCTTTACCATAGGGAAAGAAAAAAGTTAGTGTGCTTATATTGTCTACTCAAATGACAAGTGTCAATATTCCGTTGCTTAAGTAAACATTCATGTTGGTTGGAGTTAATCTCCGGC
This sequence comes from Lemur catta, assembly GCF_020740605.2. Lineage (NCBI taxonomy): Eukaryota > Metazoa > Chordata > Mammalia > Primates > Lemuridae > Lemur > Lemur catta. The sequence continues at coordinate 90,559,218 of NC_059135.1, read as the reverse complement.
AGTGTCAAACACTGCTCTCTTTCACATAACTACATCTCTGCCACCCTTAGCCACCACCGCCCAGTTGCACTAAAGGAGCAAACACATTGCATATTAGCATAAATAACAAGTGTGAAGCTATTACTTTGATGTGGAATCCTTTTAGATTGCCACAAATCTACAAAAATGAATTTCTATTGCTATAACTCTTGAAATCCATTTAATTCTCATTGGCCTAGAAATTCCCCTTACGGCTTAGATTTATAGAATCATGTTTATAAAAGTGAATGGCATCTATCTTCAACAATTGTTTTTCTGACAAACAAGATATAGTTGGGGATTTAACAAAACAGCTCTCTTTTATAGGATTTTTGAGGGAAAAAAGAACTTTATAGAATGAAGCATATCAGAAGTCATCAATTTCTGATCCAGTTATAAATATGTCAAATAGCATTCTTCTAAGTAAATAATGAATATCATTTCTTTTTTTCCTACTCTTTCTTCAAGACCTCTGAAGCTGTCCTTAGAGTAATGTAAAATTTAAAGGAGAAAATATGGTTTGCAATTGAGATTTCCTGTTAACATTCAGTCTGTATTGGTTGTATCCAGCGTGTCTATTTTTCTTCTGGAAATAGCAGTAAATCTATGTGTTGGTGACATTTCAGAAATCCCATCTTGGACTGTGACTTAGACTCTATATTGCATTATAAATACTGACTTGCTTTCAAATCCCATGTGTGTCTCTTATGTAGAAATCAGTTAGACAGTGAAGTCCTTATTCAACTTAATTTGCAACATTTATTACCCTTGCTGGATATATATGTATTAGCTATATTCACAAAAAATGGCCTCTGGATTCTAAGATATGTATTTTTTAAAGGATTACTTACATTTTGTACATGTTGTATTTTTTCTTTCTTCTGTGCTTAAAAGTGTTTTATAAAAAATGTGATGGGATATGTAATTTGGAATTAAGATACTACATTTCAATTTAGGATCTGATTCTGTTTGAATAGGCACCTTTTATTACATTGCTATTTTGGATTGATCAATGCTATACATTTTGTTAGAAAAGTTATTTTTTTCTCTATATTTATTATTAATCATATGTTAACCTTCCCATTTCATCCCTTTGTGGTTTAAGCCTTCTTAATGTATTTTTTGGTCATTTCCTCTGCCTTTTCTTGTCAATGTTCCATTTATAGATATGTGAGTGAAAATTCATATCATGTCAGAAATAATACAACTTTTGTCCTTTCCAATAAATAATGTAGTGCCCTGTTGAGGTATCCAAGTTGATTACTTAGCATAAAATGAAGAGACAGATATAAAATTTCAATTTTTCAAAGGCAGAGGTTGAACAAAGCTATTTCTGTGAACAATGTCTTGACATTGGTGATGTAACAGGTAGGGCTGAGCTCTGTGTGAGTATTTGTTTTGGATCACTTTGCTAAGAACATAAAATGTGGAACATTCTTTTTTCCTTTGTAGCATATAGTGCTCTACTCATGAATATATCCAGCTTTTCTTTTCATTCCCTTGTATTAATGTCTTAGGGCTACTACAACGCGTTATTGCAAACTGGGCAGCTTAAAATGGCAGACATCTATTATTCTGTAATTCTAGGGACTGAAAGTCCAAAATCAAGTTGTTGGCAGTGTTGATTCTTTCTGGAGCCTCTGATGGAAGATCCATTGCATGCCTCTCTCCTTGCTTCTGGTGGCTGCTGGCAACCCTTGGTGTTCCTGGGATTGTAGCTACATAGCTCCAATCTCTGTCCCCTCTTCACATGATCTTCTCCTCTGTGTCTCTGTGCTTCCTCTGCTCTATGAGAACACCCGCCTTTGGATTTAGGTCACAACCTAAGTCAAAGATGGTCTCATCTTGAGATTCTTACCTGAATTACATCTGCAAAGACTTTTTTCTAGATAAAGTCACTCAGTTTCCAGGTAGAAATATCTTATGGCCATAATTCAACCCATTATAATCTACCCTATGGCCTCCAATAATTCACAGCTATTTTATCTGCCAAAATACATTCACCCTATTTCAATATCCTTGATAGTCTTAACTTATTATAGCATGAACTCTAAATCCAAAATCTCATCTAAATAAAAAGTCAAAAATTCCTAAATCTCATCACCTAAATCAAATATGGGTGAGATTTTTGATATAATCCTTCTTAGAGTAGAATCCTTCTCCATCTTTGGGCCTGTGGAAATAAATAAAAAGGTATCTGCTTCCAAAATACAATAGTAGGTTGGGCATAGAATAGACATTCCCATTCCAAAATGGGAAAAAACAAAACAAAATTAAACTAAAAATGAACAAGGTGATCATTGGTCACATGCTTAAAGTATAAAATCAGCAGGAAAAATTTAATTAGATTTCAAGGTCTGGGAATAACTGTCTGTAGCTCGATGCTTTGTCCTATTGATGCTTTGTGGCCTTGCCAGCATCTATGTCACTCTCAGACTCATTCTTCCTTTTTCTTTTAGAGTATTACACATTTTCAGCTGAGTAGTTCCATGATCCCATTGCCTGACTGTAGAATTTTAGAAGTTCAACAGTCTTTTGTCATTATGTCCTATTTCTGTCCCTTTTAGTCCAAGATGGCAGTGTTTCTGCTGATATAATATTCTTAAAATCTTTGTTGGCCTCCTGTGTATGTCTCAAGGCCCATGTTATCAGACAGGAGTTCTTTACTGGTCTGTCTGATTAAGCTCATCTTTATCCCTGGCCTCTGTTGAGATACTTGAGTAAATCTAGGAGTCACACTTGTGAAATGTGCAACAAAATGTCATCAAGTCACATCCTTGACCTTCTCTCCAGAACATTTTCTGATCAGTGAATTTTCCACATGTTCTGACACCAACTGGGTGCTCTACAATTCAATTCAATTCAATTTGGGCACTAACTTCCTGGCATTAGTGCAGACCTCACAAGTTAAGGGTAAAGCCCTTCAATTATGACATTAACTACTCAGAGTTAGCATCATATTCTACCAGTTAGAGGGCAAGGTCCTTGACAAAGCTTCTCTTAGGTTAGATGCCAGCCACAAGAAGTGTCTCCAAGCTACTTGCAGTTTTATCTGACTTGGCTATATCTCTGGGAGTTTTCACAAGACCCCTTCAGTTTCTTGGACTTGATAGCTGCATAACTCCAGTCTCTGTATCTCCACATGGCCTTCTCCTTGGTGTCTCTGTGTTTCTCCTATTCTTTAAGGACACCTGTTATTGTACTTAGGACTGACTCACAATCAAGGAAGATCTCACCTTAAGATACTTACGTTATATTAAGTAAATTACATCTGCAAAGACCCTTTGCCAAATAATATTGCATTTACTGGCCCTAGTGGACATACATTTTAGAGGGCCACAATTCAATTTACTACACTCTCCCACCTTTCTCTCTTATTTTCTTTCACTCTCACTCTTGTCTTCTCTTTCACACAATTTTGTTGATACTCTGAAATGATATCTTTCTTGAAGGGAGTGATTATTTAAGTCAAATTTTACTTATATCAGGTATAGTCAGGCTAATATTTTCAGGGTCCATTTACTACCCCTCATATAGTTTAAACATTGATAATTTGAATTTTGCCCCTTAGGTCACCTCCTTAAGACATTAAAATTTTCATTGCTCTGGTTGTTGCATTTATTAATATCCAATTTACACTGATCATCATTTTATAACTTTTTTTCCCACTGCATCTTAAATTAACCTTGTTCATAAATGCTTTAACCTATGCTATGTGTTCATATAGATAAAAATAGCTTCCATTATATAATGCTATTAAATTTCAATGGCAATCAAATTCACTAATTGTTTATAGAACTCCTAATATGTGCAAGGCCAAGTGCATATTACTTGTCAAACTATTATCCAGAGATCTGCTGATTTAAAAAAATCACTGAGAGAACTTGTTGAACCAGCAATTTATAGACACAACTTCAGATCTATGGTTTTGGCTCAGAGTAAATACTCTAGTAATAAAAGATGAAAAATAGGGGCTTTTTACTTTGTACTTCTGTTGCATTGTGTATACATGTATCATCACACTTATAATCAAAAAATACAATACAGTATATCATGTTTTATTGAAAAGATTGTTGGTAACAAGGACTTTATTATGGTCATATTAAAAACAGCAAAAAGTTATTCCTGTGCCATTAATTTTTGAGGACCCCATGGCATATGAATCCGTAGCTGGAATCAATACTGCTTCTTGTAACAGGATATGTATCAAGGGTCATAAGATGGTAAGTATAGTGGTCAAGATATTCTATAAACACATTTATTGACTTTGAGGCCCAGTTCCATTATTATTTTATACTGAATTGAAAAATATGTCCTTCTTAGTAAAGAGAAATCATAAAGTGTCTTTCTCTGAAGATTATGAGGAAAACATCGGTAGTCTATATAAAGCAGAAGTCTTTATTAAATTTTAAATGATATGCTAAATAATATATATCCATTCATAAAGAAGCATGAAACATGGTTATACAATGGACTTATTATTCCTGAAATTTTTTATATCATGAATGTGATGAAGTGATATTTTCTAATACTAACAGAACACCTATGGTTACCATTAGTTTCTATGTACTACATGCTAGGAAGTATACTGGCTTTTATGCCCATTATTTCTTATCCTCACAGTACCCCCATGGAGAATAGGTTAAGAATTATAAGACTGCCCAAGGTCAAAGATAGTCAAGTAGAGGTGGTATTTGGATCAGAACTGCCTTTTTCCCAAGTACATTTCTCTTTCTAGTATGCCCCAAATCCTTCAGTGTCCATATAAGATGTTATAAGTCCCTTCATTGTCTACCTGGAGACATCTTGGTTGATTTGTATATAAGTGACTTTCTATAGAATTAGAAGGATTAAATTTCCAAGAGTATTCCAGGAAGAAAGTTTGTGGATGTAGAAAATGCCATTACAGAAATAAGAACAACATGTTCCTGGGATTCCAAAGAAAAAATTTTCACCTCTGAATGGGCCATCTACTTTTCCTTAAAGAAGATGAGAAATATGAAGTCTGTTTGGAAAAATGTCTGAATTTTTTGATGGTGGACACATAATATGATCTTTTCAGTAAACCCATTGGGTGAGTTTGATGGGTTTATCATGTCCACTTAACATAAGGAAAAACTGAGGCTTTGGAGGGTTATGCTTTTTGCTAAGCTACCACTATGATATGAATATTTCTGTTCTCCCCAAAGTTTATATGTTGAAATCCTAACCCACGAGGCAATGGCATTCGAAGGTAGGGCCTTTGTGAGGTTAAGTCATGAGCAGGGGGAGCCCTCATGAATGGAATTAGTGTCCTTGAAAAAGAGACCCTAGAGAGCTGCCTTCCCTCTTTCACCGTATAAAGACGTAGCAAGGAGCCATCATCTATGAACCAGAAAGTAGGTCCCCACCTGACACCAGTACTGTGATAGATAAATGTTTATTGTTTATAAACCACCCAGTTAATGGTATTTGGTTATAGTAGCTCAAGCTAAGACAGCTATGTAGCTAATGCTTATATAGTACAAGACACATGAGACTTTGCTATTCTAACTTTTAAATTAGCCAGCCATCTTCCTTCTGTCACACATACCATATCCTTCCTTTAGGCTGCATCTAATTTTATTGGATTTTCCCAAGGTTGAATGCACACAGTTAACACATACATACTCATCTTCAAATTTTGTAATATCGTTTATAATGATATTGTGAGGAAGTTCAAGCAGAGTCTATTTTTGTTAATTAATCAAAAGAATAAATGTCCTTTAAGCATCAGCCTGGAATATGTTCATTCATTCTTTCAGAAAATATTTATTGAGCATCCTCTTTAACTCACACAATCCTATACAAAAACAGATACATGTCTGGCCTTGATGAAGCTTAAACCATACTGGAGAAGACATACATTAATCAAATAATTATATAATTAAGTGAAAAATGCCTACCTGTAGAACATGATAAAGGCAAGGTAAGGTACTTTTAGGACACTTAATAGGAGGATCTGGACTTGTTGGTAAGGTGAGGAAAGGTTGCTTCTAGGAGGAGGAACAAAGTGAGGCACCTTCTACCAGGCAGAGGCCACAACATGAGAAACAGATTTTTCAGAAGCCACAGGGCAGTCCTGGAGGCTGCAACAGGCTGGTGTGGCTGGAATGTAGCCTACGAGAGGACCCTGATATAACAATGAGACAAGAGAGACACATAACGTACAGACTTGTTCAGACCTTCCATTACATGTCATGCTCAACCCGGTCAGGCAGATTTGTCCTTCTGTATACAAAGAAGAGAAGACACTGGAGGATGTTAAACAGAGAGTGATAGGAATAGATTTAAGTAATGGAAAGATTGCTGTGCCTGTACCGGAGAAGCCAGATTAAAATAAGCAGGTGTTGATTTGGAATTCAGGTCAGGAGGCAAGGAATTATAGCTTGAACAAGTGAGAGTCATTCAGATGGAAAATCTACAAGCAACAGTGACAGATTATACGTGGGACTGAAATGAAAGGAGGGATTAAGGATGATGCCACAGCTTCTGTCCTTCTTAAGATGAGTGGTGACATTTACTAGTATCATGAGAAAAAAAACAGATTTCAGGTGAAGATCAGCAATTTAGCTATGCTGAATAAGAGTTTTAATTTTAAAAATTTAATTTAATTTCTCTAGTTGCATGTTAGACATTTAGGTCTAACTCAGAGTTTAATTTTACTTCTCGCCCATCTCTCATGAAAAGTAATGGACAATAAGCACAGCCCTTTCTAACACTTGATAAAATGTTTTCTTACAGTATCATAGAAGAAAGAACTATGACAACTCTTTGTTGAAAACAATATGTTATCACTCAGTCTTTTTTTTTTTTCAATCCACAATGCCTTGGATGCTTATGATTACAAATAACGAAAAACTCTAACTTAAATGAAAAGAAAAATTTTGTCTTATATAAATGATTAAGTAAGAGGTAGGGCAGCCTCCAGGCGTGATTTGGTTAGTGCTGCAACTCCATTTTCCCAAGGTTTTCTTAACTCCCTTGGGTTTTGCCTTTAGACACAAGCTGGTGTTCCTCGCCGCAGAAAAGAACTGCAGCAGTTCCAAACTCAACATCCACACATCACATCAGCCAAAGCAAGAGGACAGCACCTGTACTTCAAAATTCTAAGAGACATGAGATTAACTTTGTTAGCCTTAGAACGCATGTGCCACTCCAGAAGCTCAGAGTGGAATCAGTTTACCCAAAGCCAAAGGGATTTGGCTAATATACCTAATATATCTTGTGGGTTATTGAAAAGGTATAGCTACCTACACTGCTATCATGGGTGTTAGAGACACAACTAACAGCTATGTATGTCAACCTTTTTTGGGCAGATAAATATCCATGCACACATTGCTTCAACACCTGACTTTTCCATTAGGCTTTTATCAACCTGGACTTTGATCACTTTCTCTTCAAAATAAGTTAAAAAAAAAAAAAAACCCAAAAAACCAAGTCTCTTCCAGTTACACCATTTAGTTCTGATATTTGGGCTCACTGGAGGACATGTTGTCCTCTTCATCAGGCCCAAAGAAAGACCCTCACAGTCCGGTACCTCTGGGTAAATAAAAATGTATCTAGTCTGATATGTAAACTCTAGTAAAAATGACCTCTTGGAGAAGGGACAGTTGGAAACAAGAAACCATGGTCACTTGTCCTTAACACTTTGATTATCAACTGGACAATAGTAACGAAGTCTCTCTGTCTTGTTGAAGTGAGTTCTTCAGTCCACTGGCTGAGCACCTGTCCTGCTTTTCAGGAAGAACTTTCCTGCAGATTTTTCTCTTTCCTGTGGTCACATGAACTGCCCTTTGGGAAGGTTTCCCTTTAAAGTAAGACATATTTAAAAGGAGCCTATTTCCACGTGGTAAGAATTATTCAAGGGCCTGGACATTGTCCCACATGCTAAGCGATTGGGAGTCAGGCTTGAGATTTTACTGGCAATACACTGCCCTTAAATATTCATTAGGCTTCAGGTCTACTTTGGTTACCATACGAAGGCAGGAAGGACCCCCACTCAAAAGTTTGTTTGAATGTTGCCACACATACACACACCAAGAGGGTATGAAAAGGTTTATTACCTAATGGGGCTTTTCTGGGGAGAGTACGGCAAGCCTCCCGAGCTCATCCTTACATGGCTTAAATGAGCAAGGAGAGAAGCTGGCTCACAGTGTTTATTGTGGTTAGGAGTTGCGGCCGTGGTGAGCCTTCTCACAGGTGGGCAAGTGCTTGCATGGTTTAAATCTCTGCTGGCTTCAAAAGCAGGGACAGCCAGGTTTTCTTATCAGCTTGCCCAGATGTGGGGCACAAGGGGAAGAGTGAGGGATAAGGCTTAAAAGATGTCAGCAGTCAAATATGAAAAAAATGTACTCATACTTTTTGTTTACAAGGTTTATATCCTCATGTAATGATTTCCTTGTCCTAGAGGTCGTAGAATCTTATCTAGCCAATATTTGTGGCTAGTAATGGGCTTGAAGTTTTCTGTCCACTCTTAACAAGTGTTTCTGTCTTCCTAACCTTCAACTTAAATGTCTCCTTGAGTAAATGGAACAAAGTAGGCCTGGGGAAAGAAGGCAAAGGTAAATTGCCCTTTCAGCCTGGGATGTTTCCCAGCTTTTTCTCACACTGAAGTGATTATTCCCCTTAGCAAACGGAGTTGTGTAGGAAGGCGTCAGGGATCAGGTTTTTCCTCTGTTGCTGTCTTAAAGCCACCAAGATTTTAACTTTACTATTTCTGCCAGAACTAATGTTAGAATTTGAGATAGAAAAGTCTAACGCTTAAATCTTAAATCTTTCAAAATTTAAAGATTTTGAAAATCATCATCTCATAGACATGGATTGCAGGTCACAGGCATTAAGGGCTCTCAGCAAAGCTGCAAATCTACCTCTGCTTTCCTACAGAATAGTCTCAAAGCTACTTATTCCTGTGATGAATGAACTTATAGAAGTTACTAAAAAATAGCACTCGAGGAAATGCCACCCTCACTTTTAGACCCATGTTTCCTAATGTGTGTTCTTTCTAAACAAAAGATCCATGTCCAAACATACTGTGATTTGTCTTTTTTTTTACTTGATATATAATGTTTGTACATAATTGTGGGATACATGTAATATCTTGTTACATGAATATAATGTGTAATGATCAAGTCAGGGTATTTAGAGTGTCAGTCACCTTGAGTATTGAACACTGTAATGTGTCGGATATATTTCAAGTCCTTTCTTCTAGCTGTTTAGAAATACATATTACCGTGTTAACTTTAGTCATCGTACTCTGCTATGGAACATTGAAACTTACTCCACTCCTTCTGTCTAACTGTATGTGTGTACACATTAACTAACCTCACTTCATCCTCACCCCCCTCACCCACACACCCTTTCCAGTCTCTGATATCTGTCATTCTACTTCCTGTCTTCATGAGATCCACTTTTTTAACTCCCACTTATGATTTAGAACATGTAATATTTATCTTCCTTTGCCTTGGTGATTTCACTTAACACAGTGACCTGCAGTTCCATCCATGCTGCTAAAAATTACATAATTTCATTCTTTTTATGGCTGTATAGTATTCCATTGTGTATATATACATTTTGTTTATCCATTCAACCATTAATAGAGAGACTTAGTTTGAGTCCATGTGTTTGCTGTTGTGGAAAGTGCTGCAATAAACATAGGAGTGTGAGTATTTCTTTGATATACTAATTTCCTTTCCTTTGAATCAATACCCAGTAGTGGGATTGCTGAGTTATATGATAGTTCTATATTTAGTTTTTTGAGACATCTCCATACTGGCTTATATAAAGGCTGTACTAATTTACATTCCTACCAGTAGTGTATGAGTTCCCTTTTTCTACATCTTCACCAGCATCAGTTATTTTTTGTCTTTTTAATAATAGCATTCTAACAGGGTAAGATGATAAATCATTGTGATTTTGATTTGCATTTCTCTGACTGCTGATGCTGAACATTATTTCATATACCTGTTTGCCATTTGTATATCTTCTTTTGAGATGTAAGTACTCCTGCCTTTGCTCACTTTTTAATGGGATTATTTATTTATTTATTTATTTATTTATTTATTTATTTATTTATTTATACTTCTGAGTTGTTTGAGCTGGCAGATTCTGGATATTAGTCTCTTGTTGGATGAATATTTTGTAAATATTTTCTCCCATTCAGTGGTCTGTCTCTTCACTCTGGTGATTGCTTCCTTTCTTGCATAGAAGCTTTGTAGTTTAACACAGTACCATTTGTCTATTTTTGTTTTTGTTGCCTGTACTTTTGAGGTCTCATCCATAAAATCTTTGCCTAGATCAACGTCCTGAAGTTTTCTCATGTTTTCTTCTAGTACTTTTATTGTTTCAGGTTTTATATTTAAATATTTAGTGCATATTGTGTTGGCTTTTGTATACAGTGAGAGATAGGGGTCCAGAGTTATTCTTCCACATGTGGATATCCAGTTTTCCCAACACCGTTAACTGAAGAGAGTGTCCTCTCCCCAGTGTATGTTCTTAGGGACTTAGTCAAAAATCAGTTGGCTGTAAGTACATGGCTTTATTCCTGGGTTCTTTATTTTGTTCTTTTGGTTTGTCTGTTTTTATACTGCTACCGTGGTTTTGGTTATTTTAGTCTTGTAATATATTTTTAAGACCCATAGTATGATGCCTGCAGCTTTGATTTTTTTCACTCAGGATTGATTTGACTATTCTGGCTCTTTCTTGGTTTTGTACACATTTTAGTATATTAAAAATATTTCTGTGAAAAATAACATTGTTATTTTTATAGGGATTGCATTGACTCTGTAGATTTCTTTGGGTAGTACAGTCATTTTAATGATATTAATTCTTCTGATTCATGAGCATAGGATGTCTTTCCATCTGTCTCCTCTTTCATCAGTGTTCTATATTTGTACTTAGAGAAGTCTTCAAACTCCTTGATTAAATTTATTTCTAAGTATTTTTGTAGCTATTATTAATGGGATTCTATCCTTGATTTCTTTCTCAGGGAGTTTATTATTGGTTTATAGAATGCTACTGATTTGTATATCTTGAATTTGGATCCTGTAATTTTATTGAATTTATTTATAAGGTCTAAGAGTTTGTTGGGACAATCTTTAGCTTTTTCTAGATATAAGATAATATACTCTGGAATGGGAGGCAATTGGACTTCCTCTTTTCAAATTTGGATCTTTTTAATTTCTTTCTTGTGCCTAATTGCTCTGGCTAGTACTTCCAGTAATATGTTGAACTGTAGTGGTGAAGGTGGATATTCTTGGTCTAGTGCTTAGGAGAATGTCTTTCAGCCTTTCCCCATTCAGTATGATGTTAGCTATGGAATTTGTCATATATGGCCTTTATTATGTTTAAGTACATTTCTTCTATGTCTAGTCTGTTGAGAATTTTTATCATGAAAGGATATTGAATTTTATCAAATGCCTGTCTTCATGTATGGAGATAATCGTATGTCTTTTATCTTTTATTCTGTTGGTACAATGCACCATGTTTACTGATTAGCATATGTTGAACCATTCTTGCATCCCTGGTTATTGTCTGTTTGATGTGCTATTGGATTTGGTTTGCTAGTATTTTGGTGTCTATGTTCATCGGGGATATTGCCTTAAAGTTTTTGTTTTTGTTGTATCTTTGGTTTTGGTATCAGGATAAGGCTGATATTATAGAATGTTAGAATTTTCTTTTCCTCAATTTTTTTGGAATAGTTTGAGGATAATTAGTTTTAATCCTTCTTTATATGTTTGGTAGAATTTGGCTATGAAGGCACTTGACCTAGGCATTTGGGTTTTGGGAGACATTTTATTACTGATTAAATTTTATTGTTCATTATTGGTCGGTTCAGGTTTTCTATTTTTTACTGATTCAGTCTTGGTTGGTTTATGTGTCTTGGTAGGTTGTATGTTCCAGTTTATTAGCATCTAATTGTTTATAATAGTCTCTGGTGATCTTTTGTCTTTCTGTGATATCAGTTGTAATGTCTCCTGTTTTGTTTCTCATTTTATTTGGGTCTTCTCTCTTTTTTTCTTGCTTAGTACAACTAGCAGTTTATCGATTTTGCTTATCTTTTCAAAGTACAAACTTCTTGTTTTGTTGTTTCCTCTCTTTTTTTTTTTAACTCTGTGTTTCATCTAGCTCTGCTTTGATCTTTATTATTTCTTTCCTTCTACTAATTTTGTGTTTGGTTTGTTCTTGATTTTCTAATTCCTTGAGGTACATCATAAGATTGTTTATTTAAAATCTTTCTACTTTTATGATGTGTTTACTGCTGTAAACCTCTCTCTTATCACTGTATTTGCTATAACCCATAGATTTTGTAATATTGTATTTCCAATTTCATTTGTTTCAAGAAATTTTTTAATATCAAAATTAATTTTTTCTTTGAGCCGATTGTTGTTCAGTAGCATGTTTTTGTAATTTCAACGTATTTGTATAGTTTCCAAAGTTCCTCTTGTTGTGTGCTATTATTCTTTTATGGTCTGAGAGGATACTTGATATGATTTTGATTTGTAAAACTTTGTTAAGACTTGTTTTGTGGCCTAACCTATCGTATATCATTGAGAATGTTCTATGTGCTGAAAAGAAGAATGTATATATTCTACAATGGTTGACTAAATTGTTCTGTAAATGTCTGTTAGGTATATTTGGTCTAAAGTCTGGTTTAAATCCATGTTTTTTTGTTTATTTTCTGTCTAGACAATCTGTCTATTACTGAAAGTGGAGTGTTAAAGTCTTCTACTATTATTTTAATGCTATCTCTCCCTTTAGATCTAGTGATATTTGTTTTATGCATCTGGATACTTCAGGATTGGGTACATATATATTTATAATTGTTATATCCTCTTGCTGAATTGATTCTTTTATCATTATATAATGACCTTCTTTGTCTTTTTTTTTTTTTTGCTACTTTTTAAAGTCTGTTTTATGTGATATAAAGGCAGCCACTCCTGCTCACTTTCAGTTTCCATTGGGTAGAATATCTTTTATCTTTTATCTTTACTTTCAGTCTATATGTGTCTTTATTAGTGGAGTCAGTTTCTTATAAAGAGCATGTAGTTCAAATATTCTTTTAATATACATTCAGCTAGTCTATATCTTTTGAGTAAAAAATTTAATTCATTTATGTTAAAAATTATTAATGAGTGAGGTTCTGTTCTTGTCACATTGTTTTCAGTTTCTCTCTCTCTCTCTCTCTCTCTCTCTATATATATATATATATATATTTATATCCTTTGTTATTTTCTTTCTGTCTTATTTTTTATCATTACTGTTTGGAGGTTTTTCTGTAATGGTAACATTTGAGCCCTTTTTCTTCCACATTTTTGTGTTTGACCTACTAACAAGTTTTATACTTTCATATATTTTCATGATGTTAGATATTATCTTTTTGGTTTAAGGTTTAGGAATTCCTTAAGCATTTCCTGTAGGACTGATCTAGTGATGATAAATTTCCTTAGCTTTTACCTGTCTGGGAAATACTTTATTTTTGCTTCATTTGTGAGGGAGACCTTTCTTAGGTATTGTATTCTTCGGTGTCAGTTTTTTTTTTTTTTTTTCTTTCAGCACTTTGATGATATCATCCCATTCTCTCCTGGCCTCTTTAGTTTTTGCAGAGAAAACCACTGTTAGTTTGATGAGTTCCTTTATATCTGACTAGAAAATTTATGCTTTTTCATGTATAATTCTCTCATTGTCTTTGACTTTTGAAAGTTCTACTATAATGTCATAGAGATCTTTTGATATTGTATGCATTTAGGAATCTCTGAGCTTCCTCTATCTGGAAGTCTAAATTTTTTGGTAAACTTCAGAAGTTTTCAGCTATTATTTTGTTTTATAGTTTTTCTATGCCTTTGACCTTCTCTTCATTTTCTGGAACACCTAAAATTTAAATATTGGGCACGTTATTATGACCCATGTGTCACATTGGCTTTATTCATTCTTACTTTTTTTTTCTTTTTATTTTTGTGTGACTGGATTATTTAAAAGACCTATCTTCAAGCTCGGAAATTCTTTGTTCTGCTTGGTCTTCTCTGTTCCTGAAAATCTCAAATGTATTTTTCATTAAGTATTTTTGTTCAGGTCTGTTTTATGATACTTACCTCTCTGGTGCATTTCTCATTTCACATCCTGAATTGTTTTTCTGATTTCTTTGTATTATTTATCTTTGTTCTCTTGTATCTCTCTGGGGTTCTCTAGTTGTTTTGAATTATTTTTCTGGAATTTCACCAATTTCTTTTTCATTGGAATCTATTGTTGGAGAATTGTTGTTATCCTTTGGAGATGTCATATTTCCTTGCGTTTCATGTTTCTGTTGTCCTCATGGTGATATCTGTACATCTGGTATAAAACAGTTACTTGTTTTGCTTTTTAGATTGACTTTTGTAGGGAAAGACTTTTTTCTGAAGATATGTTTATGGTGGTGATTGAGAAAGGTACTGGGTGTGTGCAGTAGTGTAGGCTTTGTATAATTCCCTTGGCTATGAACAGCATCAGTGGTGTTTGTGATTTTCTCAGTAGCTTGGCCATTGTTAGTGGACACTGGTAGTGAGGATTTGCTGGGGATGGAGATGACATGTGGGCCAGTTCTTGGGACTCAGTGGTGACAGCAGTGAGTCAAATGTTCTTTTCCTTGGGCCCCCAGGCAGTGCATATGGGCACTGGTGTTAGTGGTGCAGGTGTGCCATTCTTGGGCCTCCAGAGGCCTTACTCAGGTGCAGGCAGTGGCAGTGATGGGCCAGATGGCTAAGTGGGTCCTTGGGCCCCTAGACAGTATGTGTGGGCTAGGTGATGGTAGTAACACTGGCGGGACAATCCTTGGGCTCCAAGGTGGCACTCACTCCAGTGTTAACAGTGGCTGTGATGGGCTCGGCAGGACAGTCCACAGGCACCCAGTTGGTGCATGCAGTGGTAGCAGTGGTATTGCCAGCAGGCTGGGTGGACCCATTTTCAATTCCCCAGGAGGAGTGCACACATATTCATAGTGGCGAACTGGGTGGGGTATTCCCTAGGGTTGTGTGCTCAGGCTTCTGACCTCAGGAACTCTGGTAGTATGCATGGGCACAGGCTGTAGTGGGCAGGGTGGGGGCAATCCAGAGCCATGGGTGGGGAAAGCCTGTGCTCAGGGTGCATTTACTTGCACAGCAGCCCTGCTGCTTTGGAGGGGGAAGAGATTGCCGTCAGTGGGAACAGGCCCAGGCAGGCATGCAGCTTTTAGGCTCTGGAGGATGGGCATTTTTGCCCCCAGTGGCAGCAGCAGCTGCAATGGTATTTGGAGACAACCCATCTTTAGGGCACATGCTAGAGCATAGAGGCTATGCTGCTTCTTGGGCAGGGTTGTTTTCTGCAGCCCCAGACGGGGAAGTTCTCAGGACCCAGGGAGTGCATACTTTGGTTTCCTTTGTCCCAGGTCCCTGCCCAGCCTCTCCTGGGCCCTACACAGCCCTTTTTCCAGGGTGTAGGACTCTATGGGCTACAGTGCCCAGGCCCCTGACAGATTGTTGGGTCCTTCTGGCATTGTGGCATTGTGCTACTGCAGCCCTCTGTAGGGGGATGTCAGTGGGAGATCCCAAGATGTAGACATGCAAGGGCTTTGGGGTCCCCAGGTAGGATGCAGTCTGATGGAGCTGGGCTCTCATAATGGTGCCATGTTGCAGCTGTTTAGGTCTCTGAGGGTGGCTGTGACCTGGCATGAACTCCCTCTCTGAAGCAATGCCTGCATGTAGTCTCCAGGCAGCTGCCTATGCTACTCTTAGGGCCAGGGTGGGTTGAGGGGCTCTCCTGTAGCCAAGATTGCAGGAGCCTGGGGTGGGAATGTGGACCGCTGGGGATCTCTCACTTACCCTTTCCCTGTACTGAGGAAACTCTTTAGGCCCCCAAGCAACCCCAGTCTAGCTGGCTACCTCGCTTCCCTCTCCTTCCATGCTTTAGGTATTTCCTGTCACTTCTCTGGTGAATTCCAGTGTTCTCTCTTGTATGTTCTATTTGAAGAATGACTAGCTATTTATGATTTTTAGTTCTTTCTGTAGAAGGCAAGTGTCAGATGCCACTAGGTAGCTATTTTGAACCTCAGCTTCCGTGTTGTGATTTCTTTCTAATTTGGTCTTGAGGTCTTTCTCTTGAGAGTGGCCAAAAGCCAAGGTAGCCACTTTCTAAAAGATCGCTGATCATGGGAAATTAGTTTCAGATGTGCATTAAGAGAGATACAATAGGGAAGTAAAACTAACATGCGTGAAACAGAAGAAAGGTATTTGTTAGAGGTCTCAGAGCAGTTAGGTGTGGCTGATGGGAAGTCCAGAGGTGGCTGGGAACTCAAGCAATGCAAGAGGACATGTGGGACTGTGTCTTCATTAAGTCCCATTGGTGTGACCTTCTGGCTTTCCTCTGAGCACTGTGGATTAGCTAGTTAAAAGGAGGTACACGAGAAGGGGAGACACTTATTTACATGACTCTAGTGTTGACCGTTAGGTTCTTTTGTGGTCAGCAGCTGTAGGATGTGTGGAGTTTGGGGTCAGCGGGATAAGGAATGAGTGGCTGTATCCTGAGAAACCACACAGGAAGAGAAATTTTATCTGGGCTGAAGATGACAGGATATCACTGGGTTTCAAACTACAAAAAATGGATGCTGAGGCAGCAATTATGTTAATCAAATCCATGACAAAACTTTACACAGACCGCAAACTAACAAGTGTATCGCTAACGTAGAATAATTATCATCAATTTCTCACCTGGGGTGGAGAATTCTGCACTCTTCTCCTCCGTAACTTGAGGACAGTCTATTTATGGCACTCCATTCCCAGTACTAATAATGTAAAGAGGGGTGTTTTTGCTTTTAATCACAGAAAACCTCATTCAAACTGCATTAAGCTATAAAGACAGTTCTGTTGTCTTAAATAATTGAAAAGGTTAATAAGTAGGACAGCCATCAGACATATCAGGGCTCCAGCTCTTTTCCTTGGCTGTTCTGTTGACTCTCATCTCTCTCGTGTTGCTTTTTGTCCAGGCCCGGTACTGAGCAGGACCAGGCAGAAGTACTAGGCTTTATGCTGCCCAAAGCAAGACAGTTTCTCATTATTTTTCCCCAAAATACCCGTTCACTATTCTCAGATTCACTAAGATAGAAAGATGTAAGTCAAATGTCCATGTCAAATGGAAAATTCCAGCCAGCATGACAGGATGCCCTGTTGGGATTATCCCTGTCACCTCTTCATTTCTATAACCTGGGGTGGCTTCTACTATCTGAGAACCATAGGAATTTCCAATAGAAATTGTGAAGGCAGCCAATAGGTACCCAGAGCAGCAAGGTACTCAATAGAGATATTCATCCCATAAGAAGACAGTACATTTTCTGAGTTTAAACAGCTAATTGATTGTCACATTAAGTGGCATGAAATATTAGTTGGCTCACACTTTATTTGCAGTATTTACACAGGTCCAACCCCATGCTAGGTAATCCTGCCTCTTTGTTCCTGTTCTGAGGTGGCTTCCAGGAGGGGTTGTGAGATTTTCCTTTATGTGTTTGGGTAAGAACATTCCATTTGCCTGGAGATAGACAAGACTGTGCTAAGAAAATTGAGTGGATGACATTTAAAGTCCCTCCTGTCCATGCAGGGGCATGAATATTTCCATCCAGATTATTCATTAATGTATGAAAAATTGTCTTCTGTGGTTTCTCCTGACAGCATTTCACATTCAGTTGTAACCTTTTAATTCAGGCTGCTTTTCTTTTATCAAATAGATTCTTCTAAGGATTGTACAAAGCTTTCAATTTTATAAGGTTATGCATTTAAGAAGGATGTTTAAATAAAAATAGGAATGAACTTCTTTGAAAGTTTATGCTAAAGTTTGTCCTTCTGAAATGGAGTCTTTCTTCTCTTTAATGGTTCCTTTAGTGCTGAAATTGGAATAATCAATTTGGTTAACTTTTTCACTTCTAAATTAGAGCCAACTGAATAATAAAATGTCTTTTTTCCAAATGTGAAGCTTGTTTATATGTAGCTTTTCTCTGATCCCTCATTTTGAAATAATCTCTTTACCACCATATCCAAGGAAATTAGTGACCTCATTTTGGTTACTCCATACCCTCAGCTCAAAGTCACTCCCAGCTCTGTGTCCCACTAGGTGTACCACATAACAAGAATTATATGTCTACATTTTGAAAAAGAAAAATGTGTCCTGTGTTATTTCCCTTCTGCCCCTGCTAACAGGAGCAATCTAGTGCATTGACAAAAGCTAAGGTTTTCAAGGTTGAATCCTTCACAGGGATGTCACCAAGAAGGCCACTTGAAGGGACATCTTTTTCTCATTAGTGCAAAGTTTCCATCTGCTCACAGCAAGCTCTGCATACATAGATTTGCATCTGTCCGGAATGAAACACCTTTTTTAGTTGAAGAAATATACCATTTCCTAGAGTCTACTTTCACAAATTTTTAGAGTTTTATATCAGTTAGGGATTTTATAGCAAGCAATAAAAATTTACTCTGGTTAACTTATAGAACCAAAAAGATATTTATTGCAAGATATTGGGGTAGTTTAGAGAATTGTTACACACTAAGACTTCAGAGCAACAGCACCGGTGCACCACCACAGTTTCAGCATCAAGAAAAAGTGAACAGCAGAATTAGCCAAGGGCTGACTTTTTTTTCTTTTGTCATAACTATAGTTTCAAATTTTGGGGGGAGAGTATGACTGGCCCGGTTTGATCACATATTCATCCTGCGGCTAAGAAGGGTGGGCAAGAGTCAGAGGAGGAGGATCAGAGAAGCAGGTCTGCTTGATTAAGTCTTACCAGGACTTGATGAAAGAGAGAAGAGTCTTTAGATAGAGGAAAGGGGAACTCTGTTACCAAAAGAATGGGGAAGGGATGCTGAGTAGATAAGGAAAATGAATGGCTGCTTGTGGCAGACATGAAGCCTGCAGTACAGCATCTTCTTCAAGAGAGGGTGAGTTGCCCAGCTCTGAGGAATGGGTTGGCAGCCGGAATCCAGCTGTTAACACCTCCGTCTGCTTCAGCCTTTGACTTGTAGTCACTCAGAAGTGGCCATGACTGACAGCAGCAAGGGAGAGTCTCACCAAAGGGAAAGGCTTTAGGCACTACAGCTGGGCATCCCCTGTATGGAAGGAGATGTGGGCAAAGATTAGAATATACATAGATCCATAGAAGGTTGTAAATTACCTGGTTTTATGGCCAGGCATCTAGAATAGGAAGATTGGAAAATTAGAGACAAAGAGGAGGTCTAGGGTAGAAACACAGGGATGAACACATGAGAGCAGGGACAAAGTGTAATGATCTTTGCATCACATGTCAGTACCCAGCAGAGGTCATCTAGCAGAGAGACACTGCCAACCAAGTACACTAAATGACTTAGCCAGTTGAAGGCAACAGCCCCCCAGTGCTTGCTCCATCGTTCACTAATGAAATGGCCATGGTGGCAGAGATAGAGGCTATGCATCGGCCCCAAAGCAGAGACTCTGCAAACCAGGGCCAAACTAGCCATATCTGAATGTCCAACCTGCCAGCAGCAGAGAAAACTTTGCCCCACTATATCACTATTCCCCAAAGAGATTAGCAAGCCATTTGGTGTTATTTATTTTTTCTTATAGGAACACTTGTTCTTATAGCAATTATTGTAGATATTGGTTTGCCTTTCCTTCCTTCAGAGCCTCACTGCACTGGTATCCAGAGTCTTCCAGGGTGCCTGATCCATAGATGCAGAATCCCACCCAATTCAGCTTCTGACCAGGAGACCCACTTCATAGCTAAGAAGGAGCAGGGGTGGTCCCATGACCATGAGATCCACTGGTTGTCTCATATATACCAATCAGTAGAAGCTGCCTGATGGAACACTGTGATGCCCTATTTAAGTTGCAACTGAAGTACCAGCTGGGAGGCAGTACTCTGTGAGACTGTGGTGCTGTCATCCAGGAAGTAGAGACCCCTCTGTAACATTGGATAGCCAATAGAAAAAAAAAACAACACAGGTCTTCATAGGGAGTACATAGGAAATCAAGGAGTGGAATCAGGAGTGACCCCACGTACTAGCATTTCCAAAGACTTATTGGGAGATTTTGTGCTTCTCATTCCTGCAACTCTTGGCTTTTCAAGTTTAGAGGTACTGATACCCAAAAGGGGAGCACTCTTGCCAATAGATACACTGACCATTCTGTTGAACTAAAAGCTATGACCTCATCACCTAGCACTTTGGCTACCTATGTCTAAGGACCAGAAGCCCAGAAAAAGAGTCACCATCTTATCAGACCACTGAACCTAGTCAGTAAGAGAGGGTAGAGCAGCTGTTATACAATAGGGGCAGTAGGATAAAGTGTGGAATACAGGTTATCCGTTGAGTACTCCTTGGTACTCTCTTGACCAGTTGTAACTGTGGATGAATAAGTGCAGGAAACTAGCCTGAGAAGAATATTGTTACCAGGAACTAGATCCTTCAAGAATGAGGTTTTGGAACATACCATAAGGTATTCTACCCACTGAGACTAGCAGAGGTGACAGCTGAGAAAAATGGGAATTTGAATGGGAATAGAAGGAAAGAGATGAAGAAGTGCAGTTGCAGCCCTGAAATGGGAAGTGGAAAAAGAATGCAATTTTAGCCATTAACTTCCTTTTCTATATTTCTTCCCAGGAGTAGCTATCCCCCAAATGAATATGGATGAAGTAAATCTACAGGGTAAAAGGGGTAGATGTGGCAGGCACAGAGAGCTGTAACTCAAATTCCCCTTCAAGGAAGGACTTGTTACCCACTCAGACTGGCTGTCTGGACCATTGGATCCAAGGATCTTGAACTACAGTCCATAGCGCCCACCCGGCGCTATGTGCCCACCCGGATCTCTTCAGATCTGTTTTCCTTTTCTATGTGACCCTCCCCCAGTTGGCTGTTCTTGTGTTTCTAGAAGCCTGCACCTGCCTCTCTCCAGTTGACTGTTCAAAGGCTACTAAAGTCACTTTGCCTGCACTGCCAGAGAGGGAAAAATCAAAAACAGAAGCGCCTGGCAGGTTGTGCCCCCACTGTCTCCCTCCAGCATGGCTTTCAGTAGAGACAGATTGAAACCTGGAGTGCAGTGGGAAAGCCCAGCTCCCGCCTAGGCAGGACAAGACCTTAGAGGATCAGACTGAAGCCGAGACTTTCCTCTAAAATCACCCTGTTGTTTGGCTCTTTTCCTTCCTTGTCCTATTCGGATGATCCTGTTACTGGTTTCTCCAGGGACCATTTCAATAATGAAACATTTGCACATGAAAACGTGTATCAGGATCTGTTTATGGGAAACCTATTTTGGAGACATTAGCTGGCCATTTAAAATTATTGTTTATTTTATCACAAACAATTCTCACATAAAGACCCCAATAATACAGTAGGCTCACAGTGGAAAGCAACAGTGACCAGTCCTCCCTCCCCATTCTGTTCCCCTAGACACAGTGGCTGTCACTTTGTCCCGGCTTAATCTTATGATGTTTTGTATCACTACCCAATGTACTGCTTTTACTTTATGTATCAGACTTTGTACCATTTACGTCCCAGGAGGAAAGATTAGGAAATAGCTCATGTGTAATCTCCCCGTGGAGAACCACCATCCCTTTCCTCCCCGAACAGTTGTGTTTTTGTTTGTTTTGTTTTTTAACTATTTCTATTTGGGTCACCTCTGCAACTTCAAGTATGATTCTTAGACTGTCATCTTGTCATCTCTTAAAAACTTTCAAAATTTCCATTCACAGATTCTGCATTTCTTCAAGCGAAATCCCTCCTCGACTCTCTGTCTTGTGCTCCAGTTTGGACTCTCCAGGGCTGCTACCCAGCCATCATCACAGGACTTGCTTTTCCTGCTCTCTGAAATTTACATCTTCTTTTAATTACATGAATCTCTTATCTTACTAAAATATAGCCTCAAGTAATTTTCTAAGTGTGTATAAGAGGTAATTGTGAGTCTTTTCATAATGAAAATGTCTTTTATTCTGTCTTCTTACTTTATATTGTAGCTTGCCAAAGTATTCTGTTCTAGGTTGAAAATCTTTTCCTCTCACAATTCTGAAGGTATATTTTCAATGTCTTCTTACATTCACTTTTGCTAAGAAAAAGATTAAGAACATTCTATTTGTCATACCTTCAAACTGAACAATTTTGTTTCCGTTTTGACAATTTTAGGGTCTTCAATGTATTCTTGTCACTCTGCAATTTAAAATTGAAACATCTAACTTTCTGATTTTGTTTTCATACATCTTGCTTTTGATTTGAACATCCATGTATTCCTTCAGATGTGGAAAATTTTCTTAAATTATTTCTTGAATACTTTTCCACCATCATTTTTTTTCCACAGTCTCTCTGGAACTCCTCGACTGTTCTTCTTTGTTTCTTATCTCTTTCCTGATTTTCTGTGTTATGCTTTTGTTTTATCCTCTGGGATATTTCCTTACCTTACTCTTCTGTCGTATCTATTGTTCATTTTATTTTAACAGTGGTATTTTAATACCTAGTTCTGTGATTTTTCTGTTTCATAATATTCTGTTGTTATCTATATATCAAATCTATACATTTTCCTGAAGCTATCTTAAGCTCTTTTTCTTTTATTCTGTTTAATTATCAGTCGTATTCATCTTATAAGGGTTTTGGTTTTTTTTTTTTTTTTCAAAATCTAAAGAATTCTTCCTTTCGGATCTATATTACGTGTGGAACAATAGAAAGGCTAACTTGCTCACAGTTTATAGGCAGGCTGTTTACAGGTGGGCTCTGTGTTAGCGTCCCCCAGAGTGAAGCTGGCTGCTGTGCTGGGAGTGCCCGTAATGTCACATTAAGGGGAGCTCTCATGGCAGGGCCTTTGTTCTCCACAGAAACTCAATGCATGTCTGTGGAGATTTTGGCTACAGAGTTTTCTGTGTGCTCACATGGAGTGAACTACTCCCACTTACTTGTGCACAATTAGGCCCATAATTTAAAGCTGAACACTCATTCTGGCCCACGTTGTAGGCAAGATTTCAGAATGTAAACTGTCTCTGAGGCTCTGCTGCAGGTGGGCATCCTCTTTAACCATTGCCCCTGTGCACATACCCAAGCATGAAGCTGCATCTCACAATAGTCCTTCATGCCCTTTCTATCTTCCCACAATTGTTGAAATGTCTTATCATTGGATCACTCTTTTCCATTCTTTCTGTTAAGAGTTTATGCCATTTTATAGATTCTTTTAAAAAAAATTTTATAGAATACCAGGAAGAAGAGATTATATGATGTTTTTATTTGCCTTCTTTTACTTCCAGAAATTTATAAGTTCTACCATTACTGCTGTTGCTACTATTGATTCTAGTTATGATACTACTATTAGCATGTAGGGGGATCTAATATTTGTTTATAGTATTATTTTATTCAGTTCTGCCTGCTACAATAAAATACCATAACCTGTGTGGCTTATAAGCAACTGAAATTTATTTCTCACAGTTCTGCAGGCTGAGAAGTTCAAGATCAAGGCACAAGCAAATTCGGCGTCTGGTCAGGGTTGGCTTCCTGGCTTGTAGATGGCTGTCTTCTCCTTGTACCCTCACATGGCGGAGAGAAGTTGATGCTCTTGTAACTCTGATAAGGACACTAATCTCACTCATGAAAACTCCTCCTCATAACCTGCTCATCTCCCAAAGGATCCACCTCCCAACATCATCACATTAAAGGTAGGGTTTCACTATAGAAACATCGGAGGAACACAAACATTCAGTCCATAATAGGTATCTTGTCTCAGAGTCTTTGTTATAAAGTATGCATATTTTCTCATTTCATTTATCACCTGGTCTTTATAGGTATTGCTATCTCCAGTAAATACAGGAAAAAGTGGAGATTCAGAGAGGTATCTGACACAGCTTGAATTTGAGATTAAATTTCCTTGACTACAAAAGCCATGCTCATTCTATTATGTTAGACTAAGGCTATTCTGTGCTTCCCAGCAGGTAGTGTTATAGGTTAGTTTGTTTGTTTGCAAATTTGTGGCATATTAAATGGCATCATTTGCAAAATAATTAAGAAGTTATTTGATACGGATTTTTTCCTGACATTTATGTTAGTTTTTCATATAGAAAAATTATCTTTTATGGTTTTTTTTGGATTGTATTTATATCAAATACCAATAAACTAGAAATATATTCTCCATAGGAATCTTGCACATCTGAAATATAAGATAAAATGCAAGATGAAACTACATTTAACTAACCTGAATGTTCTAATGACTGATTAAACACAACCCCATAAGATGTTGGAAACAAAATCCTAAGACAATTTTATATATTTTTTCCTCATGCTGTAAGCCTTATCAGAACATTTACTAATAAGCATTTTGGCAAAATTCATTTTGAAAGCATTTTATGAATTTATTTTCTAAAACATTGGAATTTATAATATCTAAATATCTGATTACAGTAATGTACTTCTTTTAGGTTAGGCTTTCTTACACTAACCCATCCTGGAGTGTTGTATATACACGTGTACAATAGTCCCTCTTTATCCATGAGGAATACATTCCAATAAAACAGTGGATGCCTGAAACTGTGGGTAATACCAAATCCTATATATAATGTTTTTTCTATACATGCATATAATTTATAAATTGGACACAGTAAGGAATTAATAAGAATAATGAATAATAAAATAAAACAATTATAACAATATGCTAGCATCACTGCTCTTGTGCTTTAGGGCCATCATTCAGTCAAATAAGGGTTACTTGAACACAATCACCACAATAATGGGACATGTCACCTGATAACCTAGACGGCTACCAAGTGGCTAATGGGAGGGTAGTATCTACAGTGTGGACACATGGGACAAAGGGAGGGTTTGCGTCGCAGGTGCAGTAAAGGGTGGTCAGCATGATATTTTATTTAAACACTACTCAGAACAATGTACAATTTAAAATTTACGAATTGTTTATTTCTAGAATTTTTTATTTAATAGTTCTAGACTGTGTTTGACTACAGGTAACTGAAGCTGCAGAAAGCAAAACCATGAATAAGGGGGGGCAATTGTAGTTCGTACTTATGAGCATTGAGGAGCAAAGTAGGAGGACTATTTTTATACTTCCTTTAATGGTCTGAGTTTATGACAAAGAAAAATAAAAATAACCCTTTAAAGGCCCACGTAAAATAATTTTGCTACTCAAATTTAAATTCTCCCTAATTTTCTTTTCAAATCCTTAGCTGTGACCTTGTGAAACCCTTTCATCTCTATGACCTTTTATAACTCTCGTCTTCAAAATGGGAGAATCGGAACGGTTCAATAGTTAAATACTTCACTTTTTTCAAAGTGTACCCCTTTGTTAAAAACAATATTATTCACAAGTCCATAATTTTAAAAAAAAATCATATAAAAGCAAAGTTCCTCTGGTTAAGTAGGGCGGAAGCAGCCCAGGTCATTGCCTTCAACTCGCTGCACATGTAGACCTCTCCTGAACCTTAGGGTGCTACAGAAAACTACTCACACACATCATGTCTAACTGTGTTTCAGTCTCTAAATTTATGCCACATGATGAACACAGAGTGATAAGTTTTTAAGAAAGGAGAAAATGGAAAAAACTTACCTCCAATGGAAATAGAAAAGTATGAAAATGATTGCCAGTGCCCCAATTCTACTTTTTCTTTTTCCCTTTGGAGCTTACTGTAAATTTGCCTGTGCCTCTAATTGCTGTATGTTGCCATTTGTATAAGACTCTCTAGCACTGAGTGATTTATTGCATTTTTCCCATAATGACATGAATAACACTTTATTTTTATACTTCTATAAGCCCTTTTGTAGGAATAAGACCAAGGACCAGAAGCTCAAACATCAAAATGCTTGGTCCCCCAATAAGTCAAAGTCAAGATGTAGTTAATAACCAAACCTACTTAGCAATAGACTTTTCCTGTCCACAGAAACCTCTCACCTGTGATTTCTTTTGCAATGATTATTTGAGTCACCCAGGGGAACCATAAACATATATTGCTTTATAAGGCAAAGTGCTTCCTAAAATTTCTTGATTTTAGGGACTGTTCCTCTTTCTTATTTGAATTCTATATAGTATTTATGATAATGACTCACATATTAAATGAGCTCAATCAGTATCTGTCTTTGTTGGAAGAAGAGATGAGAGGGCATCATGATTGACAGAATTGCTCTGTGTGGGATTTCTGATCTTTTTGCTTATACTTAAATCTATTTTGAACTCAGCAATATTATATAGATCATGAAAAAATATCAAGTGAGTGAATCCTACATGTTTGATACAGGCACATTTATTTTTAAAGTAAAGTGATGAAGAATGTATTATAACAATTACAAAGCTGAACCCATCTGTTTTTGCGGTACTTGTGGCCTGGACTGTGATGATAGGTTAAGATAGGAATGGTGCTTATCTTTAAATTGTGGGCACTATAAAAAACACAAAGCAATGAAATTGTTTGAAATGTAGAAATGATTTTTAAAGTTCTCTTGTACTAAAATATTCTAAGTTTATAAGAGACATCTTGTAAAATAGTGTTCAGTTTTTAAAAGTTGCATTTCATTGAGCATGAAAATACACATATTGATATGGTAGCATGCTGGGTTGAGTCTTTTGGAATCAAAGATCAAAGGAGTCACAAATCTGTTAAATGAAAAATTCAACAAAGACTCAATATAAATCTAAATATATCTTGATACACTTCATAAGTTCTGAGTCTTTTTGGGATGTAAGAATTTTTCCAGTCTCTCAAAAATTCATGTTGCAGAAGGCAATTTTATCCAAATCATAAATCCCTACATCAACGTTTTAGAGTTCCCAATTATCTAAATATTCATTCCCCTAGAGAAAATAATGTGCAGTTGGTAAATGTTCAGAAGAATCCAATTTTAAAAGTTGCGTCTTGGAGGTGACAAAATACCATGTATAACATCTAATATCAATCATACCTTGATGCCAAAACAATGATGATTCAGAGCATTATGCACACTCCAGGATGAGCATCTCAAATCATACACCATAAAATGTATCATTATGGTTTGTATTTTTCATGAGAATGTCAGCCATTCTCTAGGTCTGTATTGTCATAATAAGCTTGCCAAGAGCTGCAAACTGAAACAGAAAATCCAGGGAAAGAAATAAGATTTTCTACGATTCTATTTTGTTATAAATTGCACACTAGAAAGGAGAGGTTATTTTTTTTTTAGTCCCTAGGATGTTTTCTGAAAATGCAAATAAAATGACAAGCTTTCTGCTCTCTCCTAGTATCTTACACCACTGTTTTCAGTACGACAGAGAAATCCCTGCCATCAGTAGCAACAGTTGTTCCTATTGTTTTCACTTCCAGATACAGGTATCAGAATGATCATAAGGAGCCTAAGCTGGGTTTCTCCTAAGAGAGAATAACGCAAGAGGAAAATCAGTCTCATCCTTCCTGTCAACAACTCATATCTCTTGGAGGGGAGAGGGAGTGTGTGTTCCACAAGAGATCCTCTCCATTTCACTGTGGGTCTCAAGAGTTCCTGGAGAGATGAAAAGAAGTGAGTGCTTCCTTGAAAAATACCTAGGAGCCTGTCCTCCTTCCTGGGAACCATGAAAAACACCATGTTAACAATTTGCTGCTTTAGGGCATTATAATTCTGCATATAGTTATTGGTTGTTCATTCTGTTCTGCAAATTTTGTTCTGCATCTTTTCATTGTCATCACTATTTTGTTCAAACACCCTAACTCGTATCAACCTCTCTCTCTCATCTTATTGAGTGTTGTAAGCGTTCAGAAGAAAAATAGATTGCTTATAGAGGGAAGAAACTTTATCTTTTCAAAAGATGATACAAAATCTCCTATTGTGTGCTCCTCTGCTAGTCAGTAAGAGTGCAAATAAGAACAAGATATAACTTTTTGTCTGTAAATGCTCAGTCTAGTTGAAATCAGGAAGATTTAAGGATGAGAAGGCATTTGAGCTGAATCTAGAAAGGGGGTGTACTAATTTCCTCGGGCTGCTGTAACAAAGTACCACAAACTGAGACCCTTAAAGCCATGAAAATGTATCCTCTCACAGTTTATGCCAGAAATTTGAAATCGAGGTGTTGGCAAAGTTAATTTCTTTTTGGGAGGATCAGAGGGAGAATTTGTCCTACGCCTCTCTCCTAGCTTCTGGTAGTTGCTGACAATCCTTACTGTTCCTTGGCTATGAGCAGGATAACTCCGATTTCCTCCTCCACTAATGTTTCTGTCACTACGTCTCTTCTGCTCTTCTTAAGAGAACACCAGTCAGTCGTCTTGGATTCAGGACTACCCTATTTCAGCATGACCTCTTCTTAACTAATTACATATACAACAGCCCTATTTCCAAATACAGATACATTCTGAGGTTCAGGGAAAGGCCTGGCTACTTGGGGGACAATGATCACCCCAGGACTGATGGATAGGATTTATATAACTGAAAATATGAAGGTTTTGATTTAATTCTCTTTTCAGCAAGTATTTGAATACCTCCCTTAGTCCAGTTATAATGATAAAGTATGAAGATAAACAGCAAAGCTATGATCAATATAATCAATGGAGAGGGAAAAAGAGAGAAGGGAAGGTATTCCTCCTAGATATCTGTGGTGAACAGATGCTTTTTCTTATTTTTTAAATCTCTTTGTATGTATTCATGAGGTACAAGTGCAATTTTGCTACAATGCGACATTGCATTGCAGTGAAGTCAGAGCCTTCAGTGCATCTGTTACTGGAGCAACACACGTTGTACCCACCAAGAAACCTCCCATCATCCACTCCCCCTCCACACCTCCACTCCTCCGAGTCCCCATTGTCCATCATTCCACACTCTACTTTGAATGTACACATTATTTACCTCCCACTTAAAAGTGAGAACAAGCAGTATTTGTCTTTCTGTGTCTGAGTTGTTTCATTTAAGGTAATGGCCTCCAGTTCCATCCATGTTGCTGCAAAAGACATTGTTCCATTCTTTTTTATGGCTGAATAGTATTTCACTGTACATTTACAACATTTTCTTTATCCAATCTTCCCTTGATGGACAATAAGGTTTATTCCATATCTTTGCTATTGTGAACAGTGCTGCAATAAACACACAAGTTCAGGTATCATTTTTATATACTTATTTCTTTTCCTTTGGGTAGATCCTCAGAAGTGGTATTGCTAGATCACATGGTAATTCTGTTTTTAGTTCTTTGAAATATCTCCATATTATTTTCCATAGAAGTTGCACTAACTTACATTCCCACTAACAGTGTATAATAGTTCCCTTTTCTCTGAATTCTTGCCAATATCTGTTATTTTTTGTCTTTTTAGTAATAGTTATTCTGATAAATGTAAGATTATATCTAACTATAATTTTAATTTACATTTCCCTGATTGGTGATGTTGAACATTTTTTATATGCTTATTGTCCACTTGTCTTTTTTTGAAAAATGTGTATTCATATCCTCAGCCTACTTTTTAATGGGGTTATTTGAGTTTTCTTTTGTTGTTGTTGTTCAGTTCCTTATAAATTCTGGAAATTAGTCACCTGTCATATGTGTAGATTGAAAATATTTTCCCTTATTATACAGATTTTCTGTCCACTCCTTTGATTATTTATTTTGCTGTGCAGAAAATTTTCAGTTTAATTAAGTTCCATTTGTTTACTTTTGTTTTTGTTTTCTTTGCTTTTGAAGTCTTAGTCATGAATTCTTTGCTGAAGTAATAACCAGGAGATTTTTCTCTAGGTTTTCTTCTACTATTTTTATAATTTTAGGTCTTACATTCAAGTCTTGAATCCATCTTGATTTGATTTTTTTGTGTATGGTGAGAGAGAGAGGGATCCAGTTTCAATCTTCTGCATAAAGTAACCCAATTTTCCCAGCACCAGGATGTCCTTCCCACAGTGTATGTTCTTGTTGACTTTGTCAAAGATCAGTTGCTGTAAGTATGTGGCTTTATTTATGGATTCTTTATTCTGTTCCATTGATCTATGTATCTATTGATATACTGGTACCATACTGTTTTGTTTACTATAGCTTTGTAGTATAATTTGAAGTCAGGTGATGTGATGCCTCAGCTTTGTTTTTTCTTGCTCAAAATTGCTTTGGCTATTTGGGCTTGTTTTGGTTCCATCTGAATTTTAGAATTGTTTTTTTCTAATTCTGCAAAAAATGTTGTTGGTATTTTCTTAGGGCTTGAATTGAACCAGTAGATTGCTTTAGGCAGTATGCTCATGTTAGCAATGTTAATTTTGATCCATGAGCATGGGATGTTTTTCCATTTGTTTGTGTCATCTATAATTTCTTTCCTCAGTGTTTTATAATTTTCCTTGTAGAGATATTTTACATCCTTGGTTAAATATATTTCAAGGTTCTTTTGTCTTTTCTTTTCTTTTTTTTTTTTTGCAGCTATTGTAAATGGAATTGCCTTCTTGATTTATTTCTCTGCTAGACCATTATTGGTGTATAGAAAGTCTACCGATTTCTGTACATTGATTTTGTATGCTGAAACTTTACTGGATTCATTTATCAAATCTAAGAATAGAATTTTGTGGTGGACTACTCAGGGGTTTCTAGATAGAAGATCATAACATCAGCAAACAGTGATAATTTCACTTTCTCTTTTCCAATTTGGATGCCTTTTATTTTTCTCTCTTTCCTAATTGCTCTGGCAAAGATTTCCAGTACTATGTTGAATGAAAGTGGTAAAAGAGGGCATCTGTGTCTTGTTCCAGGTCTTAGAGGGATTGCTTTCTAATTTTCCTTATTCATTATGAAGTAGGCTGTGCACATTGTCATATACGGCTTTTATTATATTGAGATATGTTCTTTTTATGCCTAGTTTGTTGAGAAATTTCTACTCCAGAATTCACTTTCTTCTTGAAGAAATTATTTATGGAGGAAATGCTTTCTAGGCTTATAACTCAACTCTCTCCCTTGGATTTCCTTGTATTGAAATCATGACTTAATTATTATTTATTTGATCCCATGCCATCTTCTTTCTCAGATGTCTTTATTGGTATACTTCCTCAAATAATAGATATTTGCTTAACAATATTTACTTTTGCATTAATCAAATCATTTCATTTGATTGACAGTTTGTAAGGCTATAGAAGTATAGATAATTCAATAGTATTTTTCTTTAAACGTTGCATATAATACTCTACTGTCTTCCAATATCCAGAGGTGCAGATGAAAAACTCAGACATAAAATTCCTGTCTTATAGTAGAAAACATACATACATGTTTTAGTATGGAAAATACAGACAATTCATATCTTCTAGTAGGGAAAATTTAAAAATCAACTAACAAAAACATTCTGAAAGGATCTTCTCTTTTATCAATGTTCTTAAATTCTATAAATATGTCTCCAGATATGTCTTGTACTATTCATCCCACTCAGTCCTTAATAGGCCCTTTTATAATGAATATTTCTAGCTTTCTTTAGCTTGATTATTTAATTAGTTTGTTCATCCAATTATTTACTCATTCTTTCCCTTCTCTGTTTTCCTTTCTGTGTATCTCCTACTGGATGGATATGAAAACATCTGAATTGATCCTTTTTGTTCTTAAATAATTTATCTTCTCTCCCTCTCTCTGTCTGTCTCTGTCTCTCTCTCACACACACACATGTACAAACACAGTTATTTGCAAGATTTTCTCAAATTTGTCTTCCACTATTTGTGACTTTGATATCTATCTATTTATATAATTTTAATAATAACCTTTTGAAATTAAAAATACCTGTTTTATTACCTAACTGCTCATTTTTCATGGCACCTAGATTCAGTTTCGAGGAGATATCTTGACTAATCTTGCTGAGGAGAATACATAAATATATATGTATAATTGTGCTTCCAGGTGCAATAGTGTTGCTCACCATATGATTCAAATTCTCCACCAGTTAGCTGGACACTTGCTAGGACTCTTTCATTTAATGAAATCACTTAATGAATAAATATCAATCTGTTTGAGACTTTATGTATTTTCTCTCCCGTTTGTGAGTGGGACCATGAAATTGGTACCAGTCTGTGTAATTTCAGTGGAAGCAACATGTCACTTCTAAGCCAAGCATTTAATTGTTGGTCCTTGAGATTTTTTTTTCTTCTGCCATAATATCAAGTGATGTTTAAGATGGCAGTATTGTCATTTGAAATTTTGGAGACATTTATCCAACATAATCTCCCCTATTCTGACTGATGTAGTCAGTCATTTATTTGTTAATTTAGTCTTTCTTTTTTGTGTGGTTGGTTTTCATTTTTATTTCTCTTAAATGACAGAGTATGTCATTAGTTAACAGAGCTGCTAAGATTTTACTTTCTTGTTCTGTAAACCTCTTTTCACAGCAGTCTTCCAGAATTGGAGAGTGGATTCTGAGCTTTATGTGAGTGGGTAGGACATGTCCCTAGCAAGCTTTATCCTTGTGTGGGTGAGTGGTAAGCATTTAGTGATGAAAGGCTAACCCTCTATACTTAGATAAAGAACATCATGCTCTGAGTTTCCCAGTCTCATTCTCTGGCCCCTGATATGTGTGAGCAAATGAGCCAACATCTTTAGAGAGTGGTTTTCCAGGGTTGTTCTACAGCTGAATGCCATGGTTACTTATCCCTCTATATTTTTGGAGTGTAATGAGATGGGGGAAGTTTGTGGAGAAATTAACTCTCACATATTTCTCTAAATAACATATTATTCTCATTATTATCTGAAAGTTCATATTTGCCTGCTGTCCGCTCAAAAACTCTGAAGCTCAGCTGGAGGGGGCATGGTGATGTTTCCCACTATGTATGCAGTAGTTTTTAGTTGATGTTTTTAGCTGTAATTTTCTTCCCTCTGAGTTGTCTGTCAATATGATCCCAAATGATTTCCTTTTTTCTTTAAAGAAGTCTGTCAGTATTATCAGTCTACTGCTGTTGTCTGATGTCCCAAAACTCCTGTTCTAAGCACTGTTATTATTATTTTTGTATTTCTTTCCTAGCACTTTAATAGAGTTTTGGGAGGAAAATAAGATGTTTCCACCATTCTAAACCAGAAGACTTTGTGCATTTTATGAATGCTTCAACTTGTTGTCAATTTGAAAAAAATGCAAGTGCAGATTTTGTTGTAACTCTGTGAAAAGAAACTTTGGAAAGCTAATGTATATTTTTGTCAAACAGTCTTGTTCTGAGGTTTTAAAACAGCTTCATATGATTTTATACTTTGAAAATTGCAGAAGGTAATTTTCAAATGGCCATCAATAATTTTTTATTAACTCATAGTAATGGATATTGAAAAAGTAGAAGACTAAGCAGCCCGGTGAACATTAAGAAAAGCAGGATTAAGTAGCAGTTATATGTTATAGTCCTCATTCTCTCAACTCCTGACAATGAGCCACTGGGGAATTCACATCTCTGTGATCTTAAGTCTTCCTGTCTGTAATTAGAATGAGATTAGATGATTTCAGACTTTTTTTGAGATCTGACATTTTATGATTCCATGATTCTAAGACGCTAATAAATTCTAGTCAGTGTTATTCCAATAAGAAAAAAGGATTCCAATACAATAGAAACCGAGGCTGGTTCACACTTTCAACTGATTTTAAATCTTGAAATAAAATTCTAGAGCTCTCGCAGAATGAGGGTGTTTGCACTTTCTGGCTCCAAACTACTTTTTCTCTGTTATAAATTTTTTAAAAATAAATTTCCTTTGCATATTTTGTTACATAAATTTCAAAGACTGTGAAGATAAAGAACAAAATATGTGTAAGTTACTGAAGTGGATCAGTTGAATCTAGTCTTAAATTTTGTACCTTACCTTATTATTTATAATAAAATCTAAATAACTTAACATTAGATGTAGAATTCTCTCTGATCACTTATAACCACATTTGCCCCTATTGATTTCCACCCTGATCATCTCATCCTGCCCGTGCTGAAGCCGTGCTGAAGCCACACTGAAATGCTTGCGATTCTCCATACTTGCAGCCTGCTCAAATGTAGCTGTGTTAGGTATGTACTTTCTCACTTTCTTAATCAAACCATTCCTTCCCAAGTTTTCAAGACATCTCCTTGAAGAAATCGTCTACCCCCAACTCAACTCCACCATAAACTGGATAGATACCCTTCCTTTGTGTACTTTAGTACACAGTATTAGCTCTATAAAAGAGCTTCATAAGAACAAGAATTATGTTTGTACATATTGCTTCCCTAGTACCTAGTTCAAAAATTGATCTATTGTTGACTTATTAATATATGTCTGTTTCATGGATGAAAGTTAAGATTTCTATCTACCTTCTCTTCTCCTCCATCTTCCTCAGAGTATGAAACAATGTCTAAAATAAGCAGGTGCCTTAAAAAAGATAAGTTGCTTTTTTCCCCTCTCTTCTCCTCTAAGTTCCCATATTACTCTACTACTTCTACCAATACTTATAAAAGAATAACTAATTGGTTAATTGATAGTTAATTAAATCTTTACACTTATCAGAATTGGTCCTTGTGCTGCATCAGTGCCTTCTGGTTCCAAGAAAATGTTTCCATTAACTTATTTTATTTTAATACTCTTTGTATTTCCCTTTCAAGGTGTAGTCTCTCACTGTTTATTTTTTAACAGCATGATTGAGGAATAGTTGACATACAACAAATTGCACATATACATCAGAAACCATCACCACACTCAAGATAATGAACTTAACAATCACTCTCAAAGGTTAAAAAAATTATATTCCATATGCATGAAACATATTAGTGACAGATATTACTTCTGTAATAAAATATTATTAAAAAGAATCGGGCTAGGCCCTCTGTGTAGGCATTAACAATTAACCATCATGGCTCTGACAGTAGATTGCCTGGTGACACTCACTAGCAGTGTGACAAAAGCAAGTGATTTGATCTCTCAGAATCTGTTTCCTCAGCTGTAAAATATATATACTAATAGTACTTACCTTACAATTAGTATCAAATTAGATGTTGTATGTAAATCTTCACCATAGAAAGCACATAGTGCCCCATAATGCACTTAGTGATGCCCCCAAACATGCTGAGTAATGGACAAGAGGAAAAAAAGAAAGTGGATCATTGGGTGGAAAAAAAAAATGTCACCTTAGAACCAATGGC
Source organism: Lemur catta (assembly GCF_020740605.2). Lineage (NCBI taxonomy): Eukaryota > Metazoa > Chordata > Mammalia > Primates > Lemuridae > Lemur > Lemur catta. Next base: position 90,524,164 of record NC_059135.1, on the reverse strand, counting down.
CACTCCTTAGAATCCTATCTGGTCTGTGGTGCAATGCATTTATTTGAACAGAGATTCCTTTTGGTAACTAAAAGGTAAACTCTTAATAGAGACATGATTTTACTTATATTTTAATTATTGTTACCATTGCTGACACAAATTGGACCTACCTTCCCTGTATGGCTTTCAACACTGTCTCTGATTCTTTTATTAAAAGCACTGCAAGTAACACAGATTTATAAATCTTTTTGCTCCAGAATTAAGTCCTTGAGTAAAATATTTGCTGTCACTGATGCAATACGAAAGAGTGCGTTATTTTGTGCTGAATTATACACGGAGGACTTCCCTCTTCACTTTGATGTCCAGTTTCTCTGGAGGACCATTTATGATTGTGATGCCTACATATTAGACTGCAGAGTGGTTTCCTTGAGTTATTTGTACCATTTTATTCCTTGAACATTTCTGTGGATGGTTTTCAGCGGACTGCATTTAATGGTGCATAAAGCTCTGTGGGAGGAGGAAGGAGGTAGAAAGTAGTTTGATAAATAAAAAAGAAATCGAAGCTGTCCTTCTTTAACTGTACTATTCACTGTTTTCCATGTAGATGTGGTGGACAGAATTATAAAATGACCTCAGAGACATGATTTGGTTTGTGATGGCAGGTGAGAGCAGATATGAGAAGAAGGAAAAGCAAGAGTGATATCTGCAGGATTGGAAATTCAGGTAGGGCTTTTGCAGGGTAAGTTGAACCCAGGGAGAGCTAACAATAGAATGTTGCCTGTGGTGATTTCATGTACTAAACATAATAGATGAATAGATGCCAAATTATTAAATTAAAATGTATTTAGGTGATGTCATTTTGGGCAATTTTTCTTCCTTCAACATTTTTGTATTTTTGAAATTTCCTAAAATACTTTGTGTTACTTGTAAAGTCAGAAAAGAATAACAATTATAGGTAACCCTTTTGCTTAAAAAAACCTTAGAAACAATTTCATGCCCAATTTAAATTTAAAGTAAAACTATCCTTAATTCTGCAGGGAAAAATAAATTAAATAACCTAAAGTTCAGAAAGAAGCTCTTTCTGATTTTGTTAACTATGAAGACTCATTAGAATACATTGTCATATAATTTCTAGTCTAGAAAGGATATCGAGAGGTCACCTACTTCATTTCCTTATCATCACATAAGATTGCTCTTAAATTATCCAAGAAATATTAGAACCCATCCTATTTTAGAACTTTAAAATTTTGCCATGTCTTCCTTCACTGGTGCATTTTTAGCACTTAATAATGTTTTGCTGACAGAATATATTAAATTCGGTATTTAATGGTAGCCTGGGAAAAAAAATTATGAAAGAATGACTGTAAAACTAGAGAGTACCCTTAGCATTGAAACACAATTTCTTAACTGTTTTTATCTTCTTCAAAATCAAGTGAAATTACTACAGACAAAATGATTTCTGTTTCCTTAAGAACAGCTTTTCTTCCATGACTGAAGTTTCTTTTTCTCCAGAGGCCCTTGCTTCCTACAAGAAGGGAAAAACCCATGAGGCAGGACCACATGCCAGGCTCAGTACTAAGCTCTTCTGTTATGATTTTATTTGGTTCTCAAAATATTGTGTAACATATATGTTTTTTAATCCCATTCTACAAACTAAATACTCAGCAAAACACCAATTTGATCTTCAGCTTCCTTTGCACGAAATGTTTCCAAAGTAACCTCTGGTCAAAGGAGAATTAAAAGGTGTTAACTCATCAGCCTGACATGCAGCATCTTTCCTCAGACATGTTGCAGCACTCACAGTGCTTCTCACCTACTGGAACTTTCCCAGTGACCACTTCTGCCTGCAGCATTCTTATTCTGAAAATGACAGAAATTACACATTTTTCAGTACTCGCTTAAATACAACCTCTCTTCTGTGGAGCCTTCACTAAATGTCTCGACCACCCTAAAAGTGTCTCCAGTTGGGCCACTCCCACCTGAATACATAGTTGCAGTTTGTAGACGGTAACATTGAACCTGAATTTATTTTTGAGAGCTGGATCTATCAAATATATACTTGTAACTTTAGGGCTATATGCATATTTGATGCTTGATAGATGTTTGTTGAATAAATGATATAAAAGCAGCCTGTGATAACTACTTTTAAATAAATGATAATGTTTGTTGAATAAATGACTTAAAAGTAGCCCTTGGTGGCTCAGGGCAGCCTGGTACTCACAGGCAGGCTTTATTGTTTTCCTGACTGTTCCACAGAATGCCAACAACATCGGACAAGGACATTCAGTAACTTTGATGAATCAAGACAACCACATAATACTGCTTAAACCACAGAAATGGCCAAATATCCCTCTGTGCTGGCTAATGTGAGTGATTACTGTTACTTTTCCAATCACAGCTTTAGCTTCTCTTTGCTCTTCTTGCTTTCTAGGTAAAAATTATTAAGATACTCAACATAGAATTATCTGATTTTCTGACACCTTTCCATCCAAACCCTACTTTGCTGACTCCTTCCCAAAATCATCTAACACAGGTGCAATTCCTGTTCTAAGTCCTTACTAACACCTTCTTTTGAGATATTCCATCATTCCCCATTGTTCAAGTACTTGCATGTTCCTGGTGGTCTTTGTTTGAAGGGGGTTAAGAGAATGAATGAATGAATAAATGACAACTCTTCTTTGTATTAGACTATAAGTTCCGTGTATTCAGAGATGTTATCTTCCTCTTTCTCTAATATCTAGCTTAAAATACTCACAAAAATGTGGAATAAAAAGAATAGTCTTGACCCCTTTGCTTTGTTACCCCTTTCTGTTGACATCACTCTGTGGCAGATGGGTCCCCTGTCCCTGCCATTGTGTTGGAATATTTAATGCCCATTTATAGTCCTGATAGCCATAAAAAGTATAACAGCCAACCTATACAAGCTTTTCAAAACTCAATGTAGTATCCTTATTCTTATAAAAAAGAAATTAATTTATAATGAAATAAGATTTAGTTAATAAATGCTTAGAATATCTACACGAAGGAGCCAGGTGCTTACACCAACTTACAAAATATAAGTTTGGATTCAAGAAATATAAGATTCAACTGAATATTATTATCATTTTTATTTGATATTTTAAAATAAAAGCCAAATAAATATATTTACATGTATACATAGAATCATGTAAATGCAGTAGCTACAAATGCACATTCTCATAGCTTTGTTGTATTGGCGATTCAAATACCATGAGTGATGCTATAACCAGTGATATAATTTTCCAAGTTGATGAATAAAGCCTTGATTATATTTCTAAAAATAATGGACAGCTCCACCTTAACATTCATGATTGTTGTAGTCCTGGAAATGTTAATGTATATTAAATCTATGAAAAATATTTTGTGTATACTTGTACAACAGAGTTAGGTTCTAGGCTCTGATAGTTATACATTTTTTATAGGAACATATGGTGGGACATTAATGTTTGTGTAAAATGTAGCATTTCATTTTCAAACAGAAGAGTCAGGCACATTGCAGATCATTTAGAATCCCTGGCACTTGCCCACTAGATGCCATAAATTGCCCCCAATTTTGTTGACAATCAATATTGGCCCTATCAATTGCCAGAATACCCATCTATAGAGGCCTACAATTTCCAAAATACATTAACATATGAACTCTCATTCCTCTGACAACCAAGGAGGTGTGAGACCAATGATATGGGGTGACGAGAAGTACACTGAATTTCCATAGTCTTATTCCCCAACCCAATAAGCCCAGACAGATAATAAGGGGTAAAAAAACATCAGGCAAACCCAAATTGGGGAACAGGATACACGATACTGAGCAGTAGTCCTCAAAACTGCCAAGGTCATATAAACCATGGAAACACTGAGAAACAGATACAGTAATAGAGGAGACTAAAGAAAACATTACAGGTAATGGACAATGGTTCTCAGGATGGAACTCCAGAACAGAAAAAAGAAATTGTTGGGAAAAATTGGTAAAATCCAAATTAAGCCTGGGATTTGGTTAATAGTAATACATCAATGTTGTTTTCTTCTTTTTGACATTCCTCTTCTAGCCACATTAGATGATAACAGTATTAGAAACTGAAACTGGATGCCGAGTATATGGGACCTTACTCTTCTTCCTTTGTAACTGTTCTGTAAACCTGAAATTATTCCAAAATAAAAGTTTATTTAAAAAAAAGTGGAGATTACACTTGACATAATCACTGCCCATGTGGCAAGCTAAGTAAATAATAATACAAATAAAGTTTGTAACAGTCCTCAAAGCTATACAAGACAATTAGGCAAAATATTAATATGTTATGAAATATTTTTGAAAGTACAAAGCATGACTATACACTTATAAAAATGAAATGTCACTGCACTGTATGAAAATTGACATTTGCATGACATCAAAATAGCTTAGTGATGTAATCAGGTCAGTGGAAAAAGTCAGAAAGACTATTTTGTTTATATCCTTTGGGAAGGAAGAAAAAGTTGTTTAAGTGACTAAATATCTTGATTACTATTATATATAAAAGAGCCACTGCTTCTTTAGTCTGGTGCTATTGAATTATTTTTGCCACTCTAAAGCCACAATTTGAGAATATTTTTGTGAGTTTTACATCATAGCACCAGGTGAAAGCCAACTTTTAGCAGTGGAATTAATTATAGTGTCAAAACTGTGTTCAACTTTTCAAAACTTAATGTGAGAAGAATTGACAAAGTACCCAGTAACAGGGTTGCAGCAATTTACACTCAAAATTTTAAAAGACCCCTGATGTTAAAAGGATGAAAAATGGTGGAGTAAAGGTGGTCTCCTGGCTCTCTGCTCCCAGAGAAAGAGATGAGGAACCCGGACCGCTACACGCGAGTGGATCACTGCCCCCCAAGAACAGCACTGTGAAGCTGCACAGAAACAGCGAGGGACACACAACACAGGAAAAGAAAAGGTGACTGGGAGATAGGATTGCAAAGTCTGGAGGGTGCGAGGCTAACAATACAGCATGGAGTGCTGGAGGGCCGTGCCGCCCGGCCAGGGACTGCGATGGTGTCCGACCCACACGAGAACGTCCCGCTTCCCCACCGACCTCCGCAGCCTCCACACAGGGCCCTGCCTGCAGTCGGCGCAACATGGCGGCAGGAGACGTTGGGCTCTGTGGAGAGGGGACAATGGCGGGAAACATCTTGAACAGGAGGGACTTGTCCGAGTCTGAGCTACCGCTGGAGCGGTCAGCGGAACCAGAACAACGGAGGTGAGCACTGAATAGGGGTCTCTACCCTGGAAACCGCTGTGGGAGGTTAGGCCGGCTCGGGGCAGGACAGAAAGGGCAAGACACCCTGCCGACAGGCATGAGGTGGCGGGAGGGCGACACAAAAGAGACGACAGGGCACCCTGATGACTCAGCTCCCCATCTGGCGTCTGCCAACTCCTGAACAGTCACCCCCAGGGCTAGTGCTCTGTGGGTGGGCAGCCGCCATTTGGGGTCCACAGCCCAGACACTGTGGTACCTACGGTGCCGGGCAGCACCCTTCCCCCAGCCCGGGGACTCTCACGGCAAGCTCCACCCGTCCATGACCTATTGTCCACTAGCCGGGCCTATTTGGATGGGTGAATTTTGACTATTCCCCAGTTGTGGGAGGGTAACACCTGCAGGATTCATCACCCTTCCCCCTAGGGCAGCGACTTCCGCAGTGAGAGCGGTGGGCTCCGGAGAGGCCAGAAAAGCCACTTTCCCTGTGTGACTGGCGTGAGTCTGCCGGGCCTTGGCACAGATCAATACTTGACAGCCCAGTGACTCGGCCTGTCGGACCAGCTTAGGTCATCCAGTAGGATCATAACTGGGGACCTGCTCTCCGCGTCCAGGCGGCTGCCAACAGTGGGGTTCCCAGTCAGGGAAGGAAAATCCTGGTCAGAAGCCGCAGCACATGCACCGAGTGCCCCCTCCCATCAGGAGCAGCCTCCCAAGTGTGGTGGAAGAACCTTGAATAACATATTAGCGGCTCCCCCTAGCGCAGACCAAGCAAACAGAAAAGCACACACATCCAGGCTGGCAGGCAGCAGCTGTGATCTGCCTTGTTCCTACTACCACTTTAGGGGGGAATAGGGTCCAAGTAACCCTCAGGAGTGGCAAGATCATTCCTAAAGTTCAGGGCATTAGCATTCCTCACCAGGGCACCAGAAATCAACACAGAGGCATCAGATTACCTCGATAACTGGCTCCTCCATGCAATAGACAGCCAATGACACAGAGGGTAAATCCACAGCTCAACACAGTGCCCTCCATCTGAAGCTAGCTGTTAGAGAGCAGTGGAGTTACACACACAGGTGCAATTCACCACGTGAGAGCTTAAGCATCCAGAGGGAGGAAGAGGGACCCGGCCTCTGTCTAACTGCTGAAGAGCAAAGGAACCTGGCCTGTCTTGCACTCGGCCTCCCCGTCAGCAGAGCAGGCGTGACAGTAACCGGGTACCCATGAGGTTTAGAGCTGTTTCTGGATTACTGCAAGAGAAGCTTATTTGAACTAGCTGAGACACAAAATGGGAATTTATTATAAGGATAATGGAATGTGTCAAGGAATGTGCAAAGGCCCCAGGAAAGGACTGGACCAGCACGGAAGGGAGAACTTTTATTTGGCCCTGTCACCATTGCCTCTCTCGCTATGTGATTGTTTCTTCTTTCTTAGCAGAAAGGCTTCCTTAGCCCTTTAGTCCACAGGGTGGGTGGAAAGTGGCGTCATTAGTAACCATATTACAAATTCTAGTTGCCCAGAGGGACTGTAAATTTCTCTTTATCCCAATCCCAGTTTCCTCTGGAAGAGGCTGGGCCAAGTGTCCACTCTCGGTCCCATCGGTGGTGACCAGGCACATAGAATGTCACAAACACAGCTGCCAGAGGGGCTCTGTGTTTGGGGACAGTGACAGCACAGGGGGAGTGGTTGTGGGAAGGACTGGCACACTAGGACGATGTGGAGATAGAGACACTCTGCCATGTCTTCTGCATGGGGAACTGAGGCCCTAACTCTTGGAGAGGTTTTAGGTCCTGAATTTAAATTGTGACCTTTATTAGCATATCAGTACATGGTTAAGTTCCTGCCAATCACTTCATTTTATTCCTGCCATATTTCCTTGGGGGTTGGGAGACTGGAATTTTATCTTTGGTTTATAAGCAGGGAAATGAAAGCCCAGAGAACCTAGGAGACTTGTGCACAGCCACACAGCTAGTTACCAGCAGGGCTGAACTTCAAGTCCATTTTGGACTTGACTCTACCACTCATGGCTTATTGCTTGGTCAAATCTTGTGCATACCCGTATTCCTCATCTATAAAATGTATTAATTATTCCATCTGAAATCAGCACACAGAATGAGCACAAGAATCAAATGAGTAGTTCTTGAATCAGTTTGATCATTGGAATCACATAGAGATCTTTAAAAATACATAGATCTCAGGACTCCAGCCCCTGTGTATTCTGATTCAGTAGATCTGTGGTAGGACCCAAGTATGTGTTCTTACAGAAGTTCCAGGAAATTGCGATGATCAACCTGGATTTGTGAATCCTTCAGAAGTCTGAGAGAATGGTCCATAATTCACAAGGCATGGCATAAAACACATTGTGACCACAGTGAACAGGGCTATCTCCTTAGCATTATGTCCCATGCTAGATACATATTGCTTTCTTCTCCAAGACTGTTTAGGGGGATACCCTAAGGGACAGTGGGGAAGAATGGGCACCCACACACAGAAGGCCATGTGTGAGACAGTGTGTGCCTGTGTGTGGTGTGTGCCTGTGTGTGGTGTGTGCACGGGTTGTGGCAACAGCTATATGTGGAAGGTGCAGATTGCAAGACATGCTTCTGCACTATGTTGAAGAGTTTTAAAAATTCCCTGGGTTCACAGAGATCCTGTACCTTAATATTCCTGTTGCCTCTACTGCAAATCAGGCGTTTTAGGCATGCGATGTGCAATTTCTCAAACAAGCATATGGTGTACATATTATCCCTATTTTATGGAACAGGAAGCTGAAACAGAGTTTTTCCTTTGTCTGAAGTTGTAGACAGATGGGAGGAGGTGGAGGTGGTGCAGCTGGGATTCAAATTTAATTTATGAGTTTTGATTTGGAGAACTTTTCAAGGGATGAAACTTGGTAAAGATATCTGAATAAGCAGAGAATATTGACAGGAACAAACTTGAGGGTCATCGCTTTCCACTGCCCCATCAGACTTTTGCCTTGGTCTGATGTTGGCTGTATTGGGCACTGAATAACAACAGGGTTGTTATCAAACCAGGCTGACATTTTAGCTGAGCAATGACACCAGCAGTAGTACTATCAGTAGTCGTCGTGGTGATACCTGGCATTGATTGCTCATAATTTATACATTAGGCACATGGAAAGGTTATTGCTGTCCCTGACAAAAACTATGCAAGGTGGGTATCACTACGCTCATTATGCGGATGAGACTGAGGCTCAGGGAAGCTAAGTAAGCAGCCCAAGACCACAGTGTTCACAAGCACCAGGGTGAGGATTCACTAAAATCCGGGTCTGTTTGGCTCTTACTGTTACGTGGAGCTGCCTCTGATTCCACAGCTTCTACTGCTGCCTGGACGGTGAGTCCTCGCTTAGCGTGCTGCTGTCTGATTCTTCCCTCCTCAGCAAGACTCTTCCTCCTCAGCTTGGCTGGCGTTCTTGTTCCTTACTTCAGAAAGTGAAAGAGACATCAGCTGCGGTTGTGTGTGCCTCTTTATAGGCAGAGAGTCTGAAAATTAATAAGTGTCTCCTGGACTTAGTCAAGGAAGTAATTAACACCGGAGCACAGAGGGCATCCTCGGCCCCCAATGTCTGGCGTCAGGAAAGTTGACTGCCCGTCATTAGCGCGTGATGAAGTAGTCTATCGTGGGAAAGCAGTGCTGTTGGAGTGAACGCGCTGATCTGTTGTTATTGGAGGTTTTACTTTGTTCTGTTTTTCTCAGAGGCCTGGAGAGGCAGGGGAAGGGGCTGCCCACAGGGCAGGTATAGGACGGGGGTCTCTGGTCTGTGTGTGGCCAGACAGGGAAACAATGGGGATTACAAGGAAGGTATTTATTGAGAGCAATGACGTGTGGATGTAATTTCATCCCCATTTTTGTCCCGGTGAGAGATATAAATCCGAAAGATTAATTTATTTACCTAAGGTTATGCAGGTAGCAAGAAAATGTTTTGCTTCAGTCTGACCCCAAGTTCTAGCTTTTATACCTTTAACGTATCAGCAGGAGCCGAGACAAAGATGAAGAACCCAAGAACCAGATGCTGCCGAGATGGAGGCGGAACCAGAAGAGGAGAGGGCAGGAGGCTGGCCAGAGGACAAAGGTAGATGGGACAGATTGTATTTTCTAGAGATGGTCACACTCTGCCTATCCTATCCTACAGGCTCTTCTTACAATCTAATGTTGAGCATCACCATCACAAAGTTCCTGCCCTGTTAGAGCTTAATAAGTGTAAAATTAGAGCTGTGATAAATGCTGGCAGAGAGAGGTGTGGGTTGCTGAGAGCAGGAATGTGAAGAGGTTTTGATCAATATGGGACCTTGAAACTTTTGAAACTCTTCTTTTTTTCTAGCTACATTTGATCCTCAAATAATCTCATTTAGTCCCATGGTTTTAAATACCATTTAAATACTGATAACTCCTATGTTTTATATCCAGTTCAAGTTTTTGTGAACTCCAGATTTTAAATCAATTTGATAAATGGTTTCCCTACTTGATACATCCACTTGTTCAAAATTGTTCTCATCACCCCTCAGCAAATCTGCTTCGCCTGAAACCTTCCCCATATCAGTAAATAGCACTTCTACATTTTCAGTTTGTAGACCACAAAAACTTGAGCTGTGCTTGGCTCTTTCTTTTCCTTCTCCCATCTCCTGCACCCTCACTGTCAGCAAATTCTGTTGGCTTTTCCTGTGAAATACAGCACAGAATCCGATCCCCTCGCACTGCATCCCTTTCTGCTGCTCCAGACAGTTTTCTCCTCCCTAGAATATTTGCTTCCATCTCAGCTCCCCAGTAGCAGACACAACAGTCCTTTTACACTATAGTCAAATTGCACCATTCCTCTGCTCAAATTGCTCCTCTTGATTCCTTTAGGAAGTCTTTTTTATAACATAGCATGTGTTTTACAGAATATAGCATCCTTCTGTGTGTGAGATCCATACACACTCCTCTGATCTCGATACTCTATCCTCTTTATGCTACTTTAGTCTATTTCATTCTCTTTAAACCTGACGGATGATATATTTCATTGTTTTATTTATTTATCATCTATCTCCCCCATTATCATTGAAATACTAGAGATCAGAGATTTGGTCTCTTTGTTTACTGATGTATCCCAAGGACTAGAGTAGTAGAGCCATTAGTAAGACACCACTAAATATTGCTTCAATAATTGAATGAAATTCTACAGGAGGCTAAAGAGTTTGATTTATGAAAAACCCCCATTTGATTTAACTGCATGGATGTCTCTAGAGGCCTTAATATTTTTGTTGAAGTCAGCCAGGAGTGAGTGTTTAATGAGGAAACACAGAAATTAAGAATGCAAAACATCTTCAAGGAGTTTCGTTTGAAGGACAGACTAGCTAGTGGTGGTCTGGGTTTCAAGTTGGCTAGAAAAAAGCCTTGCACATGGCTAAGATTGTTTTCATTTGATTTGTCTTGAACCAGCAAAGGACATATATAAAATTGGGAATGTAAAGGAAATGGTGGGGATTCTTGATGCTTTTTCTAGTTCCTCGTGGAGGTGCGGTGGGAGCATGGCAGTCTCCACAACCTGCGCAGGGAGAACCTGCCTGGTTAGAAGAACCCAGAATTCAGATTTCTCTGCCTTCACAGTTAGGCTGGAGGCACATCAGCAGCACTGGTGCTCATGCTATGACCATTTAAGTAAACTCTTGCTGCCATAGTTGTATTGTTCTGCTTCCTGTTTCTCTTCAGGCCCCTGTAAGCCTGTCCATAATGGTAGTAAGAAGTGGAAATGGATCATTTCAAAGGAGCAGAGGTATTGTCTGGAAAGGCAATGGGGAGAAAGGAGGACTGTTATACCGGGGATAGGAGGGAACAGTAGCTCCCCAGACAAGAAAACGTTGTGTCCCTAGCAAGAGCCAGGCTCCAGGAAAGGTGATTAGGTAGAGGGATTGCTCTGAGAAGTTGTTTAGGAGACTGGAGAATTTGCTGTACATGGAGATCATAACAGGTTGTGTTCTGGAATCAGAAAGTTTGAATTTAGATCGTTATGGTGTGATTTGGGACCTGTGTGACCTTGGGGACTTGATGTCATTCCTTGGTGGAAATTCCTGAGGACACAATGGGAGTGTGTGGGAAGTGAGGAAGGAGTAGGGATGCCGATGAGGTCACGGAGGTACAGAGCAGTACTGGGGCTGACGGTGCAGCGGAAAGGGGGCCACATGGGCTTACGCTGTGGCCACTGACTTATGAAGACGACAAGAGGTGGTGTTGTGTGTGTGATGTCAACAGTCTACTTGAGCAGGGTGCTCACTGGGTCCCATGGCTAGAGGACTCCGTGCACAAGTTCTTGCATTAGATTTATTCTTACAGCTATGCTCTAAATGTATAGAACTGTCAGAGAAAGAACGAGATACATTTATCAAAATTGACAGAAATAATGGTAAAAATAATCTCATGGTTATTGAGGAGAAGGAGGAAATCAGGAACTGATGTCATGCATTTGTTTCAGAAGATTACAGGACACACTCAGACAGCTCTGAAAACACAGTTACGGCCCCTTACAATCAACTACATTAAAAGAGGTTATTCTTGTTAGGATTTGCCACAAAGTATTACATATCTTGATCAAGTACAAAAAGCACAATTAATCTCAAACTCTTGTGTTTTTCTCATTACCAATGGAGAAAAAATCTCAGTTTTCTGCTTTGCAATATGAAGAGTGTGATTTTTTTTCCACAGAAAATTTTCACTATTTTCAGATAATATTCTGGCTATTTTTTTTTTAATTTTCCTTCTTATATTTTTTTAGAGACAGGGTCTTGAGGGTCTTGCTCTGTTGCCCAGGCTGGAGTGCAGTGTAATGCAAATGTTCTAGCTCACTGCAGCCTGGAACTCCTGGGCTCAAGTGAGCCTCCCACCTCAGTCACCTGAGTAGCTGGGATTATAGGCATGGGCCACTATGCCTCGTGAGGTTTTCCCTCTAAAGACATTATAAAACCCTATTGCCATATGTTTTTCCACAATAGTCATGAAATATACTTCTCAGATTTTGTCCACATATGGGATGGAATTATCCTGAGGGCTGGAGTCCCTCTGCTTTGCACAATAGGTATTGAGATTGTCCTTCAGAACACACAGCTTTTCTGGCAGCATCCTTGCTATTATGCTAGACATTAATCAAAAGAATGACATTGACAAGTGGAAAATATCTATGCAGACTAAAGATTGGTTCATTGGAATACTCTTTACCCTAATTTGTTTGCTAGTCAGCATCTTTGGCTATCATGGACTAAGTATAGTAACTATAACAATAAAATAATTGACATTTTTACTTGTCTTTGGAGTTTCCAAGTGCTGTTACATATTTTACTTTACCTGATTCTCAGAAAACCTCATCAGTTTGGTGAGATTGTTTTCTTAATTTTAGAGCAAACTGAGAATCAACTTTGAATTACTTGTGTTAAGTCACATTGCTAGTGGGATAAGGATTCCAATTCACTTTTTACGTTTTCACTTCTTGTCTGTTACATAGCTTCTTTTGAAATATTACAGAGATTAATTGAGTATAATTTTAGAATGAAGATTAAGTGTGCTGTTTTTTAAAATTGCTTTGATATGTAGTGTTAAATGAAAACTTTTTAAAAACTTATTTTTAATTAAAAAATAATAATAGAATATATTTATGAGGTACTGTGATGTTTTGATATAAGGACACAGTGTGGAATGATTAAATCAAGGTAATTATATAGCCATGACCCCACTTATCACCATTTTGTGGGACACAATTGAAATTTGCTCTCTTAGAAATTTTAAAATATACATTATTATTAGCTACAGTCACCATGCTTTGCAATAGATCTCAAAAACTCCTTCTGTCTAACTGAAACTTAGTATCCTTTCATCAACAATTCCCCATTCTCTCCCTCCTTGACTGCAACCTCTGGTAACCATTCTACTCTCTACTTCTAATAGTGCAACTTTTTTGTTTTAAATTTGGAAAGGAGAGCTTTATTTCTCATAAAGTACTGCAGCCTGCAGCCTGGCCTTTCTGACAGGCTTGGAAGCAGAGTCCCGGGCAGAAGGCAAGAGCAAGCACTTCCAGGGAATGGTAAAGGGAACAGAAATTTATGCTGAACAAGGTGGCTGAATATATATATTTAATAAGCTATAGAGGAGTCATTAATATTTACGGAAAGAGAAACTTGTGCATGTGCAATTGAGCTTCCTACAGGTTCATGGGATTCATGTTCAAAAAACAGAGGTGTTAGCATGATCTAAGGGTGGAGGTTTTGGCCCTCTGATGTCAAACGGTGAAGCACAGGGCACAGAAACCCTCTGTGTGCAGCCTGTGTAGACTGGCCAGAACTGCTTTGGGGTCAGTGGTCTCTTACCAAGAAGGAATTCTGGTCAGTTGCTGTGCTCCAACGGCAAAAGAGAGGGGCAGTCATGGGGTTGATTGAAATCAGCAGTGGAGCAAGTCATTAAAGGGCTGTTTTCTATTTAACCCTTAGGGAAGGAAATCTAATGGTGGTTAAGGAGGGAGCAGGTGTAATGAGGCATGTCTGATTTCCCATCCTGTCATGGCTGGGATTTCACTTTGTAAGATTTTTCTGGCATCCGGTGGGCAAAGAGAGAGTTCATTCAGTCAGTTGGGGAGCTTAGAATTTTTTTACTTCTCCTTTCCCCCTTTTGAGTGAGATTTGCAGAGGCAGTATCAATAGCTAAGATTTTATTTTGTCCCATCATTGCCAGGACGGTGTGACTGCCTGCCCTGGGTCCATCCAGGCCCTCGGTGGGACTCCTATGGCCAAGGGACTTGGAGCTGAAAGGCCTACAGCCAATTAAATGTCCTAGGGCAGATGGTAATGGAGGTAGGAAGGCACTCATCAACTCTTAAAACCTATAAGCAACATAAGAGCCAGAACAACAAAAGCCAGAATGCAAGGTTATGAAATTAACTTATTTATAACCAGTGAGCTAATAAATTCAGGGAACTTTTGTTTTGCCGCAATGTTTTTTTTCAGTGTCTTTAGTAATTTGTCCTTCAGTATCTGATAATTTTTTTTTATTATATCTCCATTTGCTTGAACCCCATACCTGGGGACAACTATATTCAGAACGCTTGCCACCAAGTATCTTTATATCCTCTCTGTTAATTCTCTTTTAAGGGTATGGGAACTGAGAAATTCTTTATGGTTGGGATGGAAAGGGGCCACGTAATGGCCCAGGAAGCAAAGTCCTTAATTTGCCAGCTGTTTAGGCATCTGTGTCCCTGTCCTTAATGTGGAGAGTCTGAACTAATTCCATCCCTCAGAATTGCCCCTTCTTATCTGATGTGCCTACCACTTCTGTGACAGTCCCTTGGCCTACAGTGAAGGTGTTTGTATAGTTTTAGCATCAGGGCATTAGCAATGGTAAACAGACTGGGCCAAGTGAGTTTCCAAATGAGGGGAATTCACAGGCTTTGTCGAACCATCTCTAGTATTTGGAATACCATGATTCTGGCTTTCTCAAAAGAGGTAAGACAATGAGAGATAAATAACATTAATAATTTGACAATCAAAAGAGAATTTTTTGTTTCAGAATGGAATAAAGGAAACTATTCCATTAGGGAGCCAACTAAAAACATCATGAAGAAAATTGCAACCTGGTTTTTCTTTGGAGACTTGTAGCCAAGAAATAATTCAGGATTCAATCTGAATTGCAGGCAAATAATAAAATCTTAAAAACAAAGGTCAGGGCTGGAATCTAGTAACAGATGTGCTATGGTTTTGTTCTCCCCTCCCCACTGGAAACAACTTTTTTCTCTCTAGTCACCCTTTTCTACCACAGAAAAATTATAGTAAAACCAATTTTTGTGCAAAGTGAGTCTTAGGCTTATTACACTTGGCCTGATTATTTGCATAAAGTACAGCAAGAATAGTGATCTGCTGTATAAGCTCTTCTTAAGCTGGTTTTGCTGGAACTTCACCTAAAAACACTATTAGATTATTCCAGCAAAAGCTTTGGTAAAGTAATGTGTCCCCAACGTATTCTGTTACAAAAGAAAACATATTCTTATTGAACTGATGCAAATAACTACATTGCCAGAAAATAAAAGTAATCACAAATACTTTTCAAATTCTGGACATCATGTAGAGAGATAAATTTTGCTACTCTACTCAATTGATGTAAGCTATAAATAGCTCCAAAGAAAAAGGTTTTCTAGACTCTGGAAAACAAAACATAAAGAATCAACAATGTTTTAAACAAAAAGTGATAAAAAAATTATTTCAGTCCTCTGTTAGTTCAGTCCCACATAACTACTTGTTCAGTTGATGTTCTAGAAATCCTCATGAATGCATCACCTGTTTAATTAGAGTTCTGGACATGTTTACCCAGTCCAATGGTACAATCTTCAAAGTTATCAGAAACTTGTATTCAAGATTACTTATCAGTTTCCTTTCCAAGAATGTTTACAAAGAATTAACAAATTTTTGGATTGGAGCTGATTGTAAATCACTTTTTGAGAAGAATCAAAGTGAAACAATAATGGTCTGTGGATACCAAAAGTCTTAGAAGAGCCATGGTTGAAGACACAATTGACAAGGAAATTTGGTTATTTCTGTGGCATATAACAATTTGACATAATCATAATTATACTGATAACATATCCTAAGATATATCAGAAATTTAGTAATCTCATGTAATTTTGGAATATATAATCATATTTATATAAATTTGACCTTAAAAAATACCATTTCATATTTGACAGTACTTCCTCTATGATTTTAACTTACAAACTACTCAAAGTATTTGAAAGTATTTTAAATTATTTGAAGGTATTTCAAAGTATTATGGAGGTACAATTCTTTTTACCTTTTTATTCTCATTTTATTTATTTTAAAACATTATTTCGATATTTGAAGATATCTTTATTTTTACATTTTCCCCAGATACTGGCAAAACATGTATGTGTCTGCATTGTGGTGTTTGCCTGTGTGTGAACATCCATGAGTATGAGTGACAGTGAGTTTTAGTGTATTCAGCATCAAGAGAAAACTGTTTTTGACTGGGTATCATTTCAACATACATAAATAACAAACACTATACTAAACAAAATAACAAAATATGTTTTAAAAAACTGCAAAACAGGAAACAATATTTGCAAAATATCAACCTCAATGTATTAATCTATAAAGGTTAAGAACAAACTATTAAAAATATGATGAACTTAGAATGGTGTGCTGGTGGGCTTTAAGTCTCTATATTTGATTTTATTAAAAATCAAAGTTTATTCAGGAAAATGTACTTGGGCTGTTTTCTAATACCCACGCATAGCACACAGAAATGCACTTTGCTTTAAACGGCCCTCTCCGTTTCAACCTTCAATGATGTCTAGGTAAGCGGTCCCTTTATCTAAGCCAAAACACAGTACTCATACCGTGTACTTCTAGAGGACCCACAGATGTGGAGATGCAGCATGCATAGGAATTATATTAAACGATCTATATTGAAAAAATACTACCTTACAATTATGACACTATCAAACTTTATTAAGAATAAATTTCAATATGAATTAAAGAAAAACAGCTGAATTAAAATGAGTTCAATCAAAAATGCCCTCAGAGGGAGAAGCAGCAGCTGCTGTTCTGCCGAGGATGTCGCCTTCAGGCCCCGGGGGTAAGGCGAACACCATCAATCAAGAAGGTCACCCTGGACCCCCGAGCTCTGCCGCCGCGAGCCTCCTCTCTTCTGGGGGGCTGAGGGCCCCCGGTCCCCCCGGCACTTGTGGGCCCGCGGGCTGCGGGCGGAGCCCCGGCTGCAAAAGGGCGCCTCGGGAACGGCTGGAGCGTGGCCTCGAGGGCAGCCAGCTTCTGCCTGTCGCAGTGGTTCCCTCTCCTGAGCCAGTTGACCTCACGCTCGATGGACAGGGCGGCCATCCTGCTGTGCTGCACTCCAGACTCACGGAAGCAGATGTCCTCCCGGTAAAAAGAAGCGGCTGTCTGCAATTCCTGGGCGAGCTCCTTAGCCACCTTCTTGTACATGTCTCCCACCTGCCGAGTGCGGGCTACCCTTTCTGACAGGGCGGCGAGTCTCTTCTCCATCTCCGAGCAGCGGACTTCCTCCTCCGCCAGTTTCCGCTCCGGCTCCGTCACGTGTCGCTGCTCCAAAGCAGGCAGCGCTCGCAGCCTCAGCTCGAGCTCCCGGATCTCCCTGTCCAGCCGCGCACCGTCTTCCCGCAGAGTCGCCTCCTGGGCTCGCAGGGTTTCAATTTGCTCTTCCAGCTCATACCTCCTTCGGGTTTCTCTGCACACTTGTCCAGCTACTTCTCCGGTCTCCTCTGCAGGACTTCCCAAGCATGCAGTTAAGTCACCACCATCACTGAAACTGCGCAGAGGGACTTCTGGCAGGGATGCAGGGCCGTCAGCCTGTCCCGCTTCCCTGTTTCCCTCCACCTCCGCCTCCTCGTCCTCCAGAAGGCCACTCACAGGGCTGGGCAGCTGCAGGGGGCTGAGCAGGGTGTGGGCCAGGGATGACCGTCGCCTCACTTTACAACTCTGGGCCTGGTCCATTACTGACTTCACGCTCTCCAGGCTCAGTTTCTTCTCCTTGTCCTGCAGTCTTTGCTTCTGTCTTGGAAGGACGTGCGGAAGGTCTCCGTTGTCATCAAAATCCGCCATGGTCGTCTTCTGAAGATCTCCGTCGTGCTGTGATGTGACTGAGACATGTTGAGTGTCCAGCACCCAGGGAAGTTCAGGAGGCTGGCTTTTCTCTCTTTCTTTAAGCAAGTCAACCATTTTCTGTAAGGAATATGCTCTTGTTCCATTTAGAGCTGCCAAGCAGAGGGTTCGGAGCCAAAGAGGACTGTCCTCCCCCATGGGTGACTGGGGGCCAGTGTCGGCCTTTGGCGTTGGCCCCATCTTGGCTTGAGCTTTCGGGTCCACCTTACTGCAGGCTGAACTCCGTCGGGCCGGCTCCTCCCCTCGTCTTCCTGAGATGCCTCTCCTCACTAGACAGGCCACCAGAGCAGTGCACACCAGGATCTTCCAGGAGAAGCCCCGTGCTCCTGGCACTTGCTCCAGGCTTTTGAACATCACCACCAGAACAGCCCACAGCTGGTCCAGGACCAGCTGTAGAGACATTATGGCTGCGGGCAGCAGGCCCTTCGTGGCTCTGAAGGGCTCTGCAGCTCTGCCTCCGCTTGCCAGTGGCCTGTGGCCACAACTGACCTCAGGAGGCCCTAGGGAGGGTTCCGTAACCAACACAAACAGCTGCCAGGCAACCAGGGTGGAACGTCTGTTGGGGTGGGGGAGGGGAGGCCACCCATGATCTAGGAAACTGTGTCCCTCACTTTGCTCTGCAATAGAAAGTTACATTACTTATGCAGTGCCTTGGGGGAGGTGGTAGGAGCTCAGGGCCCAGGGACTGGCCTCCTCTGAGGTCCCTCTCTCCTTGTGTTTTGTCAGTGCTGGCACACAAGACCACAGGAATGAAGGGCCTCCCCAAAGGTGTTAACCAAGACACCTGGGTTTCAAGTGTAGGAATCAGAGAGAAATCGAATGGACCAGCCAGGCTCTTATACTTCCAAAGATGTTCTGTGGGTCCAGTGCGTCCCCGTTCAATCCAAATGTCCTGGATGGGGTGACAGACCTCTGGGGTGGGCACAGTGATCCAGGCCCCTTCTCTCATGTTGTTCTGCCACCCTAAGCTCGTGCCACATCTTCTTTATTCATTCATCAGTTGCTGGACTTTTGGGTGCTTGCACATCTTGGCTATTGTGAATAATGTTGCATTGAATAGGAGTGTGCAAATATCTCTTGAGACATTGATTTCTCTATCTTTGGACAAATACTCATAGTGGGATTTCCAGATCAGATGATAATACTATTTTTAATTTTTTGAGGAAGCTCTGTACTGTTTTCTATAGCAGCTATTCTGTTTTACATTGTCATCAATACAGCACAAAAGTTCCAATATCTCCAGTTCCTTGCCTTTTTAATTTAAAAAATTTTTTTATACTGGCTGTGGTAACAGGTATGAAGTAATATCTTATTGTGGTTTTGGTTTGCATTTCCCTGATGATAATTTATGTTGATCATCTTTTCATACACTTGTTGGCCATTTGCATTATGTATCTTTTTAGAGAAATGCCTATTTAAGTCCTTTCCCCATTTTGAAGTCTATACATTTGGTTTTTTGCTATTGTGTTATATATGTCCTTCGGATATTTTCATTAGCAGCGTGTTGCGGGGGTACAAATGTTTAGGTTACATGTATTGCGTTTTCCCTGTAGGAATCAGAGCTTCAAGCATGTCCATTCCCCAGACAGTGTGCATCACACTCATTAGATGTGAATATATCCATCTCCTCCTACCTCCTTCCTACCTCCCACCTGCCCGACACCTGATGAATGTTACTATTATATGTGCACATAAGTGTTGATTAGTTAATACTAATTTGATGGTGAGCACATGTGGTGCTTGTTTTTCCATTCTGGTGAGACTTTGCTTAGCAAAATGGGCTCTAACTCGGTCCAGGATAATATAAGAGGTGCTAGATTACCATTGTGTTTTGTGGTTGAGTAGCGTTCTGTGGTATACATATACCACATTTTATTAATGCAGTCATGTATTGATGGGCAATTGTGTTGTTACCACATCTTTGCAATTGTGGATTCTGCTGCTGTAGACACTCAAGTGCACATACCTCTTTTATGCAATGTCTTTTTTTCCTTTCTTTAGATGCCCAGTAATGGGATCCCTAGATTAAATGGTAGTGCTGCTTTTAGTTCTTTGAGGTGTCTCCATGTTACTTTCCGCAGAGGTTGTTACAGTCTGCAATCCCACCAGTAGTGTATGAGTGTTCCTATCTCTCCATATCCATGCCAACATTCATTGTTTTGGGACTTTTTGATAAAAGCCATGCTTACTAGAGTTAAGTGATATATCTCACTGTGGTTTTGATTTGCATTTCCCTGATGATTAGAGATGTTGAGCATTTTTTCATATGATTGTTGGCCATTAGTCTGTGTTCTTTTGAAAAGTTTCTGTTCATGTCCTTTGGCCCACTTTTTGATAGGGTTGTTTGATTTTGTTCTTGCTGATTTTTGTGAGTTCTATATAGATTCTAGTTATCAGCCCTTTATCAGATGTGTAGCATGTGAATATTTTCTCCGAATCTGTTGGTTGTCTCTTTGCTCTTGTGATAGTTTCCTTGCCCGTAAAGAAACTTTTTAATTTGATCAGGTCCCATTTATTTATTTTTCTTGTTGCTGTGATTGCCTTTGGGGTCTTCTTCATAAATTCTTTCTCTAGGCTAATGTCTATCAGAATTTTTCCAACATTTTCTTCTACAATTCTTATAATTTCATACCTTAGGTTTAAGTCTGTTATCTACTGTGAATTGATTTTTACACGGGGTGAGAGGTGCTGAGCCTGTTTCAGTCTTCTACATATGTCTATCCAATTTTCCCAGTACCATTTATTAAATAAAGCTTCTTTTATCCAGTTTATAATTTTCTCTGCTTTGTCAAAGATTAGATGGCTATATGAGGATGGTTTTATGTCCGGAATCTCAGTTCTCTTCCATTAGTCTATGCCTCTGTTCTTGTGCAAGTACCATGATGTTTTAGTTACGGTAGCCTTTTAGTATAGCTTGAAGTCTGGTAAATTGATGCCTCCAAATTTGTTCTTTTTGCTTAAGATTGCTTTTGCTAAATGGGGTCTTCTCTGGTTCCATAGAAAGTGGAGAATTATTTTTCCTAGATCTGTGAAAAATAATGTTGGTATTTTAATAGGGATTGTATTGAATCTGTAGATCACTTTGGGTGGAATAGACATGTTAGCAATGTTGATTCTGCTCACCCCTGAGCATGGTGTGCTTTTCTACCTGTTTACATCCTCTGCTATTTCCTTCCTCAGTGTTTCATAGTTCTTCCTGTACAGGTCTTTCATGTCCTTAGTTGAATATATTCCTAGGTATTTTATTTTCTTTGTTGTTATTGTGAAGGGTATTGAGTCTTTGATTTGGTTCTTCATTTGACTGTTTTGGCCATATAGAAATGCTACTGATTTGTGTACATTGATTTTGTAACCTGAGACTTTGCTGAATTTTTTTTTTTTTTTTTCCTTTTTAGGAAGGTTTCTAGTTGCTGCTTCAATGTCGGTACTTGATAGTGGTCTGTTCAGGAATTCTTTTTTTTTCTTTATTGAGTCTAGGGAGGGTGTGTGTTTCTAAGAATCTGTCTATTTCCTCCACATTTTCAAGCTTATGTACATAGAGGTTTTTGTACTATTCATACATGATATTTTTTATTTCTATGGTATCAGTTGCAATTTCTCATTTTTCCTCCCTGATTTAGCTTAATTGAAGTCCTTTCTTTTCTGCTTCTCATTAATCTAGCAAGAGGTATGTCAATTTTGTTTATGTTTTCAAAGAACGAACTTTTTTTTAATCTTCTCTATGATTTTTATTATCTATTTCATTTAGTTGTGCTCTGATCTTTGTCATTTCTTTTCTTCTGCTGGCAATCCATGTTTCTACCTGGCCATCTCCATCTTGTCCGTCTCCTTTTTTTTTTCCTTCCACCAATCACGATTGTTTGAGGATCTTTCATGGTTCCATCTGAATTTCAGGATTTCTTTTTCTGTTTCTGTGAAAAATTATATCGGAATTTTGATAGAGGTTGCATTGAATTTGTAGATCACTTTGGATAGTATGGACATATTCACAATATTGATTCTTTCAACTCATGAACATGGAATGTCTTTCTATTTGTTTATGTTTTCTTCAGTTTCCTTCATCAGTACTTTATAGTTTTCGATATACAAGTCTTTTACGTTCTTGGTTAAATTTAGGCCAAAATATTTAATGTATTTTTGTGGCTATTGTCTAATTTTCATGACATTGTGTAGAATTGAGTGTTACTCTTGGAATTGATTTTTAGTTTTATTCCTGTATGGTCTGAGAGGATACATGGTATGATTTTGATTTTGAAAAATGTTTTGAGACATGTTTTGTGGCCTAAGATATGACGGATTTTGAAGAATGTCCCATGTGCTGATGAGAAGGGTGTATATTGAGCAGTTGTGGGGTGGACTGTTCTGTAAATGTCTATTAGGGCCATTTGTGTTAGGCTGCCATTTAGGTTAGTGTTTATTTATTTATTTTCTGCTTCAATGATTTGTTAGCTCTGACAGTGGGGTATTGAAGTCCCTGGCAGTTGTGATGCTACTATTGATTTCCTTGCCTAGCTCTAGTAGCTCTAATAGAATTTGTTTTATGTATCTGGGAGCTCCTGTTTTAGGGGCGTATGTATTTAGGATTGTTATGTCTTCTTGTTGAAGTGCTCCCTTTACCATTATATAATGACCATCTTTCTCTTTCTTTACTATTGTTGATTTAAAGTCAGTTTTGTCTGATATGAGAACAGCTACACCTACTCTGTTTAGGTATTCATGTGTGTGGAATATTTTTTTCCATGCTTTTACATTGAGCCTGTATGCATACTCGTGGTTTAGATTTGTCACCTGGAGACAGAAGATACTTGGGTTGTGTTTTTTCATCCATTCAGCCAGACTATATCTTTTGAGTGTCACATTTAAACCATTAACATTAAGAGATAGAATTGATATGTGGGATGCTATTCTGTTCATCATGTTGAGTAGTACCTTATTTCTTTGTTTTCTCTCTGGTGCTATTGTTTTATAACAGTTGTAAGCTTTAG
Source organism: Lemur catta (assembly GCF_020740605.2). Classification (NCBI taxonomy): domain Eukaryota; kingdom Metazoa; phylum Chordata; class Mammalia; order Primates; family Lemuridae; genus Lemur; species Lemur catta. The sequence goes on along the minus strand of NC_059135.1, from coordinate 90,501,274 downwards.
ATTTTTTGGGTGATATTAGACTGGTGGGTATCTATTGTTCTGATATGCATATAATGCAGTTCTTAGTATTTCTTGCAGGGCAGGTGTCGTCATGACAAATTCCCTTAGTCTTTGTTTATCTGTAAGAGACTTATTTCTCCATCAATTATGAAACTTCATTTTGCAGGATACAAGATTGTAGGCTGGCAGTTTTTCTGTTTAAGAAGATTGAAGATGGGGCCCCACTTCTGTCAGGCTTGTAAGGCTTCTGCTGAGAAGTCTACTGTTAGCCTGATGGGTTTCCCTTTGTAGGTCAGGTATTGCTTACATCTAGCTGCTTGTAGAATTTTCTCTTTCATTTTGGTTTTGCCCAGGTTAATTGCTATGAGTCTTGGCAATGTCCTATTTGCTGTGAATCTTTCTGGTGTTTATTGACCAGATGGATGTTGGATCTCTGATGGCACCAGAAACATTTTGATCAATAATTCCCTTAAATAGATTTTCCATGCTCTTAGCTCTTTCTTCTTCTCCATCAGGGATACCTAAAATCTGTATGTTACTTCACTTTGCATAGTCTCTTACCTCTCTGCGTGATTGCTCGGCCTTTCTTCTTCTCTTCTCTGCCTCTTTAAATGACTAGGTTAGCTTGAGAGCCTTGCATTTGAGCTCTCAGAGTCTTTCTTCTCCTTGGTTTAGTTTGTTGCTGAAGCTTTCTGCTGTGTTTTGAAATTCCCTACATGGCTCTTTTATTTCTTTAAGTTCTGTTATATTCTTCCTTATATTGTCAAGCTCTTCAGTGACTTTTTCATTAATTTCCTGGAATTATTTTGGCTTCTTTTTGTTTGTTGCAAATTTCTCTTCAATTCCATTCATCTTATTGGCCATCCATATTCTGAATTCCATTTCAGCAATTTACTTGTGGTCAGAGTTTACTGCTGTGGCTCCATTGTGATCCCTTGGAGATGTTGATCTGTTTTGCTTTTTCATGTCGCCAGGGTTCTTTTGCTGTTTACTTCTCATCTGAGACCTGTTTTCTCAACTCGGGGTTAATAGGTTTGCAGGCCACCTGTTTTTACTGGGAACTCTCCTGCTTAATTAGAAGGAGGGGAGGTCCTTAGATGGTGCTTTTGTCCCTACTCTGCAGTGTGGATGTGGCAGGGGTGGGGTGTGTGCACTAGCAGCCTGTAATGCAGCTGTTCTAATTATTCCTGCTCACCTGTGATTGCCACTGTTGAAACCTGTGCTGGATGATCTTTGTGCTGAGTGTTGGATTGTTCACCAGGCAGTTGCAGGAAGTTCAAGTTGGGAGCTGGGCAAGACCGTTTCCATAGAGGCTGGCATTGTGGGGATTGCTCTGCCTGGAGTCTGCCCGCTGAGGTGCCATTGGCAGCTGTGTGATACTATCTAGGCAGTGGTCATAGGTTCCTGCACTGTGGGCATTTGCTCCATCTAGTTCCCAGTGTACTGGTGGCTTGAGGCTTGGGGATCCCTGGTGGGATGATGGACCTTGGAGCTGTTCTGCTGTCCCTGCAGCAGTGGTGGAGGCTCAGGGGTGGGGTCTCGGTGTCTAGGTGCAGCACTGGAATGACAGGGACAGTGTCCTGTGCCTGTCAAGAGCTCTGGAGCCTAAGGGGTAGAGCCTCAGGTTCCAGCAAGAGAGCCTGAGAGCCAGGAGTGGGAGGAGCCACTAACAGGGCTTCTGAGCAGGACCTCAGAGCCAGAAGCTGGGCTGTGCATGTGGTGGGCTGATCCAACCTGGAGGGTGAATCAGGTCCAAGCAGGTACTGGGCCGTATCACAGGCTCGCGGACTGTGCAGATCCTCACCCGCCCCCCCGGGACTCGCAAAAGCAGTCACCTGAAGCCCACCATGTCAGAGCCTACAGTGCGCCAGTCAACTCCTGTGCTCAGGTCTCGTTGTGCTTTAGGCGAGGGCACTTGTCTTTCAGCTACAGGGTATGGCTCAGAGGAGCCTCTGCTTTGTCCATTCCCTCACCAACCCAGTGGGGACAATGTGAACGCGTCTGCTGCAAAGCTAAGTCCTCTGCCTCCCTGGCGCCATGCACTGGAGAGCACAGGATGGCTTCAGCTGCAGAAACACAGGATTGGCAGCTGCCCAATCCTCACTGTGCCTGTTGTCCAATGCAGAGACCCTGAACAGACTCCAGGCAGGTGCCCTGTCCATCCAGGCAGGTAAAACGCCTTTTGATTTGATTACATGGATGTCTCCAGAGTCCTTAATATTTTTGTTCAAGTTAGCCAGGAGTGAATGTTTAATGAGGAAACATATAAGTTAAGAATACAGCAGAAATTATTACAAAACATTGAAAAGGATGGTATCCTACCCAATTCATTACACGAAGCCACATCACCTTGATACCAAAGCCAGGAAAGGATGTAGCAAAAAAGGAAAACTACAGACCAATGTCCCTCATGCATATAGATGCAAAAATTGTCAACAAAATTTTAGCAAACCATATCCAAGAGTACATCACAAAAACAATTCACCACGGCCAGGTGGGCTTTATCCCAAGGATGCAAGGCTGGTTCAACATACGGAAATCTGTAAATGTAATTCACCACGTAAATAAACCAAGAAAAAAGGCCATAAAATTCTCTCAATAGATGCAGAAAAAGCATTTGTTAAAATCCAGCACACATTTATGATAAAAATCCTCAACAAAATAGGCATTAATGGGACATTCCTTAAAATTATTAAGGCCATATATGACAAAACCTCAGCCAATAGCATATTGAATGGGGAAAAATGGAAAGCATTCCCACTAAGAAGTGGAGCCAGACAAGGTTGCCCACTATTTCCACTTCTATTCAACATAGTGCTAGAAGTCTTTGCCAGAGCAATCAGACAAGAGAAGAGAATTAAGAGTGTCCGAATGGGGGCAGAAGAGGTCAAACTCTCACTCTTTGCTCATGATATGCTATTATACCTAGAAAATCCCCAGGATTCAGCCAAGAAACTCCTGGAGTTAAGAAACGAATTCCATAAGGTCTCAGGATATAAAATTAATGCACACAAATCAGTGGCATTCATATACACCAATAACAGTCAAGCCGAAAATCAAATCAAAGATGCAACATCTTTCACAGTAGCATCCAAGAAAATTAAATATTTAGGAATGTATTTAATGAAAGAAGTGAGAGATATTTATAGGGCAAACTATGAAACACCGAGAAAAGAAATTGTAGATGATGTGCACAGATGGAAATCCCTACCATGCTCATGCATTGGTAGAATCAATATTTTTAAAATATCCATTCTACCTGCAGTGATCTACAGGATTAATGCAATCAGTATCAAAATCCCACCATCATTATTTGCAGATCCAGAAAAAATAATTCTGTGCTCTGTCTGGAACCAGATAAGACTACCTACAGCCAAAACAGTCTTAAGCAAAAACAAAAAAATTGGGAGGCATCAGTCTGACAGACTTCAGTCTTTACTACAAGGCTAGAATAAACAAAACAGCACGGTACTGGTACATGAACAGGGATATAGACCTTTGGAATAGGACGGAGATCCCAGATATAAAACCATCCTCATATTGTCATCTAATCTTCGACAAAGCAGACAAAAGTATACATTGGGGAAAAGAATCTCTATTCAATAAGTGGTGCTGGGGAAACTGGATATGTACTTGCAGAAGATTTAAACTGGATCCCCACCTTTCATTTCTCAAAAAAACCAAAAAGCGAAAAACCTCACATTGGATAACAGACTTAAACCGAACACGTGAAACCTTAAGAATTCTGGAAGAAAATGTGGTGAAGACTCTTTTAGACCTCGGCCTAGGTAAAGAATTTATGAAGAAGATCCCCAAAGCAATCACAGCAGCAAGAAAAATTAACAAAAAGGACCTAATCAAATTCAAAAGCTTCTGCACAGCCAAGAAAGCTGACTTTAGAGCAAATAGACAACCCACAGAATAGGAGAAAATATTTGCTTTCTACACATCTGAAAAATGGCTGATAACAAGAATCTATACAGAACGTAAGAAAATCAACAAGGAAAATATCAAACAACCCCCCCAAAAAATGGGCAAAGAACATGAACAGAAACTTTTCAAAAGAAGACAGAATCACGGTCAGCAAACATATAAAAAAGTGCTTAACATATCTAGTCACTAAGGGAAGTCAAATCAAAACTACAACAAGATAACACCTAACTCCAGTGAGAATGGCCTCTATCAAAAAGTTCCAAAATGACAAACGCTGGCATGGATGTGGACACTGCTGGTTGGACTGCAAATTAGTAAAACCCCTGTGGAAAGTAATTTGTAGATACCTAAAAGAGCTAAAGATAGAAATAACATTTGATTCAGCAATCTCACTCCGAAGCATCTATCCAAAGGACAAAAAGACATTCTATAATAAAGACATCTGCACTCAAATGTTTATAGCAGCACAATTTACAATGGCAAAGATGTGGAAACAACTCAAATGCCCATCAACACATGAATGGATAAATAAAATGTGGTGTATTTATACCATGGAATATTACTCAATTACAAAAATCAATGGTTATCTGGCACATCTCATATTATTCTGGATAGAGATTGAGACCAGTTTTTGAAGTGAGGTATCACAAGGAAGGAAACATATGCACCACATGTACTCACCATCAAACTGGTACTAACCGATCAACACTAATGTGCTCACATGGTACTAATACATACTGGGTTCTGGTCCGGTAGGGGGTTTGGGGGACTGGAGGATAGAGGGGATGGGGTGGGTAAACCCACAGCTAACGGAGACAGGGTGCTCTGTATGGGGGAAGGACATGCTTGTGGCCCTGGCTTGAGCAAGGCAAATGCATTTTATATAATGAAAATATTAATACCTCCATAATATCGTGATTTAAACAGAATAAAAAAGTACAAAACTTCTTAGAGGCGTTTGGTTTGAAGGAGAGACTAGCTAGTGGTCATCTGGGTTTGAAATTCGCTAGAATGAAGCCATGCATATGGCTAAGGTTGTTTTCATTTTGGCTTCTCTTGAATCAGTAAAGGAAATTATAAAATTAAAAGTGTAAAGGAAATGGTGGAGATTCTTGATGTTTTTTCTAGTTCCTCGTGGAGGTGCGGTGGGAGCATGCCAGTCTCCACAACCTGCACAGGGAGAACCTGCCTGGTTAGAAGAACCCAGAATTCAGATTTCTCTGCCTTCACAGTTAGGCTGGAGGCACATCAGCAGCACTGGTGCTCATGCTATGACCATTTAAGTAAACTCTTGCTGCCATAGTTGTATTGTTCTGCTTCCTGTTTCTCTTCAGGCCCCTGTAAACCTGTCCATAATGGTAGTAAGAAGTGGAAATGGATCATTTCAAAGGAGCAGAGGTATTGTCTGGAAAGGCAATGGGGAGAAAGGAGGACTGTTATACCGGGGATAGGAGGGAACAGTAGCTCCCCAGACAAGAAAACGTTGTGTCCCTAGCAAGAGCCAGGCTCCAGGAAAGGTGATTAGGTAGAGGGATTGCTCTGAGAAGTTGTTTAGGAGACTGGAGAATTTGCTGTACATGGAGATCATAACAGGTTGTGTTCTGGAATCAGAAAGTTTGAATTTAGATCGTTATGGTGTGATTTGGGACCTGTGTGACCTTGGGGACTTGATGTCATTCCTTGGTGGAAATTCCTGAGGACACAATGGGAGTGTGTGGGAAGTGAGGAAGGAGTAGGGATGCCGATGAGGTCACGGAGGTACAGAGCAGTACTGGGGCTGACGGTGCAGCGGAAAGGGGGCCACATGGGCTTACGCTGTGGCCACTGACTTATGAAGACGACAAGAGGTGGCGTTGTGTGTGTGATGTCAACAGTCTACTTGAGCAGGGTGCTCACTGGGTCCCATGGCTAGAGGACTCCGTGCACAAGTTCTTGCATTAGATTTATTCTTACAGCTATGCTCTAAATGTATAGAACTGTCAGAGAAAGAACGAGATACATTTATCAAAATTGACAGAAATAATGGTAAAAATAATCTCATGGTTATTGAGGAGAAGGAGGAAATCAGGAACTGATGTCATGCATTTGTTTCAGAAGATTACAGGACACACTCAGACAGCTCTGAAAACACAGTTACGGCCCCTTACAATCAACTACATTAAAAGAGGTTATTCTTGTTAGGATTTGCCACAAAGTATTACATATCTTGATCAAGTACAAAAAGCACAATTAATCTCAAACTCTTGTGTTTTTCTCATTACCAATGGAGAAAAAATCTCAGTTTTCTGCTTTGCAATATGAAGAGTGTGATTTTTTTTCCACAGAAAATTTTCACTATTTTCAGATAATATTCTGGCTATTTTTTTTTTAATTTTCCTTCTTATATTTTTTTAGAGACAGGGTCTTGAGGGTCTTGCTCTGTTGCCCAGGCTGGAGTGCAGTGTAATGCAAATGTTCTAGCTCACTGCAGCCTGGAACTCCTGGGCTCAAGTGAGCCTCCCACCTCAGTCACCTGAGTAGCTGGGATTATAGGCATGGGCCACTATGCCTCGTGAGGTTTTCCCTCTAAAGACATTATAAAACCCTATTGCCATATGTTTTTCCACAATAGTCATGAAATATACTTCTCAGATTTTGTCCACATATGGGATGGAATTATCCTGAGGGCTGGAGTCCCTCTGCTTTGCACAATAGGTATTGAGATTGTCCTTCAGAACACACAGCTTTTCTGGCAGCATCCTTGCTATTATGCTAGACATTAATCAAAAGAATGACATTGACAAGTGGAAAATATCTATGCAGACTAAAGATTGGTTCATTGGAATACTCTTTACCCTAATTTGTTTGCTAGTCAGCATCTTTGGCTATCATGGACTAAGTATAGTAACTATAACAATAAAATAATTGACATTTTTACTTGTCTTTGGAGTTTCCAAGTGCTGTTACATATTTTACTTTACCTGATTCTCAGAAAACCTCATCAGTTTGGTGAGATTGTTTTCTTAATTTTAGAGCAAACTGAGAATCAACTTTGAATTACTTGTGTTAAGTCACATTGCTAGTGGGATAAGGATTCCAATTCACTTTTTACGTTTTCACTTCTTGTCTGTTACATAGCTTCTTTTGAAATATTACAGAGATTAATTGAGTATAATTTTAGAATGAAGATTAAGTGTGCTGTTTTTTAAAATTGCTTTGATATGTAGTGTTAAATGAAAACTTTTTAAAAACTTATTTTTAATTAAAAAATAATAATAGAATATATTTATGAGGTACTGTGATGTTTTGATATAAGGACACAGTGTGGAATGATTAAATCAAGGTAATTATATAGCCATGACCCCACTTATCACCATTTTGTGGGACACAATTGAAATTTGCTCTCTTAGAAATTTTAAAATATACATTATTATTAGCTACAGTCACCATGCTTTGCAATAGATCTCAAAAACTCCTTCTGTCTAACTGAAACTTAGTATCCTTTCATCAACAATTCCCCATTCTCTCCCTCCTTGACTGCAACCTCTGGTAACCATTCTACTCTCTACTTCTAATAGTGCAACTTTTTTGTTTTAAATTTGGAAAGGAGAGCTTTATTTCTCATAAAGTACTGCAGCCTGCAGCCTGGCCTTTCTGACAGGCTTGGAAGCAGAGTCCCGGGCAGAAGGCAAGAGCAAGCACTTCCAGGGAATGGTAAAGGGAACAGAAATTTATGCTGAACAAGGTGGCTGAATATATATATTTAATAAGCTATAGAGGAGTCATTAATATTTACGGAAAGAGAAACTTGTGCATGTGCAATTGAGCTTCCTACAGGTTCATGGGATTCATGTTCAAAAAACAGAGGTGTTAGCATGATCTAAGGGTGGAGGTTTTGGCCCTCTGATGTCAAACGGTGAAGCACAGGGCACAGAAACCCTCTGTGTGCAGCCTGTGTAGACTGGCCAGAACTGCTTTGGGGTCAGTGGTCTCTTACCAAGAAGGAATTCTGGTCAGTTGCTGTGCTCCAACGGCAAAAGAGAGGGGCAGTCATGGGGTTGATTGAAATCAGCAGTGGAGCAAGTCATTAAAGGGCTGTTTTCTATTTAACCCTTAGGGAAGGAAATCTAATGGTGGTTAAGGAGGGAGCAGGTGTAATGAGGCATGTCTGATTTCCCATCCTGTCATGGCTGGGATTTCACTTTGTAAGATTTTTCTGGCATCCGGTGGGCAAAGAGAGAGTTCATTCAGTCAGTTGGGGAGCTTAGAATTTTTTTACTTCTCCTTTCCCCCTTTTGAGTGAGATTTGCAGAGGCAGTATCAATAGCTAAGATTTTATTTTGTCCCATCATTGCCAGGACGGTGTGACTGCCTGCCCTGGGTCCATCCAGGCCCTCGGTGGGACTCCTATGGCCAAGGGACTTGGAGCTGAAAGGCCTACAGCCAATTAAATGTCCTAGGGCAGATGGTAATGGAGGTAGGAAGGCACTCATCAACTCTTAAAACCTATAAGCAACATAAGAGCCAGAACAACAAAAGCCAGAATGCAAGGTTATGAAATTAACTTATTTATAACCAGTGAGCTAATAAATTCAGGGAACTTTTGTTTTGCCGCAATGTTTTTTTTCAGTGTCTTTAGTAATTTGTCCTTCAGTATCTGATAATTTTTTTTTATTATATCTCCATTTGCTTGAACCCCATACCTGGGGACAACTATATTCAGAACGCTTGCCACCAAGTATCTTTATATCCTCTCTGTTAATTCTCTTTTAAGGGTATGGGAACTGAGAAATTCTTTATGGTTGGGATGGAAAGGGGCCACGTAATGGCCCAGGAAGCAAAGTCCTTAATTTGCCAGCTGTTTAGGCATCTGTGTCCCTGTCCTTAATGTGGAGAGTCTGAACTAATTCCATCCCTCAGAATTGCCCCTTCTTATCTGATGTGCCTACCACTTCTGTGACAGTCCCTTGGCCTACAGTGAAGGTGTTTGTATAGTTTTAGCATCAGGGCATTAGCAATGGTAAACAGACTGGGCCAAGTGAGTTTCCAAATGAGGGGAATTCACAGGCTTTGTCGAACCATCTCTAGTATTTGGAATACCATGATTCTGGCTTTCTCAAAAGAGGTAAGACAATGAGAGATAAATAACATTAATAATTTGACAATCAAAAGAGAATTTTTTGTTTCAGAATGGAATAAAGGAAACTATTCCATTAGGGAGCCAACTAAAAACATCATGAAGAAAATTGCAACCTGGTTTTTCTTTGGAGACTTGTAGCCAAGAAATAATTCAGGATTCAATCTGAATTGCAGGCAAATAATAAAATCTTAAAAACAAAGGTCAGGGCTGGAATCTAGTAACAGATGTGCTATGGTTTTGTTCTCCCCTCCCCACTGGAAACAACTTTTTTCTCTCTAGTCACCCTTTTCTACCACAGAAAAATTATAGTAAAACCAATTTTTGTGCAAAGTGAGTCTTAGGCTTATTACACTTGGCCTGATTATTTGCATAAAGTACAGCAAGAATAGTGATCTGCTGTATAAGCTCTTCTTAAGCTGGTTTTGCTGGAACTTCACCTAAAAACACTATTAGATTATTCCAGCAAAAGCTTTGGTAAAGTAATGTGTCCCCAACGTATTCTGTTACAAAAGAAAACATATTCTTATTGAACTGATGCAAATAACTACATTGCCAGAAAATAAAAGTAATCACAAATACTTTTCAAATTCTGGACATCATGTAGAGAGATAAATTTTGCTACTCTACTCAATTGATGTAAGCTATAAATAGCTCCAAAGAAAAAGGTTTTCTAGACTCTGGAAAACAAAACATAAAGAATCAACAATGTTTTAAACAAAAAGTGATAAAAAAATTATTTCAGTCCTCTGTTAGTTCAGTCCCACATAACTACTTGTTCAGTTGATGTTCTAGAAATCCTCATGAATGCATCACCTGTTTAATTAGAGTTCTGGACATGTTTACCCAGTCCAATGGTACAATCTTCAAAGTTATCAGAAACTTGTATTCAAGATTACTTATCAGTTTCCTTTCCAAGAATGTTTACAAAGAATTAACAAATTTTTGGATTGGAGCTGATTGTAAATCACTTTTTGAGAAGAATCAAAGTGAAACAATAATGGTCTGTGGATACCAAAAGTCTTAGAAGAGCCATGGTTGAAGACACAATTGACAAGGAAATTTGGTTATTTCTGTGGCATATAACAATTTGACATAATCATAATTATACTGATAACATATCCTAAGATATATCAGAAATTTAGTAATCTCATGTAATTTTGGAATATATAATCATATTTATATAAATTTGACCTTAAAAAATACCATTTCATATTTGACAGTACTTCCTCTATGATTTTAACTTACAAACTACTCAAAGTATTTGAAAGTATTTTAAATTATTTGAAGGTATTTCAAAGTATTATGGAGGTACAATTCTTTTTACCTTTTTATTCTCATTTTATTTATTTTAAAACATTATTTCGATATTTGAAGATATCTTTATTTTTACATTTTCCCCAGATACTGGCAAAACATGTATGTGTCTGCATTGTGGTGTTTGCCTGTGTGTGAACATCCATGAGTATGAGTGACAGTGAGTTTTAGTGTATTCAGCATCAAGAGAAAACTGTTTTTGACTGGGTATCATTTCAACATACATAAATAACAAACACTATACTAAACAAAATAACAAAATATGTTTTAAAAAACTGCAAAACAGGAAACAATATTTGCAAAATATCAACCTCAATGTATTAATCTATAAAGGTTAAGAACAAACTATTAAAAATATGATGAACTTAGAATGGTGTGCTGGTGGGCTTTAAGTCTCTATATTTGATTTTATTAAAAATCAAAGTTTATTCAGGAAAATGTACTTGGGCTGTTTTCTAATACCCACGCATAGCACACAGAAATGCACTTTGCTTTAAACGGCCCTCTCCGTTTCAACCTTCAATGATGTCTAGGTAAGCGGTCCCTTTATCTAAGCCAAAACACAGTACTCATACCGTGTACTTCTAGAGGACCCACAGATGTGGAGATGCAGCATGCATAGGAATTATATTAAACGATCTATATTGAAAAAATACTACCTTACAATTATGACACTATCAAACTTTATTAAGAATAAATTTCAATATGAATTAAAGAAAAACAGCTGAATTAAAATGAGTTCAATCAAAAATGCCCTCAGAGGGAGAAGCAGCAGCTGCTGTTCTGCCGAGGATGTCGCCTTCAGGCCCCGGGGGTAAGGCGAACACCATCAATCAAGAAGGTCACCCTGGACCCCCGAGCTCTGCCGCCGCGAGCCTCCTCTCTTCTGGGGGGCTGAGGGCCCCCGGTCCCCCCGGCACTTGTGGGCCCGCGGGCTGCGGGCGGAGCCGCGGCTGCAAAAGGGCGCCTCGGGAACGGCTGGAGCGTGGCCTCGAGGGCAGCCAGCTTCTGCCTGTCGCAGTGGTTCCCTCTCCTGAGCCAGTTGACCTCACGCTCGATGGACAGGGCGGCCATCCTGCTGTGCTGCACTCCAGACTCACGGAAGCAGATGTCCTCCCGGTAAAAAGAAGCGGCTGTCTGCAATTCCTGGGCGAGCTCCTTAGCCACCTTCTTGTACATGTCTCCCACCTGCCGAGTGCGGGCTACCCTTTCTGACAGGGCGGCGAGTCTCTTCTCCATCTCCGAGCAGCGGACTTCCTCCTCCGCCAGTTTCCGCTCCGGCTCCGTCACGTGTCGCTGCTCCAAAGCAGGCAGCGCTCGCAGCCTCAGCTCCAGCTCCCGGATCTCCCTGTCCAGCCGCGCACCGTCTTCCCGCAGAGTCGCCTCCTGGGCTCGCAGGGTTTCAATTTGCTCTTCCAGCTCATACCTCCTTCGGGTTTCTCTGCACACTTGTCCAGCTACTTCTCCGGTCTCCTCTGCAGGACTTCCCAAGCATGCAGTTAAGTCACCACCATCACTGAAACTGCGCAGAGGGACTTCTGGCAGGGATGCAGGGCCGTCAGCCTGTCCCGCTTCCCTGTTTCCCTCCACCTCCGCCTCCTCGTCCTCCAGAAGGCCACTCACAGGGCTGGGCAGCTGCAGGGGGCTGAGCAGGGTGTGGGCCAGGGATGACCGTCGCCTCACTTTACAACTCTGGGCCTGGTCCATTACTGACTTCACGCTCTCCAGGCTCAGTTTCTTCTCCTTGTCCTGCAGTCTTTGCTTCTGTCTTGGAAGGACTCGCGGAAGGTCTCCGTTGTCATCAAAATCCGCCATGGTCGTCTTCTGAAGATCTCCGTCGTGCTGTGATGTGACTGAGACATGTTGAGTGTCCAGCACCCAGGGAAGTTCAGGAGGCTGGCTTTTCTCTCTTTCTTTAAGCAAGTCAACCATTTTCTGTAAGGAATATGCTCTTGTTCCATTTAGAGCTGCCAAGCAGAGGGTTCGGAGCCAAAGAGGACTGTCCTCCCCCATGGGTGACTGGGGGCCAGTGTCGGCCTTTGGCGTTGGCCCCATCTTGGCTTGAGCTTTCGGGTCCACCTTACTGCAGGCTGAACTCCGTCGGGCCGGCTCCTCCCCTCGTCTTCCTGAGATGCCTCTCCTCACTAGACAGGCCACCAGAGCAGTGCACACCAGGATCTTCCAGGAGAAGCCCCGTGCTCCTGGCACTTGCTCCAGGCTTTTGAACATCACCATCAGAAACGCCCACAGCTGGTCCAGGACCAGCTGTAGAGACATTATGGCTGCGGGCAGCAGGCCCTTCGTGGCTCTGAAGGGCTCTGCAGCTCTGCCTCCGCTTGCCAGTGGCCTGTGGCCACAACTGACCTCAGGAGGCCCTAGGGAGGGTTCCGTAACCAACACAAACAGCTGCCAGGCAACCAGGGTGGAACGTCTGTTGGGGTGGGGGAGGGGAGGCCACCCATGATCTAGGAAACTGTGTCCCTCACTTTGCTCTGCAATAGAAAGTTACATTACTTATGCAGTGCCTTGGGGGAGGTGGTAGGAGCTCAGGGCCCAGGGACTGGCCTCCTCTGAGGTCCCTCTCTCCTTGTGTTTTGTCAGTGCTGGCACACAAGACCACAGGAATGAAGGGCCTCCCCAAAGGTGTTAACCAAGACACCTGGGTTTCAAGTGTAGGAATCAGAGAGAAATCGAATGGACCAGCCAGGCTCTTATACTTCCAAAGATGTTCTGTGGGTCCAGTGCGTCCCCGTTCAATCCAAATGTCCTGGATGGGGTGACAGACCTCTGGGGTGGGCACAGTGATCCAGGCCCCTTCTCTCATGTTGTTCTGCCACCCTAAGCTCGTGCCACATCTTCTTTATTCATTCATCAGTTGCTGGACTTTTGGGTGCTTGCACATCTTGGCTATTGTGAATAATGTTGCATTGAATAGGAGTGTGCAAATATCTCTTGAGACATTGATTTCTCTATCTTTGGACAAATACTCATAGTGGGATTTCCAGATCAGATGATAATACTATTTTTAATTTTTTGAGGAAGCTCTGTACTGTTTTCTATAGCAGCTATTCTGTTTTACATTGTCATCAATACAGCACAAAAGTTCCAATATCTCCAGTTCCTTGCCTTTTTAATTTAAAAAATTTTTTTATACTGGCTGTGGTAACAGGTATGAAGTAATATCTTATTGTGGTTTTGGTTTGCATTTCCCTGATGATAATTTATGTTGATCATCTTTTCATACACTTGTTGGCCATTTGCATTATGTATCTTTTTAGAGAAATGCCTATTTAAGTCCTTTCCCCATTTTGAAGTCTATACATTTGGTTTTTTGCTATTGTGTTATATATGTCCTTCGGATATTTTCATTAGCAGCGTGTTGCGGGGGTACAAATGTTTAGGTTACATGTATTGCGTTTTCCCTGTAGGAATCAGAGCTTCAAGCATGTCCATTCCCCAGACAGTGTGCATCACACTCATTAGATGTGAATATATCCATCTCCTCCTACCTCCTTCCTACCTCCCACCTGCCCGACACCTGATGAATGTTACTATTATATGTGCACATAAGTGTTGATTAGTTAATACTAATTTGATGGTGAGCACATGTGGTGCTTGTTTTTCCATTCTGGTGAGACTTTGCTTAGCAAAATGGGCTCTAACTCGGTCCAGGATAATATAAGAGGTGCTAGATTACCATTGTGTTTTGTGGTTGAGTAGCGTTCTGTGGTATACATATACCACATTTTATTAATGCAGTCATGTATTGATGGGCAATTGTGTTGTTACCACATCTTTGCAATTGTGGATTCTGCTGCTGTAGACACTCAAGTGCACATACCTCTTTTATGCAATGTCTTTTTTTCCTTTCTTTAGATGCCCAGTAATGGGATCCCTAGATTAAATGGTAGTGCTGCTTTTAGTTCTTTGAGGTGTCTCCATGTTACTTTCCGCAGAGGTTGTTACAGTCTGCAATCCCACCAGTAGTGTATGAGTGTTCCTATCTCTCCATATCCATGCCAACATTCATTGTTTTGGGACTTTTTGATAAAAGCCATGCTTACTAGAGTTAAGTGATATATCTCACTGTGGTTTTGATTTGCATTTCCCTGATGATTAGAGATGTTGAGCATTTTTTCATATGATTGTTGGCCATTAGTCTGTGTTCTTTTGAAAAGTTTCTGTTCATGTCCTTTGGCCCACTTTTTGATAGGGTTGTTTGATTTTGTTCTTGCTGATTTTTGTGAGTTCTATATAGATTCTAGTTATCAGCCCTTTATCAGATGTGTAGCATGTGAATATTTTCTCCGAATCTGTTGGTTGTCTCTTTGCTCTTGTGATAGTTTCCTTGCCCGTAAAGAAACTTTTTAATTTGATCAGGTCCCATTTATTTATTTTTCTTGTTGCTGTGATTGCCTTTGGGGTCTTCTTCATAAATTCTTTCTCTAGGCTAATGTCTATCAGAATTTTTCCAACATTTTCTTCTACAATTCTTATAATTTCATACCTTAGGTTTAAGTCTGTTATCTACTGTGAATTGATTTTTACACGGGGTGAGAGGTGCTGAGCCTGTTTCAGTCTTCTACATATGTCTATCCAATTTTCCCAGTACCATTTATTAAATAAAGCTTCTTTTATCCAGTTTATAATTTTCTCTGCTTTGTCAAAGATTAGATGGCTATATGAGGATGGTTTTATGTCCGGAATCTCAGTTCTCTTCCATTAGTCTATGCCTCTGTTCTTGTGCAAGTACCATGATGTTTTAGTTACGGTAGCCTTTTAGTATAGCTTGAAGTCTGGTAAATTGATGCCTCCAAATTTGTTCTTTTTGCTTAAGATTGCTTTTGCTAAATGGGGTCTTCTCTGGTTCCATAGAAAGTGGAGAATTATTTTTCCTAGATCTGTGAAAAATAATGTTGGTATTTTAATAGGGATTGTATTGAATCTGTAGATCACTTTGGGTGGAATAGACATGTTAGCAATGTTGATTCTGCTCACCCCTGAGCATGGTGTGCTTTTCTACCTGTTTACATCCTCTGCTATTTCCTTCCTCAGTGTTTCATAGTTCTTCCTGTACAGGTCTTTCATGTCCTTAGTTGAATATATTCCTAGGTATTTTATTTTCTTTGTTGTTATTGTGAAGGGTATTGAGTCTTTGATTTGGTTCTTCATTTGACTGTTTTGGCCATATAGAAATGCTACTGATTTGTGTACATTGATTTTGTAACCTGAGACTTTGCTGAATTTTTTTTTTTTTTTTTCCTTTTTAGGAAGGTTTCTAGTTGCTGCTTCAATGTCGGTACTTGATAGTGGTCTGTTCAGGAATTCTTTTTTTTTCTTTATTGAGTCTAGGGAGGGTGTGTGTTTCTAAGAATCTGTCTATTTCCTCCACATTTTCAAGCTTATGTACATAGAGGTTTTTGTACTATTCATACATGATATTTTTTATTTCTATGGTATCAGTTGCAATTTCTCATTTTTCCTCCCTGATTTAGCTTAATTGAAGTCCTTTCTTTTCTGCTTCTCATTAATCTAGCAAGAGGTATGTCAATTTTGTTTATGTTTTCAAAGAACGAACTTTTTTTTAATCTTCTCTATGATTTTTATTATCTATTTCATTTAGTTGTGCTCTGATCTTTGTCATTTCTTTTCTTCTGCTGGCAATCCATGTTTCTACCTGGCCATCTCCATCTTGTCCGTCTCCTTTTTTTTTTCCTTCCACCAATCACGATTGTTTGAGGATCTTTCATGGTTCCATCTGAATTTCAGGATTTCTTTTTCTGTTTCTGTGAAAAATTATATCGGAATTTTGATAGAGGTTGCATTGAATTTGTAGATCACTTTGGATAGTATGGACATATTCACAATATTGATTCTTTCAACTCATGAACATGGAATGTCTTTCTATTTGTTTATGTTTTCTTCAGTTTCCTTCATCAGTACTTTATAGTTTTCGATATACAAGTCTTTTACGTTCTTGGTTAAATTTAGGCCAAAATATTTAATGTATTTTTGTGGCTATTGTCTAATTTTCATGACATTGTGTAGAATTGAGTGTTACTCTTGGAATTGATTTTTAGTTTTATTCCTGTATGGTCTGAGAGGATACATGGTATGATTTTGATTTTGAAAAATGTTTTGAGACATGTTTTGTGGCCTAAGATATGACGGATTTTGAAGAATGTCCCATGTGCTGATGAGAAGGGTGTATATTGAGCAGTTGTGGGGTGGACTGTTCTGTAAATGTCTATTAGGGCCATTTGTGTTAGGCTGCCATTTAGGTTAGTGTTTATTTATTTATTTTCTGCTTCAATGATTTGTTAGCTCTGACAGTGGGGTATTGAAGTCCCTGGCAGTTGTGATGCTACTATTGATTTCCTTGCCTAGCTCTAGTAGCTCTAATAGAATTTGTTTTATGTATCTGGGAGCTCCTGTTTTAGGGGCG
This sequence comes from Lemur catta, assembly GCF_020740605.2. NCBI lineage: Eukaryota > Metazoa > Chordata > Mammalia > Primates > Lemuridae > Lemur > Lemur catta. The sequence continues at coordinate 90,484,463 of NC_059135.1, read as the reverse complement.
TATGTATTTAGGATTGTTATGTCTTCTTGTTGAAGTGCTCCCTTTACCATTATATAATGACCATCTTTCTCTTTCTTTACTATTGTTGATTTAAAGTCAGTTTTGTCTGATATGAGAACAGCTACACCTACTCTGTTTAGGTATTCATGTGTGTGGAATATTTTTTTCCATGCTTTTACATTGAGCCTGTATGCATACTCGTGGTTTAGATTTGTCACCTGGAGACAGAAGATACTTGGGTTGTGTTTTTTCATCCATTCAGCCAGACTATATCTTTTGAGTGTCACATTTAAACCATTAACATTAAGAGATAGAATTGATATGTGGGATGCTATTCTGTTCATCATGTTGAGTAGTACCTTATTTCTTTGTTTTCTCTCTGGTGCTATTGTTTTATAACAGTTGTAAGCTTTAGATTTTTTGGGTGATATTAGACTGGTGGGTATCTATTGTTCTGATATGCATATAATGCAGTTCTTAGTATTTCTTGCAGGGCAGGTGTCGTCATGACAAATTCCCTTAGTCTTTGTTTATCTGTAAGAGACTTATTTCTCCATCAATTATGAAACTTCATTTTGCAGGATACAAGATTGTAGGCTGGCAGTTTTTCTGTTTAAGAAGATTGAAGATGGGGCCCCACTTCTGTCAGGCTTGTAAGGCTTCTGCTGAGAAGTCTACTGTTAGCCTGATGGGTTTCCCTTTGTAGGTCAGGTATTGCTTACATCTAGCTGCTTGTAGAATTTTCTCTTTCATTTTGGTTTTGCCCAGGTTAATTGCTATGAGTCTTGGCAATGTCCTATTTGCTGTGAATCTTTCTGGTGTTTATTGACCAGATGGATGTTGGATCTCTGATGGCACCAGAAACATTTTGATCAATAATTCCCTTAAATAGATTTTCCATGCTCTTAGCTCTTTCTTCTTCTCCATCAGGGATACCTAAAATCTGTATGTTACTTCACTTTGCATAGTCTCTTACCTCTCTGCGTGATTGCTCGGCCTTTCTTCTTCTCTTCTCTGCCTCTTTAAATGACTAGGTTAGCTTGAGAGCCTTGCATTTGAGCTCTCAGAGTCTTTCTTCTCCTTGGTTTAGTTTGTTGCTGAAGCTTTCTGCTGTGTTTTGAAATTCCCTACATGGCTCTTTTATTTCTTTAAGTTCTGTTATATTCTTCCTTATATTGTCAAGCTCTTCAGTGACTTTTTCATTAATTTCCTGGAATTATTTTGGCTTCTTTTTGTTTGTTGCAAATTTCTCTTCAATTCCATTCATCTTATTGGCCATCCATATTCTGAATTCCATTTCAGCAATTTACTTGTGGTCAGAGTTTACTGCTGTGGCTCCATTGTGATCCCTTGGAGATGTTGATCTGTTTTGCTTTTTCATGTCGCCAGGGTTCTTTTGCTGTTTACTTCTCATCTGAGACCTGTTTTCTCAACTCGGGGTTAATAGGTTTGCAGGCCACCTGTTTTTACTGGGAACTCTCCTGCTTAATTAGAAGGAGGGGAGGTCCTTAGATGGTGCTTTTGTCCCTACTCTGCAGTGTGGATGTGGCAGGGGTGGGGTGTGTGCACTAGCAGCCTGTAATGCAGCTGTTCTAATTATTCCTGCTCACCTGTGATTGCCACTGTTGAAACCTGTGCTGGATGATCTTTGTGCTGAGTGTTGGATTGTTCACCAGGCAGTTGCAGGAAGTTCAAGTTGGGAGCTGGGCAAGACCGTTTCCATAGAGGCTGGCATTGTGGGGATTGCTCTGCCTGGAGTCTGCCCGCTGAGGTGCCATTGGCAGCTGTGTGATACTATCTAGGCAGTGGTCATAGGTTCCTGCACTGTGGGCATTTGCTCCATCTAGTTCCCAGTGTACTGGTGGCTTGAGGCTTGGGGATCCCTGGTGGGATGATGGACCTTGGAGCTGTTCTGCTGTCCCTGCAGCAGTGGTGGAGGCTCAGGGGTGGGGTCTCGGTGTCTAGGTGCAGCACTGGAATGACAGGGACAGTGTCCTGTGCCTGTCAAGAGCTCTGGAGCCTAAGGGGTAGAGCCTCAGGTTCCAGCAAGAGAGCCTGAGAGCCAGGAGTGGGAGGAGCCACTAACAGGGCTTCTGAGCAGGACCTCAGAGCCAGAAGCTGGGCTGTGCATGTGGTGGGCTGATCCAACCTGGAGGGTGAATCAGGTCCAAGCAGGTACTGGGCCGTATCACAGGCTCGCGGACTGTGCAGATCCTCACCCGCCCCCCCGGGACTCGCAAAAGCAGTCACCTGAAGCCCACCATGTCAGAGCCTACAGTGCGCCAGTCAACTCCTGTGCTCAGGTCTCGTTGTGCTTTAGGCGAGGGCACTTGTCTTTCAGCTACAGGGTATGGCTCAGAGGAGCCTCTGCTTTGTCCATTCCCTCACCAACCCAGTGGGGACAATGTGAACGCGTCTGCTGCAAAGCTAAGTCCTCTGCCTCCCTGGCGCCATGCACTGGAGAGCACAGGATGGCTTCAGCTGCAGAAACACAGGATTGGCAGCTGCCCAATCCTCACTGTGCCTGTTGTCCAATGCAGAGACCCTGAACAGACTCCAGGCAGGTGCCCTGTCCATCCAGGCAGGTAAAACGCCTTTTGATTTGATTACATGGATGTCTCCAGAGTCCTTAATATTTTTGTTCAAGTTAGCCAGGAGTGAATGTTTAATGAGGAAACATATAAGTTAAGAATACAGCAGAAATTATTACAAAACATTGAAAAGGATGGTATCCTACCCAATTCATTACACGAAGCCACATCACCTTGATACCAAAGCCAGGAAAGGATGTAGCAAAAAAGGAAAACTACAGACCAATGTCCCTCATGCATATAGATGCAAAAATTGTCAACAAAATTTTAGCAAACCATATCCAAGAGTACATCACAAAAACAATTCACCACGGCCAGGTGGGCTTTATCCCAAGGATGCAAGGCTGGTTCAACATACGGAAATCTGTAAATGTAATTCACCACGTAAATAAACCAAGAAAAAAGGCCATAAAATTCTCTCAATAGATGCAGAAAAAGCATTTGTTAAAATCCAGCACACATTTATGATAAAAATCCTCAACAAAATAGGCATTAATGGGACATTCCTTAAAATTATTAAGGCCATATATGACAAAACCTCAGCCAATAGCATATTGAATGGGGAAAAATGGAAAGCATTCCCACTAAGAAGTGGAGCCAGACAAGGTTGCCCACTATTTCCACTTCTATTCAACATAGTGCTAGAAGTCTTTGCCAGAGCAATCAGACAAGAGAAGAGAATTAAGAGTGTCCGAATGGGGGCAGAAGAGGTCAAACTCTCACTCTTTGCTCATGATATGCTATTATACCTAGAAAATCCCCAGGATTCAGCCAAGAAACTCCTGGAGTTAAGAAACGAATTCCATAAGGTCTCAGGATATAAAATTAATGCACACAAATCAGTGGCATTCATATACACCAATAACAGTCAAGCCGAAAATCAAATCAAAGATGCAACATCTTTCACAGTAGCATCCAAGAAAATTAAATATTTAGGAATGTATTTAATGAAAGAAGTGAGAGATATTTATAGGGCAAACTATGAAACACCGAGAAAAGAAATTGTAGATGATGTGCACAGATGGAAATCCCTACCATGCTCATGCATTGGTAGAATCAATATTTTTAAAATATCCATTCTACCTGCAGTGATCTACAGGATTAATGCAATCAGTATCAAAATCCCACCATCATTATTTGCAGATCCAGAAAAAATAATTCTGTGCTCTGTCTGGAACCAGATAAGACTACCTACAGCCAAAACAGTCTTAAGCAAAAACAAAAAAATTGGGAGGCATCAGTCTGACAGACTTCAGTCTTTACTACAAGGCTAGAATAAACAAAACAGCACGGTACTGGTACATGAACAGGGATATAGACCTTTGGAATAGGACGGAGATCCCAGATATAAAACCATCCTCATATTGTCATCTAATCTTCGACAAAGCAGACAAAAGTATACATTGGGGAAAAGAATCTCTATTCAATAAGTGGTGCTGGGGAAACTGGATATGTACTTGCAGAAGATTTAAACTGGATCCCCACCTTTCATTTCTCAAAAAAACCAAAAAGCGAAAAACCTCACATTGGATAACAGACTTAAACCGAACACGTGAAACCTTAAGAATTCTGGAAGAAAATGTGGTGAAGACTCTTTTAGACCTCGGCCTAGGTAAAGAATTTATGAAGAAGATCCCCAAAGCAATCACAGCAGCAAGAAAAATTAACAAAAAGGACCTAATCAAATTCAAAAGCTTCTGCACAGCCAAGAAAGCTGACTTTAGAGCAAATAGACAACCCACAGAATAGGAGAAAATATTTGCTTTCTACACATCTGAAAAATGGCTGATAACAAGAATCTATACAGAACGTAAGAAAATCAACAAGGAAAATATCAAACAACCCCCCCAAAAAATGGGCAAAGAACATGAACAGAAACTTTTCAAAAGAAGACAGAATCACGGTCAGCAAACATATAAAAAAGTGCTTAACATATCTAGTCACTAAGGGAAGTCAAATCAAAACTACAACAAGATAACACCTAACTCCAGTGAGAATGGCCTCTATCAAAAAGTTCCAAAATGACAAACGCTGGCATGGATGTGGACACTGCTGGTTGGACTGCAAATTAGTAAAACCCCTGTGGAAAGTAATTTGTAGATACCTAAAAGAGCTAAAGATAGAAATAACATTTGATTCAGCAATCTCACGCCGAAGCATCTATCCAAAGGACAAAAAGACATTCTATAATAAAGACATCTGCACTCAAATGTTTATAGCAGCACAATTTACAATGGCAAAGATGTGGAAACAACTCAAATGCCCATCAACACATGAATGGATAAATAAAATGTGGTGTATTTATACCATGGAATATTACTCAATTACAAAAATCAATGGTTATCTGGCACATCTCATATTATTCTGGATAGAGATTGAGACCAGTTTTTGAAGTGAGGTATCACAAGGAAGGAAACATATGCACCACATGTACTCACCATCAAACTGGTACTAACCGATCAACACTAATGTGCTCACATGGTACTAATACATACTGGGTTCTGGTCCGGTAGGGGGTTTGGGGGACTGGAGGATAGAGGGGATGGGGTGGGTAAACCCACAGCTAACGGAGACAGGGTGCTCTGTATGGGGGAAGGACATGCTTGTGGCCCTGGCTTGAGCAAGGCAAATGCATTTTATATAATGAAAATATTAATACCTCCATAATATCGTGATTTAAACAGAATAAAAAAGTACAAAACTTCTTAGAGGCGTTTGGTTTGAAGGAGAGACTAGCTAGTGGTCATCTGGGTTTGAAATTCGCTAGAATGAAGCCATGCATATGGCTAAGGTTGTTTTCATTTTGGCTTCTCTTGAATCAGTAAAGGAAATTATAAAATTAAAAGTGTAAAGGAAATGGTGGAGATTCTTGATGTTTTTTCTAGTTCCTCGTGGAGGTGCGGTGGGAGCATGCCAGTCTCCACAACCTGCACAGGGAGAACCTGCCTGGTTAGAAGAACCCAGAATTCAGATTTCTCTGCCTTCACAGTTAGGCTGGAGGCACATCAGCAGCACTGGTGCTCATGCTATGACCATTTAAGTAAACTCTTGCTGCCATAGTTGTATTGTTCTGCTTCCTGTTTCTCTTCAGGCCCCTGTAAACCTGTCCATAATGGTAGTAAGAAGTGGAAATGGATCATTTCAAAGGAGCAGAGGTATTGTCTGGAAAGGCAATGGGGAGAAAGGAGGACTGTTATACCGGGGATAGGAGGGAACAGTAGCTCCCCAGACAAGAAAACGTTGTGTCCCTAGCAAGAGCCAGGCTCCAGGAAAGGTGATTAGGTAGAGGGATTGCTCTGAGAAGTTGTTTAGGAGACTGGAGAATTTGCTGTACATGGAGATCATAACAGGTTGTGTTCTGGAATCAGAAAGTTTGAATTTAGATCGTTATGGTGTGATTTGGGACCTGTGTGACCTTGGGGACTTGATGTCATTCCTTGGTGGAAATTCCTGAGGACACAATGGGAGTGTGTGGGAAGTGAGGAAGGAGTAGGGATGCCGATGAGGTCACGGAGGTACAGAGCAGTACTGGGGCTGACGGTGCAGCGGAAAGGGGGCCACATGGGCTTACGCTGTGGCCACTGACTTATGAAGACGACAAGAGGTGGCGTTGTGTGTGTGATGTCAACAGTCTACTTGAGCAGGGTGCTCACTGGGTCCCATGGCTAGAGGACTCCGTGCACAAGTTCTTGCATTAGATTTATTCTTACAGCTATGCTCTAAATGTATAGAACTGTCAGAGAAAGAACGAGATACATTTATCAAAATTGACAGAAATAATGGTAAAAATAATCTCATGGTTATTGAGGAGAAGGAGGAAATCAGGAACTGATGTCATGCATTTGTTTCAGAAGATTACAGGACACACTCAGACAGCTCTGAAAACACAGTTACGGCCCCTTACAATCAACTACATTAAAAGAGGTTATTCTTGTTAGGATTTGCCACAAAGTATTACATATCTTGATCAAGTACAAAAAGCACAATTAATCTCAAACTCTTGTGTTTTTCTCATTACCAATGGAGAAAAAATCTCAGTTTTCTGCTTTGCAATATGAAGAGTGTGATTTTTTTTCCACAGAAAATTTTCACTATTTTCAGATAATATTCTGGCTATTTTTTTTTTAATTTTCCTTCTTATATTTTTTTAGAGACAGGGTCTTGAGGGTCTTGCTCTGTTGCCCAGGCTGGAGTGCAGTGTAATGCAAATGTTCTAGCTCACTGCAGCCTGGAACTCCTGGGCTCAAGTGAGCCTCCCACCTCAGTCACCTGAGTAGCTGGGATTATAGGCATGGGCCACTATGCCTCGTGAGGTTTTCCCTCTAAAGACATTATAAAACCCTATTGCCATATGTTTTTCCACAATAGTCATGAAATATACTTCTCAGATTTTGTCCACATATGGGATGGAATTATCCTGAGGGCTGGAGTCCCTCTGCTTTGCACAATAGGTATTGAGATTGTCCTTCAGAACACACAGCTTTTCTGGCAGCATCCTTGCTATTATGCTAGACATTAATCAAAAGAATGACATTGACAAGTGGAAAATATCTATGCAGACTAAAGATTGGTTCATTGGAATACTCTTTACCCTAATTTGTTTGCTAGTCAGCATCTTTGGCTATCATGGACTAAGTATAGTAACTATAACAATAAAATAATTGACATTTTTACTTGTCTTTGGAGTTTCCAAGTGCTGTTACATATTTTACTTTACCTGATTCTCAGAAAACCTCATCAGTTTGGTGAGATTGTTTTCTTAATTTTAGAGCAAACTGAGAATCAACTTTGAATTACTTGTGTTAAGTCACATTGCTAGTGGGATAAGGATTCCAATTCACTTTTTACGTTTTCACTTCTTGTCTGTTACATAGCTTCTTTTGAAATATTACAGAGATTAATTGAGTATAATTTTAGAATGAAGATTAAGTGTGCTGTTTTTTAAAATTGCTTTGATATGTAGTGTTAAATGAAAACTTTTTAAAAACTTATTTTTAATTAAAAAATAATAATAGAATATATTTATGAGGTACTGTGATGTTTTGATATAAGGACACAGTGTGGAATGATTAAATCAAGGTAATTATATAGCCATGACCCCACTTATCACCATTTTGTGGGACACAATTGAAATTTGCTCTCTTAGAAATTTTAAAATATACATTATTATTAGCTACAGTCACCATGCTTTGCAATAGATCTCAAAAACTCCTTCTGTCTAACTGAAACTTAGTATCCTTTCATCAACAATTCCCCATTCTCTCCCTCCTTGACTGCAACCTCTGGTAACCATTCTACTCTCTACTTCTAATAGTGCAACTTTTTTGTTTTAAATTTGGAAAGGAGAGCTTTATTTCTCATAAAGTACTGCAGCCTGCAGCCTGGCCTTTCTGACAGGCTTGGAAGCAGAGTCCCGGGCAGAAGGCAAGAGCAAGCACTTCCAGGGAATGGTAAAGGGAACAGAAATTTATGCTGAACAAGGTGGCTGAATATATATATTTAATAAGCTATAGAGGAGTCATTAATATTTACGGAAAGAGAAACTTGTGCATGTGCAATTGAGCTTCCTACAGGTTCATGGGATTCATGTTCAAAAAACAGAGGTGTTAGCATGATCTAAGGGTGGAGGTTTTGGCCCTCTGATGTCAAACGGTGAAGCACAGGGCACAGAAACCCTCTGTGTGCAGCCTGTGTAGACTGGCCAGAACTGCTTTGGGGTCAGTGGTCTCTTACCAAGAAGGAATTCTGGTCAGTTGCTGTGCTCCAACGGCAAAAGAGAGGGGCAGTCATGGGGTTGATTGAAATCAGCAGTGGAGCAAGTCATTAAAGGGCTGTTTTCTATTTAACCCTTAGGGAAGGAAATCTAATGGTGGTTAAGGAGGGAGCAGGTGTAATGAGGCATGTCTGATTTCCCATCCTGTCATGGCTGGGATTTCACTTTGTAAGATTTTTCTGGCATCCGGTGGGCAAAGAGAGAGTTCATTCAGTCAGTTGGGGAGCTTAGAATTTTTTTACTTCTCCTTTCCCCCTTTTGAGTGAGATTTGCAGAGGCAGTATCAATAGCTAAGATTTTATTTTGTCCCATCATTGCCAGGACGGTGTGACTGCCTGCCCTGGGTCCATCCAGGCCCTCGGTGGGACTCCTATGGCCAAGGGACTTGGAGCTGAAAGGCCTACAGCCAATTAAATGTCCTAGGGCAGATGGTAATGGAGGTAGGAAGGCACTCATCAACTCTTAAAACCTATAAGCAACATAAGAGCCAGAACAACAAAAGCCAGAATGCAAGGTTATGAAATTAACTTATTTATAACCAGTGAGCTAATAAATTCAGGGAACTTTTGTTTTGCCGCAATGTTTTTTTTCAGTGTCTTTAGTAATTTGTCCTTCAGTATCTGATAATTTTTTTTTATTATATCTCCATTTGCTTGAACCCCATACCTGGGGACAACTATATTCAGAACGCTTGCCACCAAGTATCTTTATATCCTCTCTGTTAATTCTCTTTTAAGGGTATGGGAACTGAGAAATTCTTTATGGTTGGGATGGAAAGGGGCCACGTAATGGCCCAGGAAGCAAAGTCCTTAATTTGCCAGCTGTTTAGGCATCTGTGTCCCTGTCCTTAATGTGGAGAGTCTGAACTAATTCCATCCCTCAGAATTGCCCCTTCTTATCTGATGTGCCTACCACTTCTGTGACAGTCCCTTGGCCTACAGTGAAGGTGTTTGTATAGTTTTAGCATCAGGGCATTAGCAATGGTAAACAGACTGGGCCAAGTGAGTTTCCAAATGAGGGGAATTCACAGGCTTTGTCGAACCATCTCTAGTATTTGGAATACCATGATTCTGGCTTTCTCAAAAGAGGTAAGACAATGAGAGATAAATAACATTAATAATTTGACAATCAAAAGAGAATTTTTTGTTTCAGAATGGAATAAAGGAAACTATTCCATTAGGGAGCCAACTAAAAACATCATGAAGAAAATTGCAACCTGGTTTTTCTTTGGAGACTTGTAGCCAAGAAATAATTCAGGATTCAATCTGAATTGCAGGCAAATAATAAAATCTTAAAAACAAAGGTCAGGGCTGGAATCTAGTAACAGATGTGCTATGGTTTTGTTCTCCCCTCCCCACTGGAAACAACTTTTTTCTCTCTAGTCACCCTTTTCTACCACAGAAAAATTATAGTAAAACCAATTTTTGTGCAAAGTGAGTCTTAGGCTTATTACACTTGGCCTGATTATTTGCATAAAGTACAGCAAGAATAGTGATCTGCTGTATAAGCTCTTCTTAAGCTGGTTTTGCTGGAACTTCACCTAAAAACACTATTAGATTATTCCAGCAAAAGCTTTGGTAAAGTAATGTGTCCCCAACGTATTCTGTTACAAAAGAAAACATATTCTTATTGAACTGATGCAAATAACTACATTGCCAGAAAATAAAAGTAATCACAAATACTTTTCAAATTCTGGACATCATGTAGAGAGATAAATTTTGCTACTCTACTCAATTGATGTAAGCTATAAATAGCTCCAAAGAAAAAGGTTTTCTAGACTCTGGAAAACAAAACATAAAGAATCAACAATGTTTTAAACAAAAAGTGATAAAAAAATTATTTCAGTCCTCTGTTAGTTCAGTCCCACATAACTACTTGTTCAGTTGATGTTCTAGAAATCCTCATGAATGCATCACCTGTTTAATTAGAGTTCTGGACATGTTTACCCAGTCCAATGGTACAATCTTCAAAGTTATCAGAAACTTGTATTCAAGATTACTTATCAGTTTCCTTTCCAAGAATGTTTACAAAGAATTAACAAATTTTTGGATTGGAGCTGATTGTAAATCACTTTTTGAGAAGAATCAAAGTGAAACAATAATGGTCTGTGGATACCAAAAGTCTTAGAAGAGCCATGGTTGAAGACACAATTGACAAGGAAATTTGGTTATTTCTGTGGCATATAACAATTTGACATAATCATAATTATACTGATAACATATCCTAAGATATATCAGAAATTTAGTAATCTCATGTAATTTTGGAATATATAATCATATTTATATAAATTTGACCTTAAAAAATACCATTTCATATTTGACAGTACTTCCTCTATGATTTTAACTTACAAACTACTCAAAGTATTTGAAAGTATTTTAAATTATTTGAAGGTATTTCAAAGTATTATGGAGGTACAATTCTTTTTACCTTTTTATTCTCATTTTATTTATTTTAAAACATTATTTCGATATTTGAAGATATCTTTATTTTTACATTTTCCCCAGATACTGGCAAAACATGTATGTGTCTGCATTGTGGTGTTTGCCTGTGTGTGAACATCCATGAGTATGAGTGACAGTGAGTTTTAGTGTATTCAGCATCAAGAGAAAACTGTTTTTGACTGGGTATCATTTCAACATACATAAATAACAAACACTATACTAAACAAAATAACAAAATATGTTTTAAAAAACTGCAAAACAGGAAACAATATTTGCAAAATATCAACCTCAATGTATTAATCTATAAAGGTTAAGAACAAACTATTAAAAATATGATGAACTTAGAATGGTGTGCTGGTGGGCTTTAAGTCTCTATATTTGATTTTATTAAAAATCAAAGTTTATTCAGGAAAATGTACTTGGGCTGTTTTCTAATACCCACGCATAGCACACAGAAATGCACTTTGCTTTAAACGGCCCTCTCCGTTTCAACCTTCAATGATGTCTAGGTAAGCGGTCCCTTTATCTAAGTCCAAACACAGTACTCATACCGTGTACTTCTAGAGGACCCAGAGATGTGGAGATGCAGCATGCATAGGAATTATATTAAACGATCTATATTGAAAAAATACTACCTTACAATTATGACACTATCAAACTTTATTAAGAATAAATTTCAATATGAATTAAAGAAAAAAAGCTGAATTAAAATGAGTTCAATCAAAAATGCCCTCAGAGGGAGAAGCAGCAGCTGCTGTTCTGCCGAGGCTGTCGCCTTCAGGCCCCGGGTGTAAGGCGAACACCATCAATCAAGAAGGTCACCCTGGACCCCCGAGCTCTCCCGCCGCGAGCCTCCTCTCTTCTGGGGGGCTGAGGGCCCCCGGTCCCCCCGGCACTTGTGGGCCCGCGGGCTGCGGGCGGAGCCCCGGCTGCAAAAGGGCGCCTCGGGAACGGCTGGAGCGTGGCCTCGAGGGCAGCCAGCTTCTGCCTGTCGCAGTGGTTCCCTCTCCTGAGCCAGTTGACCTCACGCTCGATGGACAGGGCGGCCATCCTGCTGTGCTGCACTCCAGACTCACGGAAGCAGATGTCCTCCCGGTAAAAAGAAGCGGCTGTCTGCAATTCCTGGGCGAGCTCCTTAGCCACCTTCTTGTACATGTCTCCCACCTGCCGAGTGCGGGCTACCCTTTCTGACAGGGCGGCGAGTCTCTTCTCCATCTCCGAGCAGCGGACTTCCTCCTCCGCCAGTTTCCGCTCCGGCTCCGTCACGTGTCGCTGCTCCAAAGCAGGCAGCGCTCGCAGCCTCAGCTCCAGCTCCCGGATCTCCCTGTCCAGCCGCGCACCGTCTTCCCGCAGAGTCGCCTCCTGGGCTCGCAGGGTTTCAATTTGCTCTTCCAGCTCATACCTCCTTCGGGTTTCTCTGCACACTTGTCCAGCTACTTCTCCGGTCTCCTCTGCAGGACTTCCCAAGCATGCAGTTAAGTCACCACCATCACTGAAACTGCGCAGAGGGACTTCTGGCAGGGATGCAGGGCCGTCAGCCTGTCCCGCTTCCCTGTTTCCCTCCACCTCCGCCTCCTCGTCCTCCAGAAGGCCACTCACAGGGCTGGGCAGCTGCAGGGGGCTGAGCAGGGTGTGGGCCAGGGATGACCGTCGCCTCACTTTACAACTCTGGGCCTGGTCCATTACTGACTTCACGCTCTCCAGGCTCAGTTTCTTCTCCTTGTCCTGCAGTCTTTGCTTCTGTCTTGGAAGGACTCGCGGAAGGTCTCCGTTGTCATCAAAATCCGCCATGGTCGTCTTCTGAAGATCTCCGTCGTGCTGTGATGTGACTGAGACATGTTGAGTGTCCAGCACCCAGGGAAGTTCAGGAGGCTGGCTTTTCTCTCTTTCTTTAAGCAAGTCAACCATTTTCTGTAAGGAATATGCTCTTGTTCCATTTAGAGCTGCCAAGCAGAGGGTTCGGAGCCAAAGAGGACTGTCCTCCCCCATGGGTGACTGGGGGCCAGTGTCGGCCTTTGGCGTTGGCCCCATCTTGGCTTGAGCTTTCGGGTCCACCTTACTGCAGGCTGAACTCCGTCGGGCCGGCTCCTCCCCTCGTCTTCCTGAGATGCCTCTCCTCACTAGACAGGCCACCAGAGCAGTGCACACCAGGATCTTCCAGGAGAAGCCCCGTGCTCCTGGCACTTGCTCCAGGCTTTTGAACATCACCACCAGAACAGCCCACAGCTGGTCCAGGACCAGCTGTAGAGACATTATGGCTGCGGGCGGCAGGCCCTTCGTGGCTCTGAAGGGCTCTGCAGCTCTGCCTCCGCTTGCCAGTGGCCTGTGGCCACAACTGACCTCAGGAGGCCCTAGGGAGGGTTCCGTAACCAACACAAACAGCTGCCAGGCAACCAGGGTGGAACGTCTGTTGGGGTGGGGGAGGGGAGGCCACCCATGATCTAGGAAACTGTGTCCCTCACTTTGCTCTGCACTAGAAAGTTACATTACTTATGCAGTGCCTTGGGGGAGGTGGTAGGAGCTCAGGGCCCAGGGACTGGCCTCCTCTGAGGTCCCTCTCTCCTTGTGTTTTGTCAGTGCTGGCACACAAGACCACAGGAATGAAGGGCCTCCCCAAAGGTGTTAACCAAGACACCTGGGTTTCAAGTGTAGGAATCAGAGAGAAATCGAATGGACCAGCCAGGCTCTTATACTTCCAAAGATGTTCTGTGTGTCCAGTGTGTCTTCGTTCAATCCAAGTGTCCTAGATGGGGTGACAGAGCTCTGGGGTGGACACAGTGATCCAGCTCCCTTCTGGGATGTTCTGCCATCCTAAGCTCATGCCAAATCTTCTTTATCCATTCACCAGTTGCTGGACATTTGGGTACTTGCACTTCTTGGCTATTTTGAATAATGTAACCAAAATATTTGTACCCCCATAATAGCCTGAATTAAAAAATATTTTTAAAAATACCCCTGATGTTTACCCACTCCACCCCCTAACCCTCCAACCCCCCACCCACCCTACCTGACTGTGACCCTGTGAGTATTACTACCATGTGAGCACGTTAGTGTTGATCAATCAGTACCATTTTGAATGGCCTCTATCATAAAGTCCCAAAATAATAAATGCAGGCATGGATGTGGAGAGATTAGCACACTCTTAGACTGCTGGTGGGACTTCAAATGAGTATAACCCCTGTGGAAAGTAATTTGGAGATACCTCAAAGAGCTAAAAATAGAAATACCATTTGATCCAGGAATCCCACTATTAGGCATCTAGTTAACTCATTGTGTGCCGGTCAGGCAGGGAGCTGGGGAATGGAGGGTTGAGGGGGCGGGGTGTAAATCCACAGCCAATGGAGACAGGGAGCAGTGTATGGGGGAGGACATGCTTGTAGCCCTGGCTTGAGTGAGGCAAATGCATTTCATGTAACCAAAATATTTGTACCCCCATAATATCCTGAATTTAAAAAAAAATTAAAAATGACCCCTGATGTTAACTCAGGATGTAAGTGTGTGTAAAATATAGCAAGCCATTCTAGCCTATTTACACTTATATATTGTTTTACACATTTAAATATATTCAATGCAAAACTACTTATTTCAATCTATATTCTAATTCAGTATAGTGATTTCTTTTAATCTACTTAAAATGACAAATTGGATATCTTATGTTCTACAAATCAAAGAAAAAATGCTTCCTTTTATGAAAGTACAAATTGTTGCTGTCTGCAATATTTTTTTTCATTTTGCAAAACTCTTATTCCCTTCTCTCAAATATTGTCATCTAATAAGGACCTGAAACAATAATCCCCATTTATAATCATCTCTAATTTGGGATTATATCCCCTGGCCCTTATAATATGTATCAACAATGACACATGATTCATGTCTCCTGGGTTTCATTAGTAGAACAATATCATCTCTTCTGTTCAAATGTTCAGAGGGATACTTTGTTTCCAAGGCGAGGTTAACGCTATCTCATTTTGCCTTCATGTGAAATTAAGGGTAGTGATAATTATAAAACCCAGCCTTACCATTTAGCATTTGAGAAATGCAAGGAGAATGTCACATTGTAGAGATACTTGAATGACAAGAATAATTTTAAATGCCTAGTTCTATGAAGATATGGAGATACTATGAAGAAATATCCTTCAGGAAACTTATCTGGAAAACTTGTTTTCTTTTTCGCACACATATTTATAAAACATCGATGGTTTACAAAAGGATTTTTGTATAAATATTTTTACTTAATCTAATCTTCATGACCCTAAGAGATGCCAATTTCTCTGTAGTTATATTACAGAAGAATTTATTGTATGTGTTCTCTTAGAAGCAAAAGATTTGTGGAAATGGTGCAGTGGGACGATTAGAGGAATCCTTAAAGACTCAGTGGACTGCTACTTTCCTAAAATAACAAAACACCATCTGTCAGATAGTATTTGTGTGAAGAGAGAATAATAAGTTTTCATTTACTACATACACCAGGAGAGATGATAAATCTTCTTGAGGTCATGGATGTTTTTTGGAATAGTTTCAATTTAAATTTTATTTGTGAAGATAGCTGTCAGGAGGCACATTGGAGGCGGTCAATGGTGTGGCATCATGATGCTGGCTGTTCACAGCACACGGCAGAAGAGAGAACGCAGCCTGTGTGGGACAGGAACACTGAGCCAGAAGGCAGAGGCCAGAGGGACTAGGGTGTTGAGGCAATTTTCCTAGGGGCCAAATGTTAGGGATATTTTAGAGAAAAAACATAAGGGAAAGAAATCAGGAGTGTGGATAGATTAAATTTATCTCACTCTTTGAATTCTATTCTGCAAGCATGGCACTAGCAACAAGGACAAGTACAAATTGTTGATTATTTGTCTTCAGGGCCACAGTTCGACAACAAAGATATTGAATACATATTATGAGCAAGGTAATGGGCTAGATAATGGCAATACTCAGAGTATGATAGGCTTTCTATCTTTGAGGTGCGCACAGCATGGTGAGGAAGTCAGGCAACCAAAACAGGCAATTCCAAGAGAACTTATGATGTGTGTGCATAGAATTATATGTACTATGGGAGCATTTTATTTCCCTCAACCTGGAGCTTTGGAGAATGTTTGCTAGAAGAGATGATACCTGAACTGAATGTGAAGGACAAATACGATTAGGTAGGAGAGTGAAGGTGATGGGTATTGTAGGCAGAGGCAATGCCACAGTAGAAGCTCCACCCCCTCCCACCTATCATTATTAATGCTAGTATCTTAGAAATCATAATGAATATAATAATGGCATATATTTAGCACTTAACTGGCAAGTGCTTTATAAACATCATTTTATTCAATTTTCAAGACAAAACTTTGAGGTAGGGGCATTAGTACTTCTAAATATTGAAATAAACTGAACTTTGAGAAGTTGAATAATGTGCCCAAGAAGTAATCCCTTAGTGGTTGGGTTTGGATTTATTTGACTCCACACAGTCTGACTCAGAATATGAATTCAAAATCACTGCACTATACTGCCCCCTGCGTGTGTTCTGTGTGGGAAGGGGGATGAGGGTGGGGCAGGAGCATGGCTAGCAATTTGCTGTAAGGTAGAGTGTGGTGGGAGGTAGGCCTGGAGAAATAGGCCAGGTCACATTGAGCTAAAGGCTTTAATTTTATAGGAAATGAGGAGGGAAGCATGATATATTTTAATTATTTAATAAAAAGATAATACTGGCTTTCAATAACCATTGCTTAAAGCTGTTTTGTTTTTTTTTTTAAGTTCAATACTATTTTATTTTGTTGCTTATATCACTACAGCTTTGGCCATTGGGAGCTCTTTCAGTTAACTCCTGTGTCACTTTGACACACTCTTATCATTATGATGTTTTGGAGTATTTCCTTATTTTCTGGCACTAAAAAACACTTCAAGGTTATCTTGTACACGTCCTGGCCTACTCCAAGAATTAGCCATATCTTCAAGTAGTCCTGGTTCCCTTTACTGAAGAATGGTATTAGAAAACAAGATGTGGGTGTGAGGTTTACTCAGCACCTGGGATGCCAATGCTTCTAGGTCTTCTCAGTTGAAATAACAAAGAAATATATGTGTTTCTTTGTCTGATTTTGATATAGGATAATGCTGCCACATAGAATGAGTTAGGAAGTTTTTCTGCTTCTATTTTTTTTTTTTGCAAGAGATTGTGGAAGATTGATATTATTTGATCCTTAAATATTTTATAGAATTTACCAGTGTAGTCATTTGGGCATGGTTTCTTTCTTGGGGAGAAGGTAGAAGGAAAGGAGCAAAAACCTACCTAAATGGGTACAATGAACACTATTTGGGTAATGGGCACACCTGTAAGAGGAACTCAAACATTTCAAAAGTGATCCATGTAACCTAAAACATTTGTACCCACTTAAGTGAAGTATCCCAAGAATGGAAAAATAAGCACCACATGTACTCACCAGCAAACTGGTTTCCCTGATCATCACCTAAGTGTACATTTGGGAATAACACCAATTGGGTATCGGACAGAAGTGGGGGCTGGGGGGAAGGGATGGATGTATACCTACTTGATGAGTGCAATGCGCACTGTCTGGGGAATGGACACGCTTGAAGCTCAGACTCGGACGGGGGGGGGAGGGGATGTGTGCATACCTACGTGATAAGTGCGATAAGCACTGTCTAGGGAATGGTCACGCTTGAAGCTCAGACTCGGAAGGATGGGGGGGCATGGGCAATATATATAACCTGAACTTTTGTACCCCCATAATGAGCTGAAATAAAAAAAACTAAAAGAAAAAAAAATATTTTGAAATAAAAAAGAGGAATTAGTATAAAAACATTCTCAGTAGGAAAATTGAACTGAACCCACACAGTCAAATCACAAATTAAACAGACAAAAAATAAGTAAAAAGAGAGAATATCTAATATTTTTAAATGTAGACCTAATTTACAGTTTTAAATATTTACTGACCAAAAGTAAGCAAAAGAAAGGAGACAAAAAAATTAGAGCACAAATCAAAGAAATAGAAAACAGGAAAACAATCAAGAAAAATCAATGAAATCAAAACCTGGATTAATAAACTTTTAGCAGATAGAGAAAAAGAGAGAGAGAAGAGAAAACAGAGAGGGACCGAGAGAGGACATAAATTGCCAATATCAGGAATGAAGGAGAGGTCGTTAGCACTGACCTCACGGACATTAACTGAACTATAAAGGAACACTGGGAATAACACTATGTCTATAAATTTGATATATTAGATGAAATGAATCAATTCCTTGAAAGACACAAAACTAACAAAAATCACAAATGGAGAAATAATGATAATAACCCTATTTTTATTAAATAAACTGAATCAATAATTAATACTTTCCCAAGACAGAAGCCATGCTTAAAGCTGTTTTTATTCTAATATTTTATTTTCTGTGTTAAAAACAGAAAATTACTTTCATTTAACTAAATTTACCTGAGTGTTCTTTCTAAAATTTAAAACATTTTAAACTAGAAAATACATTACCAATGACTGCCATTATAAGTCACTGAATGCAACAGAAATTCCTGGTTTATGGAATTGGTTCAAGAGTCATCTAGATCAGTGTACATCTTGAATTATGACCACATTTAAAAGTGCATAACATATTCAGGAACAAAACTAATTCCATGAAGTTCTTTTTGTTGTATTAGAAATTCTTTTAGGGATGAGATGTAGATGAGAAATTGAAATCCCGTTATCTTCCCATTCTAGAGAAATAACTTTAATTTTTTGATTAGTTGGCTCATTTTGAACTGCTACTTGACGTGGACTAGACCATGTTTATTTTTAGTAAAAAGACGGGTAACCCCATAAGTTCTTACATAGCTATTGTCAAGCTTGTATTTATTTATTCAAAACTGATTATAAACTAATCCCTATGAGAAATAATGTGACATACAACTGAATCTTATTGTGGATTCAGTATTTGTGAATTCACCTAATTGCTAAAATTTATTTGTAACCCAAAAATCAATATTTGTGGTATTATTATGATCATTCATGGACATTTTCTTAGTGGCAAAAAATCTGAGTTGTCTAATATACACGTGCTCAGGAGAGGTAGAACAGGGAATCCTCAGCCTTCTTGTTTCAGCTCATACTATAAACACGTGTCCTATTTGCAGTCTGGTTGGTGCTGCCTTTTTCACGTTTTTTTGTTTTCTCTTGATGATTTTTCTGATGAAAATGGCAGCAAGCGTCATGCTGAAGTGCTGTCTGGTGTTTCTAAGCACAAGTCTGTGATGTGCCTTATGGAGAAAATACATGAGCTGGATAAGCTTTGTTGTGGTATGAGTTATAGTGCTGTTGGCTGTAATTCCAATGTTAATGACTCAACAGTACGTATTAAATGAGGTGTCTTTATGCACAAACACACCCAAAGCAAGTTTCTGTATTGGTCCGTTGAAGAAAGTGCTATGACCAGAAGCTCATGGAAACCTGTGTCTCCTCTGGCAGCAGTTGCCTGGATTCACTAATTCAGTGTCCCTGCTACTTTATAGAACACAACTACTGTGCATCTGAGACTTGAACATCTTTAAACACACTCACTTCTTAAGGATGAATAAGAGATGGTTAAGTGAAGACAAATGTCCTGGCGTGGGACAAATGCTCTCCACGGCAGCAGGGGAGATGTCCCCACATGGTGATGATGGGAGAGAGCTGACGCCATGCTTTGCTATCTGTTTGCTTCACAGGCAGCTCCCAGCGACTTTTTGTGTGTGTGTTGGGACTTAGGAACTTCATTTATGTTTATAGTACTAAAAAGAAGTAGCATAACTTGATAGTGGCAGAGAGGCTACTCAGTCTCTAGACTCTTATTTTCAAGTAGAGAAGTTGAGGCCTCTCAGAAATAGACGGATGATCCACTTATTAGAAAATAGGTTCCCTTATTTTTAATCCATTTTTCTCTTTATTATCATATATCATCATTTCTCTTAAGGCATTTTAAACTTTCTCCATATAGTTTATCTGTGCTATAAATTTATTTATACACAATTTGTTTAATTTAGTGGAAAGAAAAATCTATGCCTGATTATGCATGTTCTGAATTAAACAATAGGACAAACCATTGACCTCTTAAATTAATGCTACTCTTTCTAGTGGACTCCAGGCCTGAAACTGCCAACAAATCAGTTAAGCATCTCTTCTACTGCATAAGTACCCACGTCATACATTCTATAGGTGGAAAAATTGTTTTGAGCTTTGGAAATGATTTTTTTCATTTTATTGAGGATATGAACTATTATTAATTTATTAGGTTACTGAAGTAGACAAATGATGGGATTTTATTGTGACTATCTGAAAATCCTTTCTTTTCTCTTGACTGTCTTATTTATTATGTTTTTTCTGTGCCTAAGAACAGATTCTATTTCAGTATAAATCCAAAAGGATTTAGTGAAATCATACAAATTATTAATATTATAATTTTGTGCATGTGTGTGTGCGAATTACATTTCAGTTCTTAATATTTGCTAGCATGTCCATTGCAAGATTTAGACTTGATTCAGATCACCCCAATAAAATTTCTTTGCATAATTTGAGTTTTTACTTTTACTTGTATTTTGACATTTTGCTTTTCATTATTTTCTTTATATCTACTTTTCTGGCTAAGCTTCATTCCCAATTTCTTGTACGTATTTATATTTGGAAAATTGTTTTTATAAAATCCATGCATACAAATCAAATATCTGGTGTCAACCATTATGTGGGCAAAGAAATGAAAACATCAGACTACATATTTGTTTCATCTGCATCCGTATTTTTGTGTTAATAGTTAACTGTAGGTTATAAAATCAGTTTCATAGATTGCTACCAGAAGTTTCAAATAATATCCAAAAAAATAGAATAAAAATATGTATCATACATAATAAGGGTCGATATTGTTTCAGGAAACATTTGGTTTAACTCTGTACGTGAGTGTATGCATGTACTGGATCACAATATAAAAGGTATTTCTTCCTATGGATCATTGTATCTATTTGTGTTCAGTCAGGAAACAGTAAGCATACAAGTTATTTTAGATGCAGAATTTAATAAAAGAATTATTTATTAGGTATTCAGGAAGTCAAAAGGCAAAAACAAGAAGGAGAGCTGGAGTTGCTGAGCTCACAGGAAGGGCCTCATGGTGCTGCTGTCTCTGAGAGCGCACGTGATGCTGGGTCTGCTAGTGCTGGGAAGACTGACTGCCTCCTGGAATCAGCCTCCTGGAATCAGCAGTGGCTGCTTGAACAACCTGCTAGGGTATTTGAGTGACAGTTGATGAGAAGCCAAAATCAAGGAAGAGAAAGAACATGGCAAAGAGCTTTCCAGTCACCCTCTCATACATCTTCTTTGCAGCCTCCAACAGGGAATCAGGTGGCAAAGGATAAATGTGGTTCACAGAGTCTCAGTGCCTAACAACATGAAGCAGACTAGACTGGTGAAGTTAAAGTTAAGGGATAATAACTTAATAATGGACATGACTATGGTGAAGAAGCCCTGTCTAAATATTTAAAAAATTGACTCTTCCTTTCCATAGGATACAAGGCCAAGTCCACATGCTATGCCAATTAAAATAATTCCACTACTCTTCTATTTTGAAGTAATTCTTTCAATTACATACATCTAGTAAAGCATATAAATAGGCCACAGATAACTTGTCATGTTTTTTCATAATTGTAGATATCCTCAAATTCTTACTTTTAACTGAGTCATGTTATTTTTTGGAAGATATGCTTTGATCAGAATGAGAAAGCAGAGACAAAACTGGAGTTTAAATTTTCAAAACAAATAATAACAAAAAAAAACCCAAAAATATAACTTTGTAGAATTTGGAGTCTGAAAAGAAAACAGAAAGTTTATAGGTATTATGCTGAAAGTCAGGCAAAATGAAGAAGCTGAGTGTGGGGACAAATATAAAAGCTGGTGATCAAAATAGACTTGGGTTGCAGTATCTGTGAACAGGGATATGAAAAAATACTTAAATGATATAGTAATTGAGGAGTGAAATGGACAAGGCATTGTAGAAATCGTCTGAGATTAGATCTAAGATGTAATGTATGCAGATGGCAATTTACCCATTAAATACTTCCTGTAGCTAATTCTTTTTGGCATTAGGTGAGTGAACTGCGTAATTGGTTTGTGAAGCAGTATTCTTTTCCATTTCATTAACAAGTCTATTTTTCCCTACTCTCCTATTAAATGAGATAATTTCAAGGTATATATTAGATGAATACTCATCAAGTACAGAGTTTGAGGCAGTCAACATTTCTTTTCCTAGGTCCATTGCATAAATGAATATTTCTCCCAGGTATAAGATCACATTTATAAATAATAGTGAACAGACCCCATGCAAATGCTATGTAGTTTCTTAAAGAAGTAGCTGATTAAAATAGTGGATAAAATCATCAAAAGTCCTTTGAAAGCAGGAACAATTCTTTGGAATATTATCAGTTCAAGATCCTTGGCCAGTTGGAGAGTGATCTGGGTTCAGCCGACCAGTATAAAATTTGAAAGTCAGTTTTGAATTATGAGCATGATGGTTGGAATTGCCATGGCGAGGGAAAAGCCTGAGAAAAATGCATGTTTTGTGTGAATGTGCAGATGGAGTAGTTTAAGCTCAATTGAATGGCAAATGGAAAGATCATCCAATTTTCCCATTGAGTCACACCTTGTGCTCAGAAACTAGAGCTTCCTTCTCTCAAATTGTCCAGGTAAGGCACCTGGAGGAAAAATGGATTGTTTGTGAAAATATACAAGTTTCACCTCGAGACCTTGTAAAAAGCCTAAGGAGTATTGGTAAGTTCAACAAGGCTGGCAACAATGGTATTTTAGTACCATGGGGAGGCCCCTTTATTAAATTAAAAACCTGCCTTTGAAGAGGGTGTTTGTTGCCACCAAGACAAGTCCTTCAGAAAATTCATGAAATAGCACAGGAGTCAATTCTAGGATTGTCAATGTCATTTCAATGTTATCCATGGGCCTTCTGATTTCCCTGGACAATTTTTGGCATAAGAGCAGACTATATATGTTAATAACATTTCTGTATTGTGGTAGACCTGTCAGAGATAAACAAAGCCAGACATTAGTTAAAGCAGTGAAAACAGATTTTATTTAGGAATTACTGACAAGAGAAAGAGCTGAAGTCCATTCTCATTTGCACAGAGGTGATGGTGCATTGTCAAGGAAGAATGAAGGAGTAGGGAGGCG
The DNA here is from genome assembly GCF_020740605.2 of Lemur catta. Lineage (NCBI taxonomy): Eukaryota > Metazoa > Chordata > Mammalia > Primates > Lemuridae > Lemur > Lemur catta. Next base: position 90,461,479 of record NC_059135.1, on the reverse strand, counting down.
GAGCAAGCAGGAGCTCAAGTAGTGTCAGGGGAGTGAAAAATCACAAAGGCTGGTCAGTGTAGATGCAATTAGTTTAGCTGCCTCTGCTAACTGGCAATAATTGAAGTTAAGATTCTGTCCTCTAGAGACTGAGGTCCCATCCTTCCTGATGATTCCATTTCAAAGAACTGGCTTTCAGATCCTTGAGAAAGACACTCCTTAATTGTAGGAGATGCATATACATCTCAAAGGGACAGAAAGGGATTGACACTTTCAACCCCTTTTCAGTAAATGCTCTAAATAAGTCAGATCAGGTGTTGGCTAGAACAAACAGTAAATTCTTTTGACAGCCCTGCGCTTTTCTAGAAGAGAACTCAAAAGGGGGCTGAGCAGTCACAGTGACATAGTGATATGGCCTTAGGCTGCTAGAAGCCCTGCTAGAGTCTGGTCAAGTCTCTTAGTGCAGGGGTCTGGATGAAGTCATTAGGAGCTGAGAGTTTTGCAGTTCTCAGCCCAGAGTTACTTTACATCCTACAAGTGAAGGAAAAGTTTCTTGGGGGCCCCAGAATCTGGCTTATCAAGTTTTGTTCCAAAACTGAGCATTGTAAATATATTGTAAATATATTTACGTAAGTATTCTATGTATTGGATCATCTGAATTGAAGCTTTTACTGGGTGTGGGCACAGAGAACCACAGGTGGTAAGGTATAGAACATGGAATTCTCTTTACTCTAAGTGGAAAATTCAGTTTCTCATCTTTATCAGGAGCCATTGTTCTTGCCTGGTTGCTTGTTTTATACAATTATATCCCGTAGGAGAGAAATTTAGTTTTCAGGATCTTTCTACTAGATCTTGAAATCTTAGAAATACATGCCCACTGTGCTATATGATACCCGAGAAATGACAGTAACAATTATAAGGAGGCAAAGAGATGGGTTCATTATCAGAGACTGTCTATATATTGTGTCTAGAATCCCTGCACCTTCATTAGAGTAATTTGGCTTCTTATCTACTGATCAAGGGTGATATTTAAAATTTCTGGAGATGCCAAATTCTACCAAGATACATTACACAGCTTAAACAACTGTTTTTCTATAGTTATCCACAAAATTTAGTTTGAAATAAGCACGACATTTAAAAAATGGACATCTTTGTCAAGCTACTCTATATTTCCACCAGAAAAAAATACCAACTTTTTTTCCCTTTTTTTACTATTTTTGGTCCTAAATGTTAGTAATTTGCTTTAGAAGTTTCTAGAAAAGTGACAGATATATCTAAAATATAGACATCCAGTTTGTTTTTCTCATTTTATTGGGCTACCAAAGGTGAACTTCCTTGGTTGTTTTAAATTTTTGTTTTACAGAAAACTAGTAAACCCAGCAATCACGTGAGGCATACTTTTCTCAGTCTGCCTTTTGTTTATGCTTCATGGCACTTTGAGCCTTCTATCATAGCATTTACCACACTGGATTCTATTAAAAAATATACTAATCTGTCTCTCTCCCTAAACTGTAAGCAACTGGAAGGCACAAGTTAATCATCTATCTGTAGCACCCAGAATAGTGCCTGTTATGAATAGCGTTTCATTAATCAAACCATACTTGTTTAAGTAATTAAGTTAATGGAGGTGTGTTGGAACCACACTGGGCCAATATTAAACAGCCTTTTAATTGATGTCCTGGTTGAGTAAAAGGAATGGGTAGCCTTCCACTTCTCCACATCTAAGCCTGTGTCATTCATTCCCTCCTGGGACCATCTATGAGGATTGCCTTGCAGGACCCTAGGTCTATGCAAAAGACAAAAAATGATATGATTGTGAATGGAATGTCACCACAGATGAGGCAAATGTCTCTGTTGCTTGGCCATCTCATATATTTTTAAGTCGCTCAAATAGCTCACCCAAAATACTGCAAGAAATCCTTCTAATGGCCTTTAAATGATTTTTTTTTTGTCCTTCACCAAGACCACTGCTCTATTATGTACATCTCATAAAACAATAGAGTACTACCCTGTGGCTGTTAAAGAATTTCTTTTCTTATTTTTGTTTGTAGGATGGCTGGAATTGGGCCATAAATTATCCTATCAACTTACTCCCAACAGCCTACTAAAATCCAAGGGTTGATGTGTGTGTAGACGGGAAGGGGTAGGGGGAAGTTGATAAATGTAAGAAGGAAAAAGTTATTGTGGAAGTTTTCCATCTTCAAAGCCTTAAATTTCTACTGTAAAGTGTCAACAGGAGGTTTATAAGTTTTACTAGGTTAGCAGGCATATTTTGTGGATAGAATTTTCAGTACAAGGTAGTGTTCTCAGTCCAAAGGATGTAGGATTACCCCCAAAATCATCTATTTCTTCTAGATAAAGTTTGGTCTGGAAAAGACACAGAATATAGCTATAAGACAAAACAAGCAAATTTTGTTTTGCTCAACAGGACTGAGGATCATCATATATCTGAGATATCTTGGAGAATAAGTTGCAGCCCTCCCCTGGAAGCCAGAGTTAAGTCAGGTCTAGCAGATTCTGCTTCTAATACAACTCTTCTAAAAAGTGAAGCACCTTACTGTGACTTGCAGCTTTGACTTTTTATTGTTTCAAGGGATGACACTGGATGACTTTTCAAAATCTGTGTGGCCTTCAAAGACCCAGCTCCATCGCTGTCTCCTTCATGAACCCTTCCCTGGCAGTTCAGAGTTTCCATTGCTGCTGCAGGTCAAGCCTATGTGATCCTTTCACGTGTTAGTGTTGATTGAATGTGACATTGCGCACAAGCTGGCTTTAGAACTTGTACAGTTCGTGGTGATTTTTATTAATAGAATACATACAATCAATTCTTCAGTAAATTGTAAGCTCGTACTTCTCAATGTCTGCTCCTTGAAAACTTCTCTAAAGGATGTTAATAAATGTTTCATAGGAGTGAAAAAAAAACCTCTGTAAGTTAAATTGATTTTTTATTGTAAGATTTCTCAGATTCTATAATATGCTACTGAGCATTATGAACATATAAAATGGGAGACTGATAAATTTAGGTATAGATCTATCTACCTACCTACCTACCTACCTACTATCTAATTCATAAAAATATTTGGTTACATATGGTCTTTAAAATTTATTTTGGAGACACTTTTTCCATGGAGCATATTTGGTAAGTGGTGAGGACACTTTGAGGACAGTGAGCACATTTTCTGCCATTTCACTCACTGTGAATTAGGTTCCTAATTAAGTTTTAAGTAAATTAGGGAACTAAAGAGAGTGAGATAGCATTTACTGAGTCCTGAATATGTACAATGTACTACGCTGAAGACTGTGTATACATTGGCCTAATCTATGAAACATCCCTGTATCATCGTTGGTATTTACCCCAATATATGGTTGAGGAAACTAAATACAAAGTGTAGTTTTCCCAAGGTCAAACAACTGGGAATTGTCAAAGTTTGGATATAATCTCAGCTTGGGTTACATTACAATTTATGAAATGCCCAGTAAACCCACTCCCTAACTTATTTCTATTTTTATGTATATCCCACAAATAACCAGGTAGGACTTCAGGTGGTTTTTCCTTGTGCTTTTTATATTTCATATGAATAACATGAGAAAGGTTAATTAACCTACTTAAGTAAGTTAACATGGGCCAACTTCCAATAGGAATTTGATAATTACCATTGTAAGTACCAATATTTTTATAAAAGAACTCATTACTGCATTATTTTCCCATTTCAATATTTAGAGGCAATAACAAATAAGAACAAAACATTCCCAGGGATTAATGACCACATGAAGTTAACTGTCCTCAACTCTGCCTTAGTTAATCGACTCCTCCTCACGTGTCATTAATTCCTTTGTAACACTGCACGTTTGAATTGCTGTATCTTGAACAACAACCCTTTGACTCTGTTGGGCAGACACAGTAGAAGGGGTCATTATTGTACCTTTTCAATTTTTCTCTCCACATTTGTTGTAGAATTAAGAAATGCTAAATCATAAACTCACTTAGCCTAATGCCTGGCAGACACTTGAAAGCCATGTTATGGTTGGTGGTTAAGGCATCACATCATTCTAAGATTTTTTCCTAAACCTTTCTAATAGCAAAAAAAAAAAAAAAAAAAAAGTATTTTACAGACCTACTGGAAGGGTCAGATGACATTAACTTTCTCCTTATAAACTATAAAACTTTTCTCTAATATGGATAGTAAAGAGGCTTATACCTATTTTTCAAACCATAGTGGTGCTGAAAATATTTGTTGTGGTAAACATTATTCTAAGTTTATGTTCACATATCCAAAATCTTTTTCAGCAAAAGACAAATGCCCTTTGTGACCTGGTTTCATGGCAAAGTATAATCTGATTTGTGGTCCTTTATCTTTCCGAAAATTATCTGGAGCTGTCAGAAAAGTTTTATAGTATTTCATATATGCAGGCACATAAGGTAACAGGGAAAATACTGTTAGTTCATTCCTAGAAGCTGTTGAGCAGAGGACCAAATGTACTAATCCTGTAAAAATTACAGTTTGATGAACACTTTCTTATCTTTTAGAAAATCAGTAAATAAAGCCATGTGTTAAGTAAATGTTTTATTTGATCTAGACAGTCAATTGTCTTTTTTTCATGCTAAATTCTTGACTCACATTTTTTATCACTACAAATGTCATAAGGCATACAAAATCCCTATGATGACTTCTCTAATTTCAAACGGATGATGCATATTTTTTATTGAAAAGTATTTTAGTGTTAAAATACCCAGTTTATTGATGTTTGTTGAAAGGCACCTAAGTGATACTATCTTCCATTTGCTTTCCATTTCATTGTTTACATAACCTTTAACATTTAATATGAGACAGCTAGTGCCTCACAGAGAGGAAGAAAAGATGTCTATTCTGTTATGTGTTTAATTTCATTTTGCAATCTGCCCCTTGCTGTTTCCTTTGGTATGGTTCTTTCTTATGTAAAATATATTCTGTTTCTTATCTAACAATGGGATTTTCACTCTTAATGTGGTTTGCCTTCTTGCTTACTTTGCAGTTTGTGGTGGACAAATGGGGTGGTTTTGAGGTATTCAGTTCAAAGGATAACTTCAACATAAAGATAAGAAAGTTAAAAAAAGAAAGAATCCTAACAAAACTAGTGAAAATGGGACAGTTGTTTAAAATATGCTGTTTGAGCTGGGTGCTTTGCTCATGGGTATAATCCTAGCACTTTGGAAGGCTGAAGCAGGGGGATCACTTGAGGCCAAGAGTTCTAGACCAGCACGGGCAATGTAGCAAGACCCCCATCTCTCCAATTTTTTTTTTTTTTTTAATTATCCAGGCCTGGTGTCATGTGCCTATAGTCCTAGCTACTTGGGCAGCTGAAGCAGGAGGATCGCTTGAGCCCAGGAGTTAGAGGTTACAGTGAGCTATAACAACACCACTGCACTCTAGCCTGGGCAAGAGAGTGAAATTCTGTCTCAAAAAATATGTATATGTAAAATAAAATAAAATATGCTGTTTGATTAATATAATTCAAACTGGTATGATTTTGAGAATTTTTCTTTGTCTGCTCTGCCCTGTTCACTATGAAGGGTATGGCCAGCAGCCTGTGATGTGGTATGTCATTATCATAGTTTTCCAATCTATTGGTCAGATGGAGGCAGTGGAGATTTCAGGTGATGGAAATTGTCATTGTTCCTAGAGACCAACCTGCTTAAGGCACAACCATACTAAGAATTTCAGTTGGATTTAAAATAATAACCAAATTCTGGGCATAGAAACTGGCATGAACTTGGGAGACAAAATGTACTGACATTTAGGGCACATGTTCATCTTGCCAAGAAAGTAGAAGTAATATAGTAGGAAATTGCGGTAAAATCTTTATGACTGGTACTTCATGGCAGAAGACGGGATAGTTTGTGGTGATTACCTCAGATAGCAAAAGTAAATATACTGATTGGTGAAGAAGAGGTTTCTAGGAAACACTCACCTTTTCTTACTCATCCGAGGAGACACCATTGACAATCCTAAATGGGATTTGTATGCCTATTCCAGTGAGAGATCTATTATTTTTAACTATGCAAATGTGGGCAAGTTGCATAACCTCTATTTTTTCATCTATAAATTGGAATTAATGATAGTATCTATCATTAAGGGAACTTACCAGGAAAAATTGGCTCATACAATTACAAAGGCAAAGTCCACAAGAGGCCTCTGTCTGCAAGCTGGAGAATGACAGAAGCCAGTAGCATGGCTGCCAAGGAAGGCAGTAGTGTAGCTCAGTCCAAGTACAAAGTCCTCAGACCAGGGAAGCCAAAAATGCAGCCCCTAGTCTAAGGACAAAGGCCTGAGAACCACTGAAAGACCACTGGTGCAAATCCCAAAGTCCAAAGACAGAGAGAGCACAAAAAAGAAGCACACTGCAAGGTAAATGTCCCATTTTTTCCACCTTCATAGTTCTAGCTGCTCCCATAGCTGGTAGGATTGTGTTTGCCCACACTGAGGGTGGGTCTTCCTCTCCCAGTCCACTGTCTCACACCTCAATCTCCTCTGGAAACATCCTCACGGTCACACCCAGAAACAGTGCTTCACCAGCTATCTAGGCATCCTTCAACCTAGACTAGTTGACACTTAGTATTAACCCACATGATTACTGTTATCATCATGAACTCCTCTAAAACTGAAATCTTAAATTAAAATATCTCAGTCTCCAACTGAAATCTCACATGCTCCCAATCTTCCTTTGCTTTTACCAATTAATCTTTTCTTTGACTTCATTGAGAACCAGTCTTTCTTCCATTCTGCAAAGACACTTCCTTTTCTTAAATTAATATTTAAATTAAAAAACAAAAGTTGTATATATTTATCATGTATAATATGTTGTTTTGAAATAGGTATCCATTGTGGAATGGCTGAATCAAGCTAATTAACATATGCACAACTCACACACCTATCATTTTTTGTAGTGAGAACCCCACATTTACTCTCAGCAATTTTCAAGATTACAAATTATCATTATTAACTATAGTCACCATGCTCTACAATAGATTGAGCCTATACCTCCCGTCTAATTAAAACCTTGCACCCTATGACCAACACTTCCCCATTCCTCCTTTTGCCTCAGGCCCTGATAACCACCACTCTATTCTCTGCTTCCGTGATTACAGCTTTTTTATAATCCACATATAAATGAGATCCTGCTGTATTTGTCTTTTTTTGCCTTACTTATTTCACTTAATATAATGTTCTCTGGGTTCATCCATTTTGTCAAAAATGACAGATTTTTTTTTCTTTTAGTTTTTAAGGACAACTATTATTGCACTTTGTATATAAACCACATTTTCTTTATCCATTCATTTGATGATGGGCATTTAGGTTGCTTCCCTATCTTAGCTACTATGAATAATGCTGCAATGAATGTGGAAATGTATATATTTGTTTGACATACTTATTTCATTTACTTTGGATAAATACCCAGTAGTGGGATTGCTGGATCATAAGGTAGTTCTATTTTTAGTTTTTTGAGGGAGCTCCATACTGGCTGTACTAATGTACATTCCCACCAACGCCATGCAAGAGTTCCCTTTTCTCCATATCCTCATCAGCACTTATCTTTTATCTTTTTGATAGTAGCCATTCTAAAATGTATGAAGTGATACCTCATTGTGGTTTTAACCTGCATTTCTTTGATGATTAGTGATGGTGAGCATTTTTTATAGGCTTGTTGATGATTTGTGTGTCTTTTGATAAATGTATATTCAGGTCTTGTGCCCATTTATTAATCAAGTTATTATTTTTTTCTTACTACTGAGTTAGTTGAATTCCTTATATATTTTGAATATTAACTCCTTAACAGAGGCATAGTTTGAAAATATTTTCTCTCATTCTGTGTGTAAGTTGTCTCTTTACTCTGTTGATTGCTTGGCTGTGCAGAAGCTTTTTAGTTGGATTTAATGCCATTTGTTTATTTTTACTTTTGTGTCCTGTGCTTTTGGGATCACATAAAAAAAAATCTATTTCCCAGACCAATGGCATGAAACTTTTCCTCTGTTTTCTTCTAGTAGCTTTACAGGTTCAAGTCTAACATTTGTCCTTAATCCATTTTGAGTTATTTTTGCACATGGTAAGAGATAAGGGTCCAATTTCATTCTTCTGCATATGGATATCCAATTGTCCTGACACCATTTATTAAAGAGACTGTCCTTTCTACATTGTACATTCCTGGAACCTTTTTCAAAAATCAATTAATTGTAAATATGTGGATTTATTTCTGGCTGTTTATTCTGTGCTATTGGTCTATGTGCTTGTTTTTATGCCAGTATCATGCTGTTTTGATTGCTGTGTCTTTAGAGTATATTTTGAAGTCAGGTAGTGTGATACTTCTAGCTTTATTCCTTTTGCTCAAGTTTACTTTCGTTACTCTGGATCTTTGGTGGTTCCATACAAGTTTTAGAATTGTCTTTTTACATTTCTGTGAAAAATGTCATTGGAATTTTGGTAGGTATTAAATCTGTAGATGACTTTGAGTAGTACAGACATTTTGATAATATTAAGTCAACCCATGAACATGGAATATCTTTCAATTCACTCATGTTTCCTTCAATTTCTTATGTTATTATTTTATAGTTTTCAATGTATGAGTCTTTCATTACTTTGGTTAAATTTATTCTTATTTTTTGTAGCTATTATAAAGAGGTTTGTTTTCTTGATATCTTTTTGGGATAGTTCATTGTTAGTGTATGAAAATGCTACTGATTTTTGTATGTTGAAGTTATATCTTTCAACTTTATTGAATTTGTTTATTCTAATACTTTTTTGGTGGAGTCTTTCTGCATATAAGATCATATCATCAGCAAACAGGAACAATTTAACATTTTCCTTTACAATTTGGATGTCTTTAAGGCCATTTCTGGCTTCACTTTGTCTCCGAATTCTTCTGCCAATTTACCTGAGAAACTCCAATATGAGATGACTCTCACATTCTACCTTCTTTCCTTTTTCACAGGAGCAAGGCCAAGCAAAATCTTCTGACCAGTCAGTTTTATGCCCTTACATATTCCTGCTGTCCAATCCCACTTGGGTCCTCAGTAGTGCCCAGTAATTTTCTGTAATGACTATTTCAAATTATCTCTTGTCTTACTAGTTCCTATCCCATAATCTCCCTCTATCATATTATACATCTACATATAGACAACATAGTTATGAACAGAGAATTTCATCTAATTCATACAGAAAACAAGCATGTGTGTGTGTGTGTGTGTGTGTGTGTGTGTGTGTGCGTGTATACACACACAGACACAGAATGACTGCAGAGGGAGGGAAAGTGATAAAATATTGAGGCACTTCCACCTGTTGATGAGTACAATGATAATAAAAATATTAAATAATTATATAGTATTTACTGTGTGACCTCCATGTTTCTGAGTAGTTATACATATTAATATTTTATAAATATTACTTTATATATTTATATTTCTTTTCTTTCAAGGGCTCTAATTGAGACAAGCTTTATTAATTTTTTTTTCATATTTTGTGTTTCTACTTTCTTTTTTCCCCATATATATTTAAATCCCTATAAACTGGTTTCTACTCTAATAATTCACAAAACTGCTGAGAAAAATATCATCTATATTATAAAATCCTATGGATACCTTTCATTTTTTTAAATTTGATAATTTCCTCCTTCTGAAAACTGTTTTTGGGAGCATGATAATCTCCCTCCTGGTATTGCATCCAACTTATCGGCAAAACATGCATAATCTCATTGATTGATTTATTTTATTCCAATTATCCCAAATAATTGGAATTGTTTTATTCCATTCCAAATAATTGGAATTCTTTTATTCCAATTATCCCAAATAATTGGAATAATTGGTGTCCCCTGATTCTCATCTCCACATGTGTGATTTCATTCACATCTATGTTTTTAAGAACTGTTTATATATATATATTTATGTTTTTTTTGCTCTGATATTTCTTTCCTTTAGTTCTAAACTGGTATAGCTAAATACTTAATGCATGTATATCACATTCAAAGTATGAACTCTTAACTCATCATGTCTACTTCTGTAATCACTGTATTAGTAGCACAACCAACTATTAATTAGGTAAGTCATAAATTTACTAGTCTGTCCTGACTCTTTCTTTCATTCCCTCCCCAAATCTAATCACTTTACTCAGTGAATTTTTAAAATTATACCTTCCAAAATCCATATCAAATTGATTTTTATTATTCCTTTACTACTGCCGATACACTCTCCAAGACCCTAGTCTGCATTTGGTCCAAACCATTCTCTATGTCACTCCACATAATCTTTCTGAAATACAAACATGACAATAACATAAGCTTGTATCAGGCCTCTGCGTGTAAGAACAGTACGTAGTAAGCAAATAGTTTACGTAGATTGCATTTAATTGGGCTAAATTATTTTCTTCCCTTTTGAATCTTTGAATTAATTGGTAAAAATAAAACAACCTATCATAAAAAGTAATTGAATTTTCAGAAAATTACTATTATTTATCAAATTACATTTTTGTGCTTGAATGGACCTACAATAACATATATTCCCAAAAGCTAAAACTAAACAATCTCATTTTTAAACTCATATCAGATCCTTATACTTATAGACACAATGATGTATTTTAGATGGTAAAATTGATATTAATTAATAGTAAGTTTATAATTAGGAAAGGGAGATCTTATTTATCTAATTTAGAATTTTTTTATTTTCAATATTTATGAATTTAAAATATCTTTGGGATTTATAGAACTGATACACCAAAATTTGACTATTTGAAAATACTTTTTCCAAGTTAACTGAAAAACATATTGGCCTAATTATACTTAAGTTAGTATCTCTTCTTCCAAGAGATATGAGACATTTCTTATTATTAGGCCATTATTTTTACTCTTTACTTGAAATTGAAGCTAACCAAAACATACCATTTAAAATGATAGTTGAATGAATGTCTGCTTCCTAAAGCTTTTCTCTAGGCTGTACTAAAAAAAAAAAAATTCTTTTTAGGATGACTGTTTAAATCTGCCTGAATTATTTCTTGCCTACTTCTACCACACTTTTATTTATGACCATTCCTTGTAGTTAATCCGTGCCTGCAATTTAATATTTATTTGTTGATATTGTACTGAAAAGTTTCCTTGAGATAGACTGCAACATTTCAACATTATGTTCTAATAAATTCCTTCGCACAAACATCAGTGTTTATGGGGCATAAATTAAAAAAACAATATTTTGTTTAGCACTATTTTAAGCCTATATGTTGCAGTTTTATTCTGATCATAAAATACACTGCCTAGGAATTTGATTTCAGGACTAACAAAGACCTTTTATGAACTCTTTCATACCATTTTAAGTGAGTTTGGTTTTCTTTAGTACAATTATGAAAACTAATTTACCTAAAGCTGACTAGTATAAAGGAGATCTTGAGATAATTAAATTTTCATAGCCTCATATTGACAAGCCAGTTCTTTATATAAGCAGCTCAAATTTATTCAACCTTGATTAATTATTTCTTTATTCAAATAATTGCTTAAGATTTATACCTGTTTAAGGGCTGTGTTGTGACTATCATGAGACCCAGGCACTATTATCTGCATGGGCCTCATCTTCTAAAAATATTAAAAATTATATTTTATAATTGTATTGTTATAAAGGTAAATATAATCCAGGCTAAAATTACTATTTATCTTCATTAGTATTAGCCTATTGATTTTTTCTCATTTTAAAAGAAATTCAAGTTAAGTCATTGCTGGGGGTTTCCTAAAATTATCTGGGCCCTAGTCACTATGCCTACTATCCATAAAAAGCCAGCAATAGGTCAAAATTAACAACTTTTCTTGTGAATTTCCTTATTGCTGCTGTAAAGCCAAGGGAAAACTTCCACTTTGCCCTCTACAATTTTGCTAAAAAATCAATTGACAAAGGCAGATGAGGAGAAGAAATGGTATACATATTTACTAATGGGCATGGAGGAGAACCACAGAGTGATTTTACCACTCCCCTTCCAAAAAGGCACAGAAGCCTACATACCCTCTTGAGGTTACAGAAAAAATGGGGACTTGGATCATGGAAAAAAACTTTATGGTAACAAAACAGGTTATGGGAGGGAGAAAAGAGGGGACCTGGCTAACAAAGGTGGTTCTGTTATGTAGATTAGCTCATAGGTAGCGGCCTTCAGAAAAAAATATATAGTGAAGTTTCTTTTGGGCCTTCAGAAAAAAATATATAGTGAAGTTTCTTTTGGACCTTTAAAGGTGTCAGACTCACAGTTAATCTTTTCCAGATCAGACAAGGAAAGGCCCCCAGATAATTCTGACTGCATCAATGCAGATTTTCTCTACAGATGCAAATCTCCCCCACAAATGATAGTTTTTAAGCTCTTCATGTAGTTCCAGCTCTTTTACATAGCCATCTTGAACTATGTCAGGGAAATACATTTTGGGATGAAATGTTTTGGTTTTCTTCAGTCTCCGCTTTGATACTTGACTCTCTGAAAGTTTCACATATTAAAAGCCAAGTTGATAGCTTTAGAGCGATTTGGTTTAGAGGTTGTTAGATAAAGGGCAAAGGAAGGGAAAAGCAAAAGCAATAGCGGAAGAAATTAATTTAAATATATTGTCCCATATCTTCTTGAATAAATCACTTTGGTCCTGAGAAATGGTTAGTTCAGTTAAACAGTTGTGTTTCATTCCAGGAGGTGGCATTGCAAATGGGCTCTCAAAGCTAAGCATTTATGTATGCTTCAGACAAACAGATCTTTAGTCAGAGGCATTTCTATGGAAACAGAAGAAAAAAGGATGCTATCTGGAATAGTCTATAAAGTAGCTTTTCTAGAGTCTCTGAAGCATTTTCAGAATACAGTGGCAATCTGATAGATTTTCCTGGATTGTAATTTGAATCAGGTGTTCAAGTGAACCTTCTGAGTAGTCCATACACCAACAGGTATGAGAGCAACAGTGTTTATGTATAAGTTGCTGTGATGATTTGTCTTGAAGTTTATAAAAGTCATCTAGTTTAAGTTTGCACACTTTTAATTTCTAGTAATTCCCAGTCAGAGAAATGGGAGAAAACTTGGAAAATGTTAGTTTGGAGACATGTAGCCAGGTAAGATTTCAAGATTCTGTCCAAATTATAGGCACATAATAAAGACTCAAAAACAATGGACAGGGCTAGAATCTAATAACAAGCATACTATAGTTTTCTCATAAAACAATTTTTCTTTAGTCTCCCATTTCTACCAAGAATAAATCATAGTAAGACCAATTTATTCTCAAAGTGAGTTTTAGTCTTATTACATTTGGCTTGATTATTTGCATAAAGCACAAAAAGAATAATAATTGGACATATAGGCTTTTTAAAGCTGTCTTTGATGGAACTTTTTTTATAAGAAATCACAGATAAGCCTCTCAAGGCTAGGAAGCCAAGCCAAGGATTTACCATCAGACTGTGTTTGTATTAGCTGCACAAATGGATAAATATTTTTCTTCTTCAGGTCCCCAAATCTCTTGAGGCTCCTGGACCTGTTAGAAAGTGTCATTCTTCACTTACTGAAAGGTCAGGAACATTGTAAGGGAACTGTATAGCCAAGGTGCCAAGCTAATTTCTCCAAAGGGAAACTCTATAAAGCCAACCTCAATTCCTCAAAGCAGCCTGATCACATCTGAAAGTTTTCCATTCCAGAGAAAACCTTGGTAAAATAAAGTGTTTCCAACTGTGTCCTGTGTTTCTCAGAGAAAGATTAAAAATTGATATCAAGATAACACAAAATCATAGGAATTTATTATGAGATTGAAAAAAAATACTTAGATATAAGCCTGTGGAAAATTCAGAAACCTTATCAAGATGTCATCGAAAAGACTACTAGGACAGCTAAATAGTAGAAAGGAGTCCTTCACTGACAATATCAATTTGTAAACTGGGAAGAAATAGTCTTCAGGGTGGGCCAAAGCTGCTCTCTCTTCAGTGAGGGAAAGAACAGCCTGGGTTTTATGCCTCACAGGGCCTGGATCACACAAGAGAGTTACACAAATTCAGCATGTTTTGGGGAAAAACTGCGTAGTTATAAGGGGAGCTCAGCATATACATAATGGGTAAACATAAGTAACATACATCCCATGTTCTCTTTGGAGCCGGGTTTTAGCATTAAAATGAGGTGGAATTTGGCTGTTTATGCCAAAAAGTGAACTACAGGACATTAGGACAGTTTGTGTGCAGATGCTGTAAGCTGCGGAAACTGGCTCAAAGTCTGCAGTTCCTTATCAAAAGAGAAAGTTTGTAAGGCTGGTTCTCTGTCCAGTCAGAGTTGTAGTGTCTGGGTTGTAAATCAGAGTTAGGAGCGGTCTGGTAGCTTCTATTGTTGCCAAGTTTGGCAAGAGTGTGGTTTCTCTTGTAGCTATGAGAACTTAGAGATTTGCCATGCAAGGCGGGCCCTGAACCCTCGGTGCATCGGTAACTTGTTTCCTTACCCTGGAGTCTGTCTTAGCTGATAAGGCGGTATCTGAGATCACAAAAATAACCATCTGAAGGCCATAAAGTTTCATTTTCAAGGATAATCTAGGTAAATATGTTGCTGTGGCTTTTTAATTTCGTTTTTATTTTCTAACTGCAGCACTGAGCTCAGAGTGCAGCCCATTAATAAATAAGGCCCGCAAAGCATTTGCAGTTTTTAGGGCTTCACATTTAAATATGTGAAAAGCAGGCACAGCTGGAAGGCAGAGCATCTAGATCCCCAGAAATCAAGGATCCCACTTTTATATCGAATCCCAGGTTCCCTGAAAAAGAGAAACATCTTGGGACAGGAATGCACAGTGCTCTCACAGCACACTATTGTCAGAGGGACCCAACCGATCAGACCGCTTTCTGATCAGCCCATCCCCTAAAGGGAGTATTCCCTCTTGGTGAGAAGTGTTCATACAGCCTCCAGGTATTCAAACAGCACCTTTCTTATCTAAACATACAAAGAAACAAATGAGGATTCCCCTGCAGTAATAACTATTCACTGCCACCGCTAGCAATCATCTCCTAAGCTTAAATCTTTGTCAGTCTCTTGCCACCCATCTTACTCATAAAGGTCAACTTCTCCCTCACAGGATAAATTAATCCCTGCTACCCCCAAACACCAAAAAATCAGGGAACTGCAATGCAAAAGAGCAGAACTTTAAACCTGAGAGACACCTGCCCATGACTTTTGGGACGTCACACGGAAGGTGGGAGATCCCATACGGGGGTGGTGTGGCACCTTTTCCTGTGTTCCTCAAAGGGTCTCAAGAGTCTTTAGAAGTCCCCTTGAGATCTCTTCACTTCATGTGTTACTGTAGATGGCAAGAGGAAGGAAGAGTAGTGATGAGTAGAAGTAAATGGGAGAACAATTGTTAGAGGGCTCAAGTTGGAGAGATTTTAAACTTTTCAAAAAAGACGATAAAATTGTATATTTTTCTTAGCAAAAACATGCCAATCAGAAAAGAAGCAAACAGAGAAACCAAAACATATAATTAAAGCAAAGAAAGATTTGTAGCCAAATGAAACAAAAAATTCTTGAAACAGAATTCAAAAGAGACAAAGCCAAAATGGTCCCCAAGATTTTTGGCACCAGGTACTGGTTTCATGGAAGACAATTTTTCCATGGTGGGGAATGGGTTTAGGATGATTTGAGCTCACTATATTTATTATGCACTTTATTTCTATTATTGTTGCATTGTAATATATAATGAAATAATTATACAACTCACCACAATGCAGAAGCAACCGGAGCCCTTCAGCTTGTTTTTCTGCAACTAATGATGCTGCTGATCTGATACGAGGCAGAGCTCAGGTGGTGATGTAAGCTATGGGGAGTGGCTGTAAATACAGATGAAGGTTCACTTGCTTGACCGCCACTCACCTCCTGCTGCGTGTCCTGGTTCCTAATAGGCCGTGGACTGGTACCAGTCCATGGCCGGGGTTGGGGACCGCGGTGTGTGTGTGTGTGTGTGTGTATATATATATATATATATATATATATATATATGTACATATATCTATAAAGGATGGTGTTTGTGTGCATACAGTGTCCCTGGTATCTGACAAATCTGTGGGCACTGCCAGCCACAGACCCATTAGTCCTTGACATTGGATAGGCGCTCATGGGGTTGCACTTTCCCAGGAATAACGTGGCAGCAAGGCTTGACACAACAGAAGACCTTTATGGATGGGGCTTCTCATTAAGAAAAATTCCCCTGAGAACTCGACATGTTCAAACATAAAGTATGCTGTTTAAAATTTTACATGTCTTGGGGTTCCCAATCTTTTCAAACTAACCACTGAATATGACCCCAAAATCACTCCCCCTGGAGGGCAGACACCAAGAGAGAGTGTTCTCACTTGGTCATAAGTCAAGCTTTCAAAGACATAACACAAGACAAGAGGGGAATCTCATCTGGTTTTTGTTTGGGGAACCAACAGTTCATCTGTATAAACACTGGTCTGATCAGAACCTCAAAAGTCTGTAGGGCCATCTCAAACACTGGGCTTATAGGGCTTTAGGTTCATGTCCTACCCTTGGGTAACCCTCTTTATGACAGCACAACACAGAAAGACAAAGACCATTTCTGAGAGAAAAGGGATAACAATATGCATAGTCATACCAAAAACATACCAGGGTCACTGCACTCATGACTAGTCACACAAATCCTTTTCTCCCATTAATCAAAATTTTGTAGAAGAAAAAGAGACAAATAGTAGTTTTTACCATCCACTCAACCAGATTCCACAGAATTCGACACCAGAAGTCTAACTGCTAAGAATCTCTCACCCTTCGTGCCAGCTTGTCAGCTTCTGGGCTCCCTGAACTGTGATTTCTAGGAGATCAGAGCAGCTTTGGAATTCTGAACTCGGCACCAAAACTAGGGGCCAAGGGAAACTCTCATGTTACCATCTGAATATTCTCTTAAAAATCAACTGACAAAAGACAGATAGATGAATAGGAGAAATAGTATACACATTTATTAGCATGTGTGCGGAAGAACCACAGAGTGATTATGCCAACTGCTCAAAGGAGTTCAGAAACTTGTACATCATCTTGAGGATGTACACAGAGAATGGAGACTTGAGTCCTGGCAAGACAGGTTATAGGAGGGGGAAAGAGGAGGCCTGGCTAGCAAAGGTGGTGTTAATATTTTTGTGTAGATGAAACCTCACAGGTAGCATCTCTGAAAGAGAATAGATGGTGAATGTTTCTTTTAGACATTTAAAGGTGTCGTACTCTCAGTTAACCTTTCCAAGATCACGCAAGAGAAGCCCCTCAGAGAAAGCCTGGCTGTATCAATCCAGATTTTCTGTACAGATACTATTTCCCCCGAAAAAAGACAGCATTTGACCTATTCTTATATTTCCAGCCCTTCTAAATAGCCATCTTGAACTCTGTCAAAGAAATATATTTTGTGATAAACTATTTTGGTTTCATTTACCACTGTTCACCCACTTGCCCAGAAGGTTGATTTAGCATTGAATTTCTAATAACACAAAGGAGTAATTCATCCTGGTTTATTGATTACTTATGCTTTGTAAGTAACAACTATTTAAAGATTTTGAGGTCATTAAGTCAGTGAGAGTACAGAGAAATAAATACTAATTTTGTGTTTGGCAGTAAGTAATAGGCAAACAATATAGCCAAACACACCTCTCAACACTTTGGTTGAAAACCAACAGAAATTTTCCTTTTGAAGTGGTGAAAGAGTTATGTTCCAATCAAAATATTTTTATCCATTTGTTATAATAAAGGCTATAATAAATACCCTAGCAAATACTCAAGCACAACTGATTGATTTGGTATTATGATAACACTAAGACCAATTCCAATGTGTTATTGAAATTCTGATATAAACGAATTAGAGAAGTTAGCATTATTAGACCAGTTGGCCCAAAATATAAAGCTTAAAGATCTGTTAGCTCTTTCCTAATTTATTTGCTGATGTTGACAATCTTTGGATAACACAGAAAAAGATAAAATATATTGATCTTTCTGTACTTCAGATGCTTTTTACCAGATAATTTACAACTGAACAGAAAAATGATTGTCAATTCATCATATTTTTATTAATGTAAAATGACAATTTTTAAAAGTGAAAAATAAAGTTTGATTGAAATTTTCAGTGGAGATATCAAGGCATATATATATGCACATGTTTATGCAAATATTAAGAAACCACAAAAATATTCTGTGCTTTCTTTAGGAAGAAAAAAACATTTTTTCAGGAAAATTTGCATTAATATAATTGCAAATGTACCATTGAATTCCACAGTGAAAATCAACAACTGACTGATTCATTCAGCTATGCATCTGCAACAGCTTTGAGATGAAAATTTGATGAATTTTAACAGTAAATTATGAAGGCTAAAGTGTTTCTAGTAGTTTTACAGCTAAGTATAATCATATTTCAGCTAATTTTATTTGTAATATTCACTGAACCTGAGCAACATAAAAAAGTTTAGATTATTCAGAAGACATTGCCATTTATAATTGGTTTCTCTTATTGTCCCTCTGCTTTGAAAATGTGTATTTACTTTATATTCAAGGATTCCTGCAATTGCACTGACTAGAATTTTATGTTAGAAAGGAGAAGTAATGTAGAAAGATGATGGATCTTGAGTTTAGACAACACTAGGCTTTCATGCTAGGTTACCCAGGATTCAACTACAGGTAGCCTGTTTTCAGAGTTCATGCTCTTGATATCTATACCATGCTATATTTTGAAAATTGAATCAATCATCCCCACCCCCAGCCCTGACCAAAAAGAAAAAAAAAAAAAATCAAAGAGAAACTTCTGGGTAAATTTTGAGTTGTTGTTGCCGGAATTTGATACTGTGTGTCAAGTTCTCTTTTTTTATTCAAAAAGTCACAAGGCACACAGTAAACATTCATTACTCACTCATTCTCATGCACATAACTCTCCCTCTTGCCACACTAATACACATACACACAAAGTAGAGGAAAAGAGGATCCATTTTTGGCAAGAGGACTTCCATACACAATACTCGCAAATGTATTAGTTAAGGTTAAAATCATTAGCTGTTATAACTAACAATCCCCAAATCTCAGTGGCTCGACATAATAAATGTTTATTACTCACTCACATAAAAAAAGGGACAGAGAGATAAGATTTCCTAGTTTCTCTTTAACCTTTAAAAAAATGTCATGGTCAGGCCAGGCGCAGTGGCTCATGCCTGTAATCCTAGCACTATGGGAGGCCGAGGTGGGTGGATCCCTCGAGATCAGGAGTTTGAGACCAGCCTGAGCAGAGCAAGACCCCGTCTCTACTAAAAATAGAAATAAATTATCTGGACAACTAAAAATATATATGGAAATAAATTAGCCAGGCATGCTGGCGCATGCCTGTAGTCCCAGCTACTTGGGAGGCTGAGGCAGGAGGATCGCTTGAGCCTGGGAGTTTGAGGTTGCTGTGAGCTAGGCTGATGTCATGGCACTCTAGCCTGGGCAACAAAGTGAGACTCTGTCTCAAAAAAAAAAAAAATATATCATGGTCATCTGTCTTTAACATCTTATAGTCAGAGGCACTGAAAGCTATAATCTTCCTATATCTGAAGCACAGTATAGCAGATCAGAAAATATGTAAGAAGCTTTAGCCTTTATATTCCAAAATGTTGTAGAGTTAAATATTTCTTCCTATAGGTTCATGATCTAGTTTCTACCATTGTATGAATTCTAGCTACCCATGGACCACACAGTGTACAAAGGTGGTGGTTGGGGGGAGTTGGCAATAGGTGTTACCAGCCTACGCAAGAAGGAGTATTGACTGATACTGTCAGTGCATATTGATAATAAAATCAGACTGAATTTCAGTTGGTTTTGTTATTCCTTTGATATAATAAAACAATATATCAGACTATATACCTTTTTACTGTCAGTACCCACAGCAGATAAATCCCAGATCCTGCTCTTGGTATGCCACTGGAAATACTCTAAATCAAATGTGCCCTACTCTTACTATGGAAGTCCCATTTGGAGGACTGAATTTCAGATTTTGATTCTCTATCCAGTACTCAAGTTTACCATGCAGCTTGAAATTTTATCTGTAAGCCTAGCTTACTGTATTGCTGCTAAAGGTCCTAAGTAGTACTTGCCATTTTCTTGCCAATTGATTCCCAATTCTTTTATTGTTTTAACAAATACTTTTTAAAATCATTTTTTATTTTTGTTTTTAAAACTAAAGCAAAACAAAACAAGCCTTTCTTTCTTGATCTCTATATTTATCCACGTTAACAATAAGTAAGTAGAGTTTTGCTTTCATTGAAAATATTACCTGGAACCTTGACGTTTTTCCTATTTAACTTAGAATATGCTCAAATCCAGAATGTCATGAATTTCTGTTTGGTTTATAAAATTAGTATGTTCTCTTCCAACACCAGTACCTTCTGCTGAACTGAACCACAATTGAATATCTTACTTTAAGCATGAGTTCCACATAGCCTAGTTTTCCTCTCTGGCTTTTGACCTTCTGTGTAGTTGGCTCGCTTTTGCAGACCCTGTTTCCAGTCAACATCATGTC
Organism: Lemur catta; assembly: GCF_020740605.2. Lineage (NCBI taxonomy): Eukaryota > Metazoa > Chordata > Mammalia > Primates > Lemuridae > Lemur > Lemur catta. Next base: position 90,440,980 of record NC_059135.1, on the reverse strand, counting down.
TAGCCCTCTTCAGCTATGAAAGGGATGCAGTTATTTTGCATTAAGACAGAAATAAAGATAAACATTCTGCTTTTACCAATCATAAAGCTATTGAGAAAAAAACTCAGCAATATCTGGATTTAAAAACTACCTTGAGTTCTCCAAGAGCTTTTTTCTTAGGTTTTTATCTTTTGTAAGGAAAAAAATCAGGATGATGAAAATGTTTAAAAGTTTTAACATAATCATTTCTAAAGTGCCAGGAAAAATATATAAGTGGATATTATGTATTACCTACCCTTTTGTAAAGCTTTTTTCATATAGGAAAGAAAGGATTATCTGTATTGGTGAGGAACATGGCATTCATAAAATTTTCAGATAATACAAAAATTAGATTTCTCCAGTACTGTAAATTTTACCCCCCATCAAACATTCCATTTAAGCCTTTATATTTTCTTTTTATCTCTTGTGGAGACATGTAATTAGAGATTTTCAAAAAGCTTGCAACTACAGGAAAACAGAAGGAGTAAGAGGACTGCTTTGAATTATACAAAGATAAAATAAATTCCAACATAACACTGATCAACTATACTTCATTTGTGATGACTCAAACCTTTTAGAAGAGAAAATTGGAAGAACATATAGTCTGGCAGTGTTCAGATGACAAAATTTGCTGGTCAAAATAGTAAAAACAAACACATAGCAAATATTCATTTTCACTTATATATTAGACAGTACAGTTAGAATGGTGAGGAATAGAATACCCCTATACCTTCAAAGTAAACAAATATTATGGGAGGATTTTGCTTGAATTATTTAAATTATAACTTTATGTTTATTTTTACTCATCCTACTCTCACAATTCAAAGTATCATCCAATTCTTTTGTTGTTCTACAAAGCCCCTTTGCCTACACAATAATGGTATGACCAGTTGTGAAGTAAGAATGAGAGTTAACAATTCACTCCTGTAAGAGGTAAGAAATAAGATTTACTATAAATATCCCCTTGAAGGGCAATGCACCTCCCTTCTATCCAAACTTATTTTTTAATAATTCACAATGGAGAGACTGAATACACATGTGGACAATATCCAGATCATAAATAGCAGTAGGACCCTGACTCACATAAGAAGTCCTGAAAGTTATACCACAACCTGTGCAATAATCAGCACATGACTTGTCAAAGGCTGTCAACTTCCCAATTTTTACCCCTACTCCAACTGAGGACCAACCATAGAGAACCAAACTTGCTTCCTAAATCAAACACACAAATGTGCCCCTTATCCCTAGCCTACCTCCATCTTCCACGTGCCAACAATCTTCCATCAGTACCTCCCTGAAACCTATTTTTTTTTTTACTGTAACACTTTCCATTTCCTTAATAGCATTTGAATTTCTGCCAAACACGAGTGATAGAGGGTTATTCTCTTGCTGTAGCAGGCTCTGAATGACTAGCCTCTGTGTGTTCTCACTTAGGTGGACTTTGTTTATTTCCATATGCCACATACTCTCCATTTTGGGCTGGTTGGCCTCTTCACCATCCCACAGATTTGCCACACTTGCACAAGCTCTGGGTTCTTACTCATCCTGTTCTTACAATCTCAAGTGTCCCCTAGTCCTGCGGTCCCTAAACCCCTGGGCCGTGAACCAGTACTGGTCCGTGGCCTGCTAGGAACTGGGGCTGCACAGTAGATGAGTGGCAGGCAAGTGAGTGAAGCTTCATCTGTGTTTACAGCTGCTCCCCATCACTTGCATCACTGCCTGAGCTCCTCCTCCTGTCAGATCAGAAGGGCAGCATCAGATTCTCATAGGAGTACAAACCCTACTTTAAACTATGCATGTGAGAAATCTAGGTTGTGCTTGGCTGCAAAAACATATTATCATTAGCAGAGAGATTTGACTACACAGAGACCATAATAAATCAATTGCCTGCAGACTCATACCAAAACCCTATCAGTGAATGGCAAGTGACAATTAAGCTGCATCTGGTGGCAGGCTTTACGGTGGCAAGTGATGTACTTCGGTTGTACAGCTGCATCTGGTGGTAGGCTTAAAGTTAGAATCCGACATTTATTTCAGTCCATGTGTGGCCCGCCCCCATTATTTTATTTACCACTTCCGTCCATACTTCTTTCCTGCACTGCACACTTGTCTCATTCAGTTTTGGTAAGCCTACAAGCTAACACTAGCAAAAATGAGTAAAAAACAAACATCCCTGGAGAGATTCTTTGAAAAGAGGGAAAGACCCAATGATGAGATAGCAGAAGACTCTGAGACTGCCAAAAACATGAAAGTTGCATTTAAAAGGAAATACCAAGGATCAGACTTAAATTATGCATTCATTGCAACAGGTGATTCACATTCTCTAAGGCTGCTTTGTATAACATGTGGAGACTGGCTACCCAATAAAACCAGGGAACCTTCAAAACTGTTTTGCCAGATGGATACAAAGCACACTGCATTAAAAGACAAGCCTTGGGAGTTTTTCAAAAGAAAAAACACAAAGATCAGAAACAATTATTGAAAGCCACCACTTCATCAAATATGTCTGCACTGAAAGCATTATTCTTAGTGGCTAACCATATTGGTAAAGCTGAGAAGCCCTTTACTACTGGTGAAGAGTTGACCCTACCTGCTGCTAAGGATATTTGCACTTTTATGAACTTTTAGGAGAAGTTGCGGTTCAAAAAGTGGCATTTGTTCCTCTTTGGCTAGCACCATAACTAGACAAATTGATGAAATAGCAGAGGATATTGAAGCACAATTGTTAAAGAGAATTAATGAGTCACCATGCTACACAGTCCAGGTTGACAAGTCTATTGATGTTGACAAGAAGGCAACAATGCTTCTTATCGTGCAATATATTTTTCAGGAGGATGTGCGTGAGGATATGTTATGTGCACTATTGTTGCCAGCAAACATCACAGCTGCAGAACTATTCAAGTCTTTGAATGATTACATATCAGGAAAACTAAATTGGTCATTTTGTGTTGGTATATGCACAGACGACATAGAATGGGTTGCAAAACTTGCTTACTTGTGTGAAGGAATTACCCAGGGTTTTCGTGTCCCCCCCTCGCCCCTGCCCACCAACTTAGGACAGAAACGTCCTATGCACTCTCTCTTGTTCCTTGATTATTGGAGCTACCCCTCACAGAAACAAACAAACTAAAATGGTTTTTACACAGTAAGTCCAATGAGCTTGTGAGTCCTCATACTAGACCAAATGGACAGATCCTGGAAGGCACACAAAGCATAGCATAGCTATTCCGAAGAAGACTATGGCCAAGCCTACCACTCTAGAGAATTTCTGGCAGACAGCCCAAAGTTAAACATAACAAAAGCATAAAAAGACACAACTGTAAAGCCCAAGATGTTTAAACATATTAGGAAATATATTACATGTCTTTATATACATCAAAATCTATTAGGTACATTATGACTCAATTTATGTACATTGGATTATGTACATATTCAACCTACTCAAAGAACTTAATCTGTCACTTCAGGGGACAATGACAACTGTGTTCAAGTCAGCAGATAAAGTGGCTGCATTCAAAGCCAAACTGGAATTATGGGGGCAACAAGTGAACATTGGGATTTTCGACATGTTACAAACATTAGCAGAGATTTTGAAAGAGACTGAGCCAGGGCCTTCTTTCTCCCAGCTGGTGCATGATCACCTATCTCAGCTTTCAAAAGAGTTTGCACATTACTCCCTAATGAAAAAAGACCCCCAAACTGGGAAGGAAAGGATCCATGACCCATTTGTGAATAAGCCAGGTGAATTGACTTTGTCTGTGCTAGAAGAGGATCAGTTGCTTGAGACTGCAAATGATGGTGACCTTAAAAGTATGTTTGAAACAACTTCAAGTCTCCAGACATTCTGGATTAAAGTCAAGGTGGAATATTCTGAGATTGCCACAAAAGCACTGAAAAGCCTGCTTCCATTTCCAACATCCTATGCTTATGAAGGAGGGTTTTCTGCACTGACAGCCGCCAAAATGAGATTACAGAGTAGACTGGACATAATAAACAATATACTTTGCAGGTCACTGTCTCCCATCACCCCCAGATGGGACCATCTAGTTTCAGAAAAACAAGCTCAGGGCTCCCACTGATTCTGCATTATGGTGAGTTGTATAATTATTTCATTATATGTTACAATGGAGTAATAATAGAAATAAAGACCAAAATAAATTTAATGTGCTTGAATCATCCCTGCCCGTTCTCCCCTACCTAGGTCCATGGAAAAATTGTCTCCCCTGAAATCAGTCTCTGATGCCAAAAAGATTGGGGACCACTGCTCTAGAACTTTCAGCTCAGCCCAATCCTACCCACCCATCAAGCTCTCCCTCAAGTTACAATTCAGCCATGAACATATTTTTTTTTAATTTTTTAATACTATTTTGAAGGTTTAACATTCTATTGAGATAATTTGATACGAGATTTCCAGATATTCCCTAAAATAAGGTTTCCAGATTTAACTAATAAAAATATGAGGTCTCATTAAAATGAAATGTGAGGTAAACAAATAAAAATTTTGTATAAGTATATTCCAAATATTGCATCCTTAAATTAGATATATCAATTTAATATATATATTATTAATATACATATATTAGTGTAAATATATCCCATATAATATTTTGAATGTAATTATGTGGAAAAAGACCTAATTGTTGTTTATCTGAAATTTAAATTCAACTGGTTATTATGCATTTTATCTATTAATAGCTAGGTCTTGGGGCAAGTTTGGTTTTAAGTCTACAAACAAACCCAGTATTTGTTTATTGTTTTATCCTGGTTTATTTTCTCTTGTTAAAGTTATTAATAAGTTTTGTAAAGTATTATGTGCGTTTGTGAGAATGACAACTAAGAATTTTGTCTTTCTTTTATAAATCTCATCTTTCCTCAACCTTATAACACTCTCTGGCCAAGATTTTAATTTTGGGGGCTCTTCTTTTAGCTATATCAGGACATCTGGTTCCATGGTAAATCAAGAACAAATAAATGCCTATTTGGATCATCTCTGGTATTCCAAATTATCCTGAATGGAGAATGTAATGATTGGAAATGAACTGGAAGGGCAGGGACTCATTTCCTAAGTAGAGAGTATCTATAAAAAGTTAATCTAGTACTTATAAAGCAAACAACAAAACATATTTTGTTTTTCTGGATCACAAGTGAAAATTGCTGGAGCCTCGAGGGGCAACAAGGAAATAGAAAGACATCCTCAGTTATGACCTTCATCTCAAGCCACCAAGCTTTCTGAAGTGAAATTAGGTCACACATGAAGCTTAACCTTGGCTGCTTTTGGAATCAGAGAAATATATATATATGGTTTATGTTCTGTTGTCTAAATCACTGTTTTGAAAGATCCAGTATTGCTCCGTATCCTGACATATTACATGCAAATGCTGTGGACAAAAGATGACAAATTTGGCATTTTAAAATAATACTTACTGTTTCTGGGATCTGCTCAGGAATTTAGAGAACTAGAAATCACTTTGTTTTCAAATTTACAATGAAAACAAATAGTTGGACAAATAGCAAGTCCATGACTTTTTTTGAACACATTCATGTCTAAGGTCACCGGTGCCAAATCTAAATGGACATCTAACTAAGCGCCAGCAGGGAGAGAAGTGGCAGACAGGAGCACTGTTTTATCTAGAAAAAAATGCAGCAGGACACCATTTGGAACAGTTCAATTGGGGAGATTGCTGAAGTGGGGAAGAGAAAATGACACTTCTGGAGTTCAAAAACAGAGAGGAAGCCTGTATATTCTTGAAAGCTTTTGTTCAATGAAGCTCACTGGGCACTCACAGGAAAACTTTGGAGAGTCCTGAGAAAATCTTCCTTGGATTATAGAAATGGGAGAGAGGAAGAGCAGCCACTGCAGAAAAGGTGCAAACTCCAATGGGATTCTTCTCCTCTTCTGTCTTACAGAATAAAACCCATGATCTGCAAGAAGATGGTCATTAGGACACTGGAAAAAAACTCATTTCAGCTGGGCGAGTAGACAGAAAACCTCTCTCTACTACTAAAAAAGAGTAGAAATACATATTGGTCAAAGAACTATAGTTAAGGAAAGGGCAAAAGCACTGACAAGGCCAGACTCCTAGTATCCTGACAAAGAGTTCCTGTTTGTGTTTGAAGTGTAATCAGAAATCACATACCTGCCTCCTCTTCTGCCATGTCCATTTCCAGGCTAATAATCATTAAATAACAAGTGACTTGCAAATGGTAGATACTCTACAAGGTGTAGAATAATAATCAGAAACAGATTCAGGTATGACAAAAATGTTGAAACTATATGAAATGGAATTAATATAACCATAATTGCTATGTTACATGCTCTAAGTTGGACAATATTCAAAATCAGTGGGGCAAGAGCAATATACATAGCCTAAACATTTGTACCCCCATAATATGCTGAAATACAAAAGAAAAAAAATCAGATGGTATTTCAGAAAAGAAATGGAAACTATAGGAAATAATCAATTGGGAATACTAGAAATGAAAAGCCACAGTAACATAAAAGAATGTCCCATAAGTAGACTTAATAAAGCAAGGAAACAAATATGTGAACTTGAAGGTAGGTCCCTAAAAATTATTGAAATTCAAACTTAAATAAAGCACAAAATAGTGAACAAAGAAGAGACACCTTCAAAATTTTGTGGTCCAATGTCAAACAGTAACATATATGTGACTGGAATTCCACAAGGAGAATATGGAGAAGATGGTAAAGAAGAAATATTTGAAGAAATAATGGCCTATAATTTTTCAAAATTAAGGACAAACACCTAATCAAATTTCCAGAAATCTCAGAGAATATCAAACAGGAAAAACAAAAACAACCAAACAAAAAAATATTTTTGAAAACAGCAAGAGAAAAAAAAAATTACACGTAATGCATAGAGGAACATAGATGACAATTATGAAAGATTTCTCTTCAGAAATCATTCCAGCTATAATCATGCCACTGTTAAAGTGCTAAAATAAAAAATAAAAGCAGCTATCAACCAAGAATTCCATAAAAGCACAGATATATTTCAAAGAGAAAAGTTAAATTAAGATTTTTCTTAGACAAACTAAACCCGGGGAATTTATTGTTGGCAGACCAATAATAAATGTTTTACTCTACCAGGTATGTTCAAGAGGTTCTTCAGACAAAAGGAATATTATACACAGAAACTTGGATCTATATGAAGAATTTTTTTAAATTAAAGATAAACTAAGGCAAAAATAATAGTAATGCGCTATAAATTTAAGCATATTTAATACACTTATATATGAAAGGAATAATATATCACAACAAAGCAAGATTTGTCACAGGAGTACACAGAAAACTGAAACACTGAAAGAGTAATCAGTCTGACACCATGTTAATATACTAAAGAAGAAAACTAAATTATCACAATAGATGTAGAAAATCATTTGACAAAGTTTGACATGAGCTTATGATAAAAACTCTCAGCACCCTAGAAGTAGGTCAACTTTCTTATCCTGATAAAGGGCATACGCTAAACTTGAAATTCATATAATATTCTTTCTTTTATAAAAGTTCCAATTAATAAATATAGAAGGAATGAAGAAAAAATTTCTATTAGAACATTATGGTAATAATTGCTGTAGGCAAGATGCACCAATTGTTTAATTTGTTGGAAGGGTGTAAGGTCTGTACCTAGATTTTTTTTTTTATGTGATGTCTAGTTGTTCCACTGCCATTTTTTTGAGAAAACTGTCTTTTCCCTATTATATTCCCTTTTCTTCTTTTCAAAGATCAGTTAACTATATTTATGTGGGTCTATTTCTGAGCTCTCTATTGTTCCATTGATCTCTTTGTCTATTTTTTCTTTAACAACACGTTTTCTTGATTACTGTAGCTTAAAGTAAGACTTGAAGTCAGGTTGTGTCATTCCCCTAATTTTGTTCTTCTTCAGTATTTTGTTGAATATTACAGGTCTTTGCCTTTCCATAAAAACTTCAGAATCAGTTTGTCAATATCCATAAAATAAATATCTGTGATTTTTGTCCATGATTGTTTATAGCTATAGATCAAGATGAGAAGAAGTGATATCTTAATAATATTGAGTCTTCTTATCCATGAATATGGAATATTTCTCCATTTTCTTACTCCTTTGAGTTTTTTCATCAATTTTTGTAGTTTTCCTCATTTACACATTATATGTATTTTGTTAGATTAAGTTCTAAGTATTACATTTTGTGAGGAGCTAATGTAAATTTTATTGCATTTTTAATTTCAAATTCCACTTTTTCATTACTAGGATATAAGAAAACAATTAACTTTTGGATATTAACTTTGTATCTTACAACCTTGTTATAATGACTTATAAGTTTCAGGAGAACATTTTTGTTAGTTCTTTTGGATTTTATTTATAGATGATCATGCCATCTGCAAAAGAAGAGACAGTTTTATTTCTTCATTGCCAATCCACATATCTTTTATTCACTTTTCTTATCTTATTGCACTAGGTAAGAGTTCCAGCAAGATGTTGAAAAGGGGGAATCCTTTATTTATGATCTTAGTAGAGAAGCTTCTAGTTTCTGACCATTAAGTATGATGTTAGCTGTAGAATTTTTGCAGACATTTTGGTCAAGTAGTGGAAATTTATTCTCTATTACTAGTGTACTGACAGTTTTTTTTTATTATGAATAGATGTTGGATTTTGTCAAATGCTATTTCAGTACCTATTGATATTATCATGTAATTTTTCTTACTATGTGCATTTAAATACGTTATATTTTTTTCTCCAGGCAATGATTTTACTGCAGCCCACATGTTTTTATAAGTTGGTTTCATTTTCATTTATTTTAAAATAGTTTTAAATTTCTCTTGAGATTTCTTCTGTGACCATGTGTTACTTAGAACTGTATTGTTTTATCTCCACATATACTGGGATTTTCCATTTATTTTTCTTTTATTGATTCTAGTTTAGTTCCACTGTAATTTGAAAGCAGACATTGCATGATTTCTTTAAATTTGTTAAGGTATGCTTTTTTTCCCAGAACGGTGGTCCACCTTGGTCAAAGTTCCATGTGAGTTTGAGAGGAACATGCTTTCTGCTCTTGTTGCTCCCTCTTAGGTGGGAAAGTATGGCTAGAATGGGCTGGAGTTGGGTATTTATTTCCCTTTCCCCAGGTCAGTTAGACTCTGATAAAACACCAGCAGATACGACTTTTTAAAAATAGTCTTTCCTGAGACAAGACTTTGTTAAGAAGAACAGAGCACTGTGGTATATTTCAAATGGTTCCTCCCCACCCCAATCAGAATCACAAGGGGACTTTTCTCTGCTGTTTACTGTGGGAACTTCTTCGAGCTTCTGGAGATAAAACTCACAAAAGTATGGAGCTCCTCCGTGACTGGAGTTTGTAACTCTCAGACTTTTCCACACGGAGCCTCTGGTAATTTTTGAGTTACAGTTTAGGTTTTCCTGCCCTGACACAGGTTCCCACGGTGGTTTCCACTCTTGGAGTCTCTGCTCTGGTAAGCCATGCCTCCGTATGCTTGCCTGTCTATCTCTCCAGTTGGAGAAAGCAGTTCGCCCTGTGTCCTCACTCTCTATGGATCCAAGAGTTGTTGGTTTTTTATTCTGTTCACACTTTTACTTGTTGTTTGGGCAGAGTGTCAACTTACAAGCTCCATCCATATGAACATGGAGACCAGAAGTATCTACAAGCCTTTTTTAGACATATATTTTCTTCTCTCCTGCATGAAAACTTAGGAGTGGAACTGCTGGGGCATGCACAGTTATGTGTGTTTAATTTTATGAGAAACTGACAAAAGTTTGGATTTTTTTTCATAAAATGGTGGAACTCATTTACATCCCACCAGCAATGTGTGAGGATTCCAGTTGCTTTATTTCCTTGCCAACATTCTTGCCATGTTGCCCAAACAGGTTGTCAGCCTTTTGTATTTTAACCATTCCACTGAGTGTGTACAACTATTTCATTGAAGTTTTAATTTTTTGTTTCCATTATAACTAATTTTGTTGTGTACTTTAACCATTTCTACATACTCTTTTGTAAAGTGTACTTCAAGTCATTTGCCCACTTTAGTTTCTATTGTTTTCTGTTTATTATTGAATTGCATGAGTTGTTTATATATATTCCATTTATAAATTCTTACTATTTACACATATATTTTCCCAAACCGTGGCTAGTGCATTCATTTACTAGGTGATTTCTTTGGATGAGTAAAAGGTTTTAATGACAATGAAGTATAACTTATTATTTTTAATTTTATTTTTAGTGATGTCTGAGCCTCTACTAAGAAATCTTTGGTGGTTCCAGGGTCCCAATCTTTCATACAATTTTCTTTCAAAAACTTACAGTTTGAGTTGTGAGTTGATGTCTGTGGTATTATCTAAAGGCAATTTTTAAAATATGGATATCAAGTTGTTTCAGAACCACTTCTAAAATGACTTTCCTTTACTCATTATATCGTTTTGGCATTCTTTATTCATTCTATATGGGTGAGTCTACTTCTGGATTCAATTTATTTTTCCACTGAGCTATTTATGCATCCTTTAGCCAATACTATGCTGTCCTAATTATTGTAGCTCTATAATAAAACATATAATCTGGGAATATAGGCCTTCTATATTTACTCTTTTTTCCAATATTCTTTTGAATAGTCTATGTCATTTGCAATTTTGTATAAATTTTATAGTATACTTATACATTGTTACAAAATTACCTTAAAGGATTTTCATTATAATAACATTGAGAAATACTGAAATCTTAACAATAATGGGTCATTTGGTCAATGGATGTGGTATGTTTGTCTATTTAACGAGTCATCTCTAAATTTTTTCGGCAATGTTTTCTAGTTTTTAGTGCCCAAGGTTTGTTATATTTATTCCTATATATTTTATGTACTATTGAAAATGATACTGTGTGGGACATTTATCTCAGTTCTCTGCCTGACTCTTAGCCTTCAAGAGACTTCATACCCCTGAAACTGAATTGACGGGGCTCTTTCAGGTCTCCTGACTACCGAATCACAGTCGGCTGTTTCATTGCACTGAGAATAAAGCCCAGTGTGCACATACAGGGTTTCTCTAAGTTCTTTCACCCTGGCTTCACATTTCATCAGGCTCCATATGTCTGTGCTTAAGGGAGGAGAGGTTTTTCTCAGTCCTTCCCCCAGCTGCAGATGACAGAAGTCGCAAAATCGGTGTGAGGCTCTAATATTTGTGTTTTACTCAGTTCTCCTTTCCAGCTTTCAACTGTCAACTGGCTTGCTATGCCTGTGCCTCAGAAGCCGTCCTCAGCCCCTCAGCTCTGCCCACAATCTTTCCAATGAGCACTCAGTGAAGGTTCATGCAAAACAGCTGGCAGGGGAGTGCTGACTGCTTGTGTTTGGGGGTCCTAGGGATTATAAACTACTCCTCGAACACCTAAGTTAGCCTTGAAAATACGTTATGTTAAAATTTTATCTCATCGCTTTTTACCCACCTCTCTCGAGCAGTCTCTTCCTCTTTTCATGCTCTGCTAAGGATGAAATCAGCCGCAGATGTCATATGTTCTACAAAAGGCTTGTCTGGATTTTAGTTCATTATCTTTTTTCACAACTTCAGCTGCATGATGGACATTAAAAATAAATAAACAACAGACTACGATTTGTAGCTTTTCTGTCCTGCTCTATGGTTAGGAAGGAATTTATATTTTCTTACAACTTTCTCCATCTTAACCAGAAGCTGGAATCCCATTTTGTATTTATTTCTAGCTGTATCCCCTCTACTCCTCCTAGAATTCAATTTCAGAGGTTGTCATGATAACCTCCTTTTTAATCTAACTTTTTCATGATATGTTTATGACATTTGCTGGCATTTAATGCATGCAAAACTCAGTTAAATTTTTAAAAAGTCATTATTTGCACATGAATACCAATGAAATCTACAGTTTACAGAGTATAATAGACTGTTTGAGTTTCTCAGGAGAAAAATGGAAAGAACATTGGACACAGAGTCAAAGAGAACTGGATTTAAATCTGGCTTTGACATTTATTAGTTCTGTGACCTTGAATACATCCCCTAACTTTGCTACAAAGTTAACAATTTTGTACTGCAAAGTAAAAAATTTTACCTACAAAGTAAAAAATGGAACATCTACCAAAAGGAATTCATGAGGATTAATTGAGGGAACATATATATAAGTGTAGAACAGTATATAGCATACAGGTAACTGCCGTTTTTCATAGAATCTGAATATAAACCCAAATATCTATTATAGATTACAGTATAGTAAATTATAATTCATATAAAACTGAAAACATGACATATTTTAGTCATGCCTACAGACTGGATTGTGGTTATCTTTTATTTCTACAGAAGAAAGAAAGGTTTTACAGAGCGAGTGACTACTACACGTGACTGCAAGAAACTTTCATTTAAAAAATAAAATTGTTCTTTTCGATTTCTTTCTTAACTTCAGTCAAGGTTTGTTGACTGAAGTTTTATATCTTTCTTTTTTTAGGAGATATTAAAATTTTGAATTCTGATTTATATCTATAAAATATGACTTTCATCATATTAAATTCATATTTGTATGATATGTTAGACCTTTGCTTTGCTGTTACTGTGGGGTGATTATTTCTGTCATTTGAAACGTTTTATTTCTTATTTTCTATTTTCTCTATGCAGTAGTTTTACCTATATGTTATCTGCCACTATTTATTTTAAATTTTTTTGGGGGGGGGATTTCTTTTTACAATGGCAATAACAGCTCTTTCAACATAGGAAGGGGTTAAAGGTTTAATTTTTTTGTTGTTGTTGTTGTTAAAGAGCCTTCTGTTCTGTTGGAATGCAGCTTCTTTAACTTTTTGTTGCCTTATTGGTGGAAAGGATTGATTTTGTGATAATACTTTCTTGTTTATATAGAAAACTTAACTTTGATCATGCACTTCTTTCTTTCCCTTCATCACCAAGGATCCAAGGGAAGCTTGTCCCTTCCACATCACTTGTCCCTTCCCCTCCCTTGCAGAGGTTGTACCTCTTCCTTTCAATTTCCCTGTGGCCAATCATCTGATTAACCTGGCCTCAAGTTGAAATATTTCCGATTTTCTATATGACTTTTCTTTTCGTGGGAAATCTCCATAAACTGTACTTCTGCACTGCTGATGCAGCTGACTATGCTGGTGTGAGATGCTCATTTCTGCACTCATGTATAATCTCAAATATAATTTGGAGCTGTAGTATTCTCTCTCTTACTCATGTTGGGAAGAAATTATAGGTGATTTTATTTATTTTCTTTGTTGATCTGGATGGTTTTTGGATGATATGTGGAGATATTCAGATTTAAGAAGCTGCCATTATTTTTCAAAAATGTCATATCATGAAAGGTGTGAATTTATATGAAATAAATATAATTCTCTTTAAAATGTATTAATAGCTAATTTGGCACATTTGGCACTCATCAAAAAAGACAAGTGCTGAAACAACTTAGTTTTCATAAATTTTTTTAGCATAAATCACATATAATAAACTGTACACATATAGCATATTCAATATGATACATTTTGACATCTATATTTAGGAAGCCTCTCTTTGTAGGATATGGTTATAATGGAGAGTAGTGCATATTGGAACAGCATCCTTGCACCACAGCATCCTCACTTTATGCGTGACGTGGTTACCACAGAACCATGCAGTGCAAGGACTCAGTTCTGACATGCACAAATTGCCATTAACTTCCTACCATGCAAATCAAAGACAGCCTGCACTCATAAGAACATCTGCACAATCAAGGTAATGAACCTATCTAAACATCCCTCAAAATTTGTTCATGTGCCTGTGCTCATCCCTCCTTTTTACCCTTCCTTAGGCAATTCCTAATCTGCTTCATTTTACATAGTTTAGTTTACATTTTCTAGAATTTTATATAAATGGTGTCTTGCAGTGTATAAATTTTTGGCTCTGGCTTCTTTCATATAGCATAGCTATTTTGAGATTCATCCAAGTTGCTGTATGTATCAATAGTTGAATTAGATAAAATAAGCATAAATTCTCCAAATTTGTTCTTCTTTTTCAAAGTAGTATTTTTCCAGTACAGACCTTTTGAAAATCCACATAAATTTCTGAATCACCTTGAAAATTTTTACACAAAAACTTGATTAATTTTTAATTGGAATTGCATTGAATCTGTAGATATTTTGGGAACAGTTGACATCTTAACATTGCATCTTTTGATCTATTAGCTTGGTATAGCTCTATATTCATTTATATCTTAACAACTTGCGTTCTTATTGGTTTAGAGGTCTTCTGTACCTTTTTTTATATTCATTCCTAAATGTTATATATTTTAACTTCTGATTGTTTGTTGCTACATATATAAATACAATTTATATTTGAAATTTTACATTGTATATTCCAAACTTTCTAGACAAATTTACTAGTTGTAATATTTTTTTGTAGATTCCTAGAATTTTCTACATAAACAGTCATGCCAACTGTAAGCAAACACAGATATAATCCTGGCCTTCTAATCTATGATCATATTTATTTTTTCCTACCTTATTGCACTAGCTACAACCTCCAATGCAATGTTTACTAGAAGAGGTAAGAAGATATATCTATTCCTTATTTTTGATCTTAGAGTCAAAGAATTTAGGTTTTCATCATTAAATATGATGCTAGCTGCATTTTTCTCATGTATGCTCTTTATCAGGTTAAGAAAGTTTGCTTCAATTACTAGTATCCTGAGAGTTTTGCCATAAATGAAGGTTGAATTTTGTTAAATCCTTGAGATGATCATATGTATTTTTCTTCAGTAATCTAGAGCTATGATGATTTCTTTTCACCAGCCTTGCATTCCTAAGGTAAACACCAGTTAATTATGATACATCATCTTTTATATATCATTGAATTTGATTTGCTTAAAAATTTGTTAAAGATTTTTGTATCTAAGTTCATGAAAGATGTTGCTGTGTAGTTTTCTTTTCTTGTAATGTTTTTGGTTTGAGTATCAGGGTAATACTGGTCTTCTGTAATGAGTTGGGAAATATTTCTTGCAACTCTATTTTCTGAAAAAGTTAGAAAACTGGAGTTGTTTCTTCCTTAAATATTTGATGGAATTCCTGCTTGAAATCATATGAAACTGGAATGTTCTTTGTGTGAAGGTTTTGTCTACAATTTCTTTCATAGATATGCAACTATTTAGGTTATATTACCTTTAGAGTGAGTTTGGTAGTTTCTGTCACTTAAAGTATTTGCCCATTCCTCTAAATTTTTGAATTTGACATAGAAATCTTCATTGTATTCCCTTATTAAACTGTTAAGACTTTTAAGATCTGCTGTTATCCCACTTTCCTTTATCCCAGTATTGGTGATTTGTAGTTTTTTTCTCATATTTTCTGATCACCCTGGCTAGAAGTTTATCAATTTTACCGATCTCAAAGAAACACCTTTTTTTCCATTCATATTCTCTATTATTTTTCTGTTTTATTTCATTGTTTTTTATGTAATATTTATTATTACTTTTCTATTGTTTAATTTCAGTTTAGCGTTTTTTTCTAATTTCTTGAGATAAAAACCTATATAATTAATATGAGCTCTATTTTTTAAAATAAAAGTTTTAAAATCTATAATGTTTTCTCTAAGCATTGCTTTAGAAGTTAGAATTTAGTTAGAAGTTAGAAGAATTAGCACTGCTAATTCCTAATTTAATCACACTGTAGAGAGATAATAAACTGCATTATTTACATATAAAATAATGAGCCCTGTTTTATGGCTCAGAATATAGTCTATCATGTTATATGTTCATTTTTTACTTGAATAATGTATATTCTTTGGTTTTTGAGGTGAATGCTAGTGTCCAATAAATATCAATTAGCTTAGTTGAGTTTCTTAATAGTTTTAAAATCATCGTTCATTCTGAATTTTCACAAACACAGTCTTTCCTCAGGTTATTGAGAGTTAGTGAGATTTGACTGTACTCTAAATTTGTCTTAGGTTTACATGGAAATTAGAATTTACAGAAAATGGGGCTGGGCGTGGTGGCTCATGCTTGTAATCCTAGCACTCTGGGAGGCCGAGGCAGGTGGATTGCTCAAGGTCAGGAGTTCGAGACCAGCCTGAGCAAGAGCAAGACCCCGTCTCTGCTAAAAATAGAAACAAATTAGCTGGCCAACTAAAATATATATAGAAAAAATTAGCCAGGCATGGTGGTGCATGCCTGTAGTCCCAGCTACTTGGGAGGCTGAGGCAGTAGGATTGCTTAAGCCCAGGAGTTTGAGGTTACTGTGAGCTAGGCTGACGCCAAGGCACTCACTCTAGCCAGGGCAACAAAGTGACACTCTGTCTCAAAAAAAAAAAAAAAAAGAATTTACAGAAAATGAAATGATTATTGTACTGTACTGCTACCTTTGGGTTTATTGTGTTGTCAAAATTGTTGAAAAAGCAACAAAGCTAATACATGTTTTTGAAACTCAGATTTCTTAAAAAAAATACAACCATGTATGAGGAAAAAATATTGAATGGAGGGAAATGCTTCTCAAATTTTAGCCACATATTTATGTTGAAAATCTACTTTAAAGATTAATAGAAAGTTTAAGCCCATAATGATAGAGTAATAAGAAGAAGGATAATATGATCAATTTCTAAAATAATATATAATTAACTATCATGACCAATAAATGTTGGTGAAATTTGATGAAATATCTGGGTATCCTGTGGTTCACTCAAGTTGACACATATAATTAATCATCATACAGCAGGGGAAAGTGACTGATAAAATAATTATTTGCTATTACTTAAGATACATTTTGCAAGAACACTATTTTAATGCCATCTCAGAAATAAGGAAATCATATACATAAAATCAAGTTGGTCAAGCACATAGTTCTTTCCAGGGTCTTTTAAGTCTCTAACTCTATGCAGTTACATAGAGTACACTTTATAGTAAATATACTGTCCTGATATTTAAATTATAGTTGCAAGGCAATACCTATGGTAGTAGTGTAGTGCCGAGAAATAGAAAAGGAGACAATTATACAGACTGGAGTTTAGATATGATATGTATGCATTTGTATAAAATTGAATCTTAGAATTACAGTGTAATGAGGTACAGGCCAACAGGGGAGACATAAATTTTATTAAAGATGTTTATCTCAGATTCTTTTGTAGACAAATTGGCTCAAATGCCCATCACTGCCAAGACAGCTGTAATTTTATACATCTGATGCACAAAGTAGTGAAGATCATTTCTGGGTGGACAAATATCTTCTTTTCATCAGGCAGTTTTCTCACATTTCATCTCTTTGTCATTGACAAGTTGGAATTAAAGTCCTCAGTTTCAAAGTGATTGGTGTGAAATGTTGTTATGATAAAAAGTGCTATGATACCAAGAAAGCCAAAAACAGAAGCCAAAATATAAAATAAATAATGCATAACACAAACTCTCAATACTGAAATATTTTCAAAGCACGTATACACACAAACATACATACAGAAAAATTTTCTTGTCATTTACCCTGTAAGAAAAAGATATTAGTGTTTTTATCAATAGCTTCTGGATGTTCTTCTAAACTCACATTTCTATTTGGATTTTTATTAGCAAGTTAAAATGTTCATCTTCACTATGTAGAGACTTGACAAATATAGGGAGTCCCTGGGTTATGGATCACCCGACTTACAGCATTCCATACTTACAAACAGGCTCCCAAGTTCCCCATTAGGACAGTTTATAGTTAAATAATTAAATTAACAGTTTGAGAACTAGTTTCTTCTGCTCATGTGAACAAATGCTTATGGCGTAAGTGGTTCCTTGGCACAGCAGCTTTATGCTAGTGGCTAGTCTGATTTTTTTATATGATTGCTTACACGCAGCATCATTTTCATCTTAACTTTTTAATTCAATTTTGTGAGCCTGTGTTTACCCTTATGACCATGCCTCCAAAGCAAAAGTCCACTGCACATCCAAGTGAGCCTGCAGTGAAGAAAAAGGTGATGATAATGGAAATGGAAGTTGAAATAATTAAGCATTTGGAGAAAGGCCAGATGCCATCATTCACTAGGAAACCATTTGGCTTCAGTTGCTCGACTATCAGAACAATTATAAGGGATAAAGTGAGAATTATGGAACATATGAAAGGCAGTGCTCCAACGAAACCATCAATTATTACTATGCACCAGAGTGGATTATTTATTGAAATAGAAAGGTCATTACTGATTTTTCTAGAAGATCAAAATAAGTGCAACATTCCTATTAGCCTAGTGTCAATGCAACATTAGGTGAGGGTTAACCATTAATATTCTTTTTTGAAATTTCTCCTATATCCTATCTAAACATTTTGTATGAGTTTGTTTTTATGTTGTTTGTTTAAATTAAAAGAAAGAGCACAACAGTTTCTGTAACTTATTATTATACTTCAGAGGTATTATTATTATATTACACTATATTATTATTACTACATATGAGCCATTATAGAATTATTATTACCATACATACAATGTTCATCAAGGATCCAAGTTACATATAAATCCAACCTAAAGACATTCTCAGGAACGTATCCTGTCCATAACCCAGGACTGCGTGTGTATTGGGGATCTCAATCATTCTTCCACTAAGACAGAGGCTATCCATTATAGGAAGCACACAACTGAATCCAGTGTCACAGTATGCATAGGAGGAAGCCAGGCCTGCCTTGCACTTTTCTGACACCAACCAGATGGATGGATTTTCTTCACCTTCCTCCAGAATATCATGAATACATAGCTTTATCTCATTCTGATGCAAATAACACCCATAGCCAGATGAGTTTAGAGAGGCTCCAGATTGGGAAGGAAATCCAGTGGAATCAACCCACATATCTCAAAAGAAGATGAAGAGAAGGATGTGGTTTTGAAAATCAATTCAGATGCATGGCTTGCTGCCATGAATAGAATCCGGATTTCACTTTCCCTATTCAATGGTTAACTTAGAATAAATGACTGTTTTCTAAAAGTTATCAGGATATTCTGACAAGTAATTTTTTTTTAAGACTTATGATAGGTACTTACATTTAGTCATCATTTTGGAGGGTAAGGTACTTTGTTAGGACAGAACTCTACGAGATGAAAATTAAAACTGATAACAATACAAATAAGAACTAATACATACATGTTATGAAAATTAAGTACATATAATAATCTATAAAAGTATAAATACAATTGACCTTTATACAACACATGTTTGAACTTTGCAAGTCCACTATGTGTGGATTTTCTTCCACCTCTACCATCCCTGAGACAGGAGGGCCAACACCTCCTCTGTTCCTTCCCCTCTTCAGCCTCTCAACATGAAGACCATGAGGATAAAGACCTTTATGA
The DNA here is from genome assembly GCF_020740605.2 of Lemur catta. Lineage (NCBI taxonomy): Eukaryota > Metazoa > Chordata > Mammalia > Primates > Lemuridae > Lemur > Lemur catta. The sequence continues at coordinate 90,421,670 of NC_059135.1, read as the reverse complement.
TGATCCACTTCCATTTAATGAATAAAAAAATATATTTTCTCCTCTTTATGTATTTCCTTAATAATGTTTTCTTTTCTCTAGCTTACTTTATTGTAAAAATACAACATATAATACACATAAAAATATGTGTTAATTATTTATGAGTCAGGCTTCTGGTCAACACTAGGCTATTAGTAATTAAGTCTTCAGGGAGTTAAAAGTTATATAAAGATTTTTGACTGCACCATGGGGTAGAGGCAGTTAGGAAGTCTATCCTCTGCATTGTTCAAGGGTCAACTGTATATGTATTTAAAATCTCCTAGATTTGTTAGACTATATTTTATTGTGTTACATGTAAAAGGAAAATCTTTATCTTTGATTATAAGTGATATTTTCCTTTCATGAAATTTAGTCTATGAACAAGATGATAGCACATTTATGCTTTCCCTTAATCTTTTATTCTTAAATTTGTTTATTGAAAGAAATAACTCAAAAAAGAAGAAAAGAATTTATAACGAAATGATGAATATTATTGTACCCACCAAGCAAGTGGAGTACATCTTAACATTGGTGTAAATTTTTCAGGTTATATGTGTAGTTTCAATGCTACCCTTCCTCCTCACAGGAAACCACTATAAGAAATTTGCAGCCAGGTGCGGTGGCTCACACCTGTAATCCTAGCCCTCTGGGAGGCTGAGGCGGGTGGATGGCTCGAGGTCAGGAGTTCGAGACCACCCTGAGTGAGATCCCGTCTCTACTAAAAATAGAAATAAATTATCTGGACAACTAAAAGTATACATAGAAAAAAAAATTAGCTGGGCATGGTGGCGCATGCCTGTAGTCCCAGCTACTCGGGAGGCTGAGGCAGTAGGATCGCTTAAGCCCAGGAGTTTGAGGTTGCTGTGAACTAGGCTGATGCCACGGCACTCACTCTAGCCCAGGTAACAAAGTGAGACTCTGTCTCAAAAAAAAAAAAAAAAAAAGAAATTTGCATTTCACACCATATACATGTCTTCCATTTTCCATTACATGTTCATACTCATATAAATAAGAGATAACATAATGTATTTTCCTGACAATTTTTTTACATGTAGATTCACTTTGAGTACTTAATATCATATCACTGAATGAGTATTATATGAATTATATATCCATTTTATTTTTGAAAGTCATTTCTGTTATTTCCAAGTTCTTGAACAGTGCAACGACAACCATTCCTATAATTATGTACTTCTGCCTATTAGGCTAATTTCTGGAATATGCCTGAGTGGAATTTCTAATATATTTTCAAATTATTCTCCAAATTAGATTTGCCTATTTATATACCATCAACATTTTGTGACTATTCTTATTTATTTATATTCTTGCCAATATTTTGTATTGACAGACTTTTAAATTGTATCGTCTGTATCTGAATAGTCCAACTTTTAGGTCAGACCAAATATATGGCTATGCTGAGAAAGGCAGAGGAGTAACCTTAACCTAAGTAACAGAATACTTGCCATGTATTTTCTTGTGGTTTATGCTGCCAACTCTGGTCAAATCAAACAAGAGGCTCATCTCATCAGTAATATATATTTCCTATTCATTTGATTACATTATTTTAATATATTTTTAGTATTTTTCTATTGATTTATAGTTTTGTTCAGGTCTCCTGAATGCTAATCTTGAGTATGTTTTCTCTTTTTACTTTATTTTTATAAAAATACTATTACAATGTAGATAATATTCTCAATATTTAATTTTTTTTCACTTTTGAGTGTTGTTTAAATAATCATTCTCTACTTCATACATTCATAAAAAGGCTTTAAGTTATACTTTTCATATTTATGTCATTAATTTAGAATTGGTTTATATGTGTTGTGTTTTATGGGGCATCTACCTACCTACCTGTGTATCTACCTACATGGTATTCCTACACGGGTAATGAATTATCCTCTCATTTATTGTGTAGTTTTACTATAGTTTTATAAAATGTCATGGTGTCTGTTAGAGTAGGGTCCCCACCTTGCTGTTCCTTAGGCATTATATTAGTCAGACAGGCTGCCATAACAAAATACCACAGACTGTGTGGCTTAAACAACAGAAATTTATTTTCTCACACCTCTGGAGGCTGAAAGTCCAAGATCAAGGCACTGTCAGGCTTGGTTTCTGGTGAGACCTCACTTCTTGCATGTGGCCATCTTCCTGCTATGCCCTCAGATGACCTCTTCTGTGTGCACACGTGAAGAGAGAGATCTCTGCTGTCTCTTTCTCTTTTTATAAGGACACTGCTCTTATCAGATTAGAGCTCCACCCTTATGACATCATTTAAACCTATGTCTGAATTTCACAGAAACTAAAATATCTCCTGTAATTAGAGATAACAGTTATTCAGTAGGTTTTCTTTTTTTTTTTTATTTCAGCTTATTATGGGGGTACAAAAGTTCAGGTTATGTATATTGCCCATGACCCCCCATCCCCCCGAGTCAGAGCTTCAAGTGTGTCCATTCTCTAGACAGTGCGCATCGCACTCATTATGTAGGTATACACCCATCCCCTCCCCCCAGCCCCCACATCTGTCTGACACCCAATTGGTGTTATTCCCAAATGTCCACTTAGGTGATGATCAGGGAAACCAATTTGCTAGTGAGTACATGTGGTGCTTATTTTTCCATTTTTGGGATACTTCATTTAATAGAATGGGTTCCAACTCTATCCAGGAGAAGAAAAGAGATTCTATATCACCGTTATTTCTTATAGCTGAGTAATACTCCATGGTATACATATACCACATTTTACTAATCCACTCATGTATTGATGGGCATTTGGGTTGTTTCCACATCTTTGCAATTGTGAATTGTCCTGCTATAAACATTCAGGTGCAGGTGGCTCTTTTATAGAATGACTTTTGTTCTTTTGGGTAGATGCCCAATAATGGGGTTGCTGGATTGAATGGTAAGTCTACTTGAATCTGTTTAAGGTATCTCCATATTGCTTTCCACAGGGGTTGCACTAGTTTGCAGTCCCATCAGCAGTGTATGAGTGTTCCTGTCTCTCTGCATCCATACCAACATGTGTTGTTTTGGGACTTTTTGATAAAGGCCATTCTCACTGGAGTTAGGTGATATCTCATGGTGGTTTTGATTTGCATTTCCCTGATGATTAGAGATGTTGAGCATTTTTAGAAAAAAAGTAAAGGAAAAAGAAAAGATACACTTGACTGCATTCCAGATAAAACTTGTCTTTTTGAAAGTCAGAAAACGTCAATGTGGTAGTGAAGCACTTTGCATTTTGCTTCCATTTCTTGACAAAATCTTTTTTAAAATAATAAAGCTGATGACTTTTATGGTTGTTGACAAAACTTTCAGAGTTGTGGGAAGAATCCTTAATGCCAATGCATGTCTCTGTATAAAGCAACACATGGCAGCAATATGGGGAGCTTGGTTTCCTGCTAAAGCAGAAAAAATAATAGAAGCTTTTTCAGGCAATGCAGGAACTCCATCTGTGGCAAGAGGGTGAATCATTTATATCTACTTAAAGTTATGTGTTATAAAGACAAGAATCATCTTTTACCCATTTTCAAAATGTTAGCTATTTTATTAGTTCCTCAAATGGATACACAAGAAGACAATTGTCTCTCATGTCATCCTCATACACCTAAAGAATAATAATAATAGTAATAATACATATATATATATAATTTTGTTTTTACAAAAAGAGATGGCTACTATGGAAGTTTTACCCAATTCATATTGAAGGGAATTAGTAAGGCTTGATGAACAATTTTAGAAAGTTCAAAGATACATCAACTAGATATAGAACATATTTAGAACTATGTAGATAAAAATATGGAACATATATAAAACTTTAGATAAATAGGTAGATACAGAGATATAGAGCACATATGGGGGTCTATCATTGAGAACATAGAACATGATTTGAAAAAGGAATTACTTTCTAGTCTTGTCTTTTCTTCAGTCCACCAACCAGTTTCAAAGTTTTGTGGGACACATGGCTTTGTTAAAGTGTCTCCAATACTTTGGGACTTATTTTGTTTGACAATCTGTTAAGTAACTTTATAGGATGCTTCAAGAAAAAGTTAAGAAGTGGAGACCCTAATCAACATTTCCTATTGGAAAGTTTAAAATTCTCATTTGAATTTCCTCATTTTACTAAACTTAAAAATTCAAAAATAAAGAAAACACACAACTCATTCCTTTAGAAATATTGATCCACACACAGTTGTAAACAGGGGACACTGAACTAAACTTAGATGTCTGGGTCATCAATATGAAAACATGCACCTTTACCTGATGGTGGCTAAAGGCTCCGCGGTGCTGATTTATGTGATAGGAGGCCAACTGCATCATGGAAGCACCTGAGACTGAATGACTGCAATCGCATGCATTCTGGCACAAGCTTTAATATTACTGTAATTTTGAAGAATTTGTGAATATAACCGACATATTTAGATATCTGGAATAACTGCAATTGACTATAGAAATATCTTTAATTTCATATCCTTAAAAGCTGATTAAGTTACAGGTACTGTTTATAATAATTTTCTTAATTTTAATTTTTTTGCCTAAATTTATAATCGAAGAAAAGCTAAATTTTGGCTAGAGTTTAGTAAAAATATTTATTTTTTTCTTCATCCAAGTTAAATACTTAAAAAATTAATTTATAGATCCCCTTTAGTTAAATATCTTTGTTTTAAAGATATAAATTTTAATGTATTTTTCAAGCTATGGTACAGGTATTATTTTTGGTTAAAATGTACACATGTAAAATTATTTTGAATATGAGCCACATTTGATAATAAAAGAATTAAAAATAGCTATTATATTTGAGGGGTTATTTTATTATGTAGGCATTATTGATTAACTGTTCAGACACTCAGAAAAAAGTTAGACATTTCTAATAGAGAGATGGAAGTTCCCACTCCTCCTTGGCCTTGCATAGAAATTGCCTCAAAATTACCAGGGTGGTTACACATAACAACTTCCTTTACTGGAGTCTGTTTTCTGTACCCATGATGAAGTGAACATGTGATCCTACATGGATCTATTTAATGCAAATCATATATACTACTAGAGTAAAAGGATAAAATTGACCTTGCTTTTTGATTTTTATTTGCCTTTTAAAAAGGCCCTCACCTCTCTGTTTATTCCTTCCTACAATTTAATTTTTAATTTTATATGATTTAACTATGTATTGGCAAGGAATATGCCACATGCTAGAAAAATTTAAATGTAGAAAAAAGAAAAATGATTCTCAGAGTGATGAAATAGAGCTAAAAGCAATGTACCTTTGTAAATATGTTACTGTATTTGGAAAAAATGGTCTTTATTCTAATCAATTTTGTGACTCTCAAAAATCATGTAATACATAACAGACGTAATGATTTCTATAAAATGGAAGAAAGATCTCAAATTAACAACCTAATAACACATCTCAAGGAATGAGGAATGGAAGAGCATATCAAACCTAAAGCCAGCAGAAGACAAATAACAATGGTCAGAGCAGAACTAAATGAAATTGAAAACAAATAAATAAAAAATACGAAAGTCAGCAAAACAAAAAGTTCATTCTTCGAAAATATAAACAAAAATGATAGACCTCTTGCTAGATTAACCAGGAATAGAAGAGATAGGACCCAAATAAACTCAATCAGAAATGAAAAAGGAGGTATTACAACTGATACCACAGAAATACAAAACACCATCAGTGAATCCTACAAAAATCTCTATGCGCATGAGCTAGAAAATATAGAGGAAGTGGACAAATTCCTGGAAACACACAATCTCTCAAGACTCAATCTGGAAGAAATAGAATTCTTGAACAACCAATAATGACGAGCAAGATTGAAACAGTAATAAAAAGTCTTCCATCAAAAAAGAGCCATAAACCAGATGGGTTCACAGGAAAATTCTATCAGATCTATGAAGAAGACCTGGTACCCATAATATAGAAATTATTCCATAACACTGAGAAGGAGGGAATCCTCCCCTTCTCATTCTATGAAGCTAATATCACCTTGATACCAAAACCAGGAAGGATACAAAGGTCACAACAAACAAAGAAAACTACAGATTGATATTCCTTATGAATATAGATGCAAAAATCCTCAATAGAATACTAGCAAACTGAATTCAACAGCACATCAAAGAAATAGTCCACCATTACCAAGTAGGCTTCATTGTAGGGATACAAGGATGGTTGAACATATGTATATCAACAAATGTGATTCACCATATAAACAGAAGCAAAAGCAAAGACAACATAATCATCTCCATAGACACAGAAAAAGCATTCAACAAAAACCAACACCATTTCATGATAAAAAAAACCCTCAAGAAACTAGGCATAGAAGGAACATATCTCAAAATTATAAAAGCCATATCTGACAAACACACAGCCAGTATCATACTGAATGGAGAAAAGGTGAAAGCATTCCCACTCAGAACTGGAACAAGACAAGTGTTTCCACTGTCACTGCTCCTATTTAACATAGTGGTGGAAGTCCTAGTCAGAGCAATCAGGCAAGAGAAAGAAATGAAGGGTATACAAATTGGAAAAGAGGAGGTCAAACTATTGCTTTTTGCTGACAATATGATCTTATATCTAGAAAACCCCAAAGACTTCAGCAAGAGACTCCTGGAATTAATAAATAAATTCGGAAAAGTCTCAGGTTAGAAAATCAATGCACACAAATCAGTAGGATTTCTACACACCAATAACAGTCAAGCTGAGAGTCAAATTGAAGACTCAATACCATTCACAATAGCCATAAAAAATAAAATATCCAGGAATATACATAACCAAGGAGGTGAAAGATCTCTACAAGAAGGACTAGGAAACACCCAGAAAAGAAATTGCAGGTGGCACAAACAAATGGGAAAGCATACCATGCTCATGGATTGGTAGAATCAACATTGTTAAAATGTCCATACTACTCAAAGTGATTTTCAGATTCAATGTACTCCCCACCAAAATACTAACATCATAGTTTACAGATAGAGCAAGAATAATTCTATGCTTCATTTGGAACCAGAAAAGAGCCCAAACAAACAAAGCAATTTTAAGCAAATAGAACAAAGCTGGAGGCATAACATTACCTGACTTCAAACTATACTACAAGACTATAGTAATCAAAATAGCATGGTATTTGTGCCAAAATAGAGACATAGACCAATGGAACAAGATAGAGAACCCAGATATAAAAATATCTACCTAGAACCAACTGGTCTTTGACAAAGCAGACAACAATATACATAGGGGAAAGCAGCCCTATTGAATAAATGGTGCTGGAAAAATGGACAGCCATATGCAGAAGAATTAAACAGGATCCCTATTTCTCACCACTCACAAAAAAATTAATTCAAAATGGATAATGGATAAAAGATTTAAATATAAGACATGAAACTTTAAGAATTCTAGAAAAAAATGTAGGAAAAATCTTTTCTAGACATCTGCCTAGGCAAAGGATTTATGACTAAGACCACAAAGACAATTACAGCAACAAGAAAAATGAATAAATGGGACTAGATTAAGTTACAAAGCTTCTGCACAGCTGAGGAAATAATCAATAGAGCAAATAGACAACCTACAGAATGGAAGAATATATTCCCAAACTATATTTCTGATAAAGAGCTAATATTTAGAATCTACAATGAACTCAAGCAACTCAACAAGAAAAAACAAAATAATCCCATTAAATAGTGAGCAAAAGACATGAAAAAAACTTTTTCAAAGGAAGACAGACAAATGGCCAAAAAGAAAAAAAAATGAAAAAATGCTCAATTTCACTAATCATCAGGGAAATGAAAATTAAAACCACAATGAGCTATTGCCTTACCTCTGTTAGAATGACTTTTATTAAAAAGTCTAAAAACAATAGATGCCAGCATGGATGCAGAGTGAAAGGAATGCTTATACACAGTTGGTGGGATTGCAATTTATTATAACCTCTATGGAACACAGTATGGAGATTTCATAGAGGATTAAAAGTAGACCTATCATTCAATCCAATAATCCTAGTACTGGATATCTACCCAAAGGAAAAGAAGTCATTTTATCAAAAAGACACCTTTTATCATGAGTTGTACTGTGTTTATTGCAGCACAACTCACAATTGTGAAGATGTGGTATCAACCCAAGTGCCCATAAATTCATGAGTGGATTAACAAAATGTGGCATATGTATACTATGGAGTACTACTAAGTCATAAAAAGGATGCATTAAGGCCTTTTGCAGCAATTTGGATGAAACTACAGCTCATTATCCTAAAGGATGCATCTAAAGAATGAAAAAAAAAATCACCACATGTACTTTTTGAACAAATTGGAATGAACTGATGGTCACACATGTGCACAGAGGAAAATAAAAGTCATTGGCAACCATGCAGATTGGACGGGAGAGGAGGAAAGGGGCAAAAACTTACCTAACAGTACAATGAACATTATTTGGGTTATGGGCACACTTATAGTCCTGACTCAAGTATTACAAAAGCTATCCATGTAACAAAAACATAATTTTTAAATGAAAAAAAAAAAACAGTTAAGCAGAGTGTCAAATGAAGGACTCCATTCCATTCACAAAGCTACAAAGAAATAAAATATCCAGGAATATACTAACTAAGGAGGTTAAATATGTCTACAAGGAGAACTACAAAACACTGATGAAATAAATCATAGATGACACAAACAAATGGAAAAACATCCCCTGCTCATGGATTGGTAGAATCAAAATAGTTAAAATGCATACACTGTGACACATAATTTACAGATTCAATGCAATCCAACATCATATTTCACAGATCCAGAAAAACTAACCCTAAGCTTTATTTGGAGCTAAAAAAAAATAAAAATAAAAAATAAAAAATGTCTAAATAGCCTAAACAATATTAAGTAAAAAGAACATATCTGAAGGTCTCACATTACCTGACTTCAAACTATATTACAAGGCAATATTACCCCAAACAGCAGGGTACTGGTAAAAAATAGAGACATAGACCGATGCAGTAGAATAGAGAACCCAGAAATAAAACCAGCTACCTACACCAATTGACCTTTGACAAAACAAACAACATACACTAGGGAAAGGAAACCATGTTCAATAAATAGTGCTGGGAAAATTGGAGAGTCACATGCCGAAGAATGAAATAGGATCCCTGTCTCTCACCATATACAAAAAGCAATTCAACATGTATTAAAGACTTAAATATAAAGCATAAAACCATAAAAATTCTAGAAGAAAATATAGGAAAATCTCTTTTAGACGTCAGTCTAGGCAAAGAATTTATAACTAAGACCCCAAAGGCAAACATAGCAGCAATAATAAATAAATGGGACTTAATTAAATGAAAAACCTTCTTCACAGTAAAGGAAATAATCAGCATAGTGAATAGACAATCTATAGAATGGGAGAAAATATTCACAAACTGTAAATCTGACAAAGGAATGATTTCTAGAATCTACAAAGAACTCAAACTACTCAAGAAGAAAAAACCAAAGAACCCATCAAAAAGTGGGCAAAAGACATGAACGGAGGTTTCTGGAAAGAAGGTAGACAAATGACCAACAAACATGAAAAAATGGTTGACATCACTCAGGGAAATGCAAATTAAAACTACAATGAGATACCACCTTGCCCCTATCGATATGGTCATTATTAAAATGTCAAAAAACAATAGATGCTAGTGTAGATACAGAGAAAAAGGAATGCTCATACACTGTTGGTGGGACAGCATATTATTACAACCTCTATGGAAAATAGTATGAAGGTTCCTTGAATAAATAAATGTACACCTACCATTGGATCCAGTGATCCTACTGCTGAGTATCTACCTCAAAGAAATGAAGTCATTTTATCCAAAAGACACCTCTTCTGTCATTTTTATTGCTGCACAATTCACAATTGCAAGATGTGGAATCAACCTAAGTGCCCTTTAATTCATGAGCAGATTAAGAACATGTGATAAGTGTACGCACACACATATATATGTATATATACCATGGAATACTACTAAGCCATAAAAAGGAATGAAATAATGTCATTTGCAGCAATGTGGATGGATCAGGAGACCATAATCTTAAGGGAATTATCTCAGAAATGAAAAAAACAATACCATATGTTCTCACTAAAAAGTGGGAGCTAATAGATGAGTATACATGAGCACAAAGTGATAAGGACATGAAAAACCAAGAAGGGGGGAGGGCAGGAGAGTGGGTATAGAATAAAAACTTACCTGTTGGGTACAATGAAGACTATTCTGGTGATGGGATCACCCAGAGACCTGACTTAAGCATTATAAAAGATATCGATGTAATAAAAACACTTGCAGCCCCTTAATTAATATTTTTAAATAAAAAATAATAAAATAAAATTATTATCTATTATGACCAAATATGACTTATCCCAGGAATGCAAGGGTGGTTCCATATATGAAAATCAATCAATTTAATACACTACATTAATAGAATAGAAAATTAAATGAACACAGGATAATTGCTATTAATTCAGAAAAAGCATTTGGCAAAATCCAACATCATTTCATGATAAAAATTCTCAATAAACAAGGAATTGAAGGAAACTTCCTTCACATGACAAAAGATATTTATGAAAAAACAAAAGCTGTTATCATAGTCAATGGGAAAAGAGCAAAAGTTTTCACACTAAAATCAGGAACAAGATAAGAATGCCCATTTTTGCCAGTTCTATTTAGTATTGTACAGGCTATTCTAGCCAGAGTAACTAGACAAGAAAAAGAATTAAAAGGCAATCAAATTGGAAAGGAAGAAGCAAACTCTCTTTAGTTGTAGATGTCAAGATCTTGTATGTAGACAATCCCCCAAAATACGCATACATATACACACATATAAACACACAACAAACTACTAGAGTTAAAAAGCATATTTAGAAAACTTGCAGGGTACAAAGTCAACACACAAAAATCAACTGCAATTCTATGTGACAGCAATAAACAATCCAAAGGACAAAATTAAGAAAAAAAATTCCATTTACAATACTACCCCAAAGAATAAAATACCTAGAAATAAATGTTATCATTGGGAGGAAGGACTTTTACACTGAAGACTAAAAAACATTGTTGAAAGAAGTAAAAGAAGACAAATAAATGCAAAGACATTCTGTGTTCATGGATTGGGAGACTTAATATTCTTACCCTAAGCAATCTACAGATTTTTACAATCCCTATGAAAATCACAATGACCTTTTAATTGTTTATTCTTTGGGGGATTGGAAAAATCAAGCCTCAAATTCATATGGAATTGTAAAGTATCTAAAGTAGGTTTAAAAAGTATTGAAAAAGAGGAACAAAGTTAGAGAACTCAACTTTTTCTGATTTCACAAGTTACTAGAAAGCTATTATAATCAAAAGAGTATGGTACTGGCATAAGGGGAGACACAAAACAATAGAGTAGAATTGAGTGTCCAGAAAGAATCCCAAGTTATGGCCAACTGATTTTTGGCAAAGGTGCCAAGACCATTTACTGTGAGAAAAAATGAATGGTATTTTCAACAAATGAAACTAGGACAACTGGATATGTGATGAAAAAGAATGAAGCTAAACTGCTACATCACACCATATATAAAAAAATTAACTCAGCATGTATCAATGACCTAAATATAATACTTAAAACTGTTAAATTCTTAGATAAAGCAAAGAGGTAAGTCTTCATGATCTTGGATTTGGCAATGGATTCTTACATATGACACCAGAAGCATGAGCAACAAAAGAAAAAATAGATAAATTATGTATCACCAAAATTAAAAACTTTTGTACATCAAAGAAAATTATCACAAAAGTGAAAAGACAACCTATAGAATGGGAATAAATATTGCCAAATTATATATCTGATAAGGATCAACTATTCAAGATATATAAAGAACTCTTATAATTCAATAATACAAAGGCAAACAATTCAGTTAAGAATGGGCAAAGGGCTTGAACGATATATCTCCAAAAAAGACATGCAAATGGCCAACAAACACATTTAATAAAAGATCCTCAACGTCATTAGTTATTAGGGAAATGCTCATCAAAACACAGTGAAGTACCATTTTGTATCCACTAAGATGACAATTAAAAAAAAAACAACAGAAAATAAATGTTAGTGAGAATGTGGGGCAATTGGATCTCTTCTACATTGCTGGTAAGGATGTCAAATCCTTCAGCTGCTGTGGAAAATGTCTTGGAGATTCCTCAAAAAGTTAAAAGTAGGTCAGTCATCAACAAGATGATGGAACAAGACTTTCCAGAGCTCATCTACCTGCAGAAACATCCATTCAAACAACTGTCCATGCATGAAAACACCCTCACAAGAGCTAAGGAAGCCAGAGGAGAGATTATAGTACCTGATTGTAACACAGAAACAAGAATAGCCACATTGAAGAAGGTAGGGAGGACAGCTTTACATTACCCACATCATCCTTCCTCCAACCCCAGGCTTCACAGTGTGGAGTGAGATAGCCTCTGAATGGGGAAAAGAAAGGAAAGTAAGCGTGAGACTTTGTCTCAGACCCCAAAACTGGGCCCACCCCCATAAAAGCCAGTGCTAGGCAGGCATTCATGGCCCTAGACTACAGGCCAGTACCTGTGGACTAAGCCTCCAGGCCCACCAAGGAACCAGGCTGAATTCCACAGCCTCAGGCTCCAGGCCTGTGTAGTGGACTTGGTCTCTGGGCCACCCTACCCAGGATTCTGACTGCCCCCAGAACTGGGCTAGTTCTGTGGCCACAGCCTTCAAGCCCACTCCAGTACCAAACTGACCCCTGCAGCCCTAGTCAACAGGCTGGCACTCATGGACTCAGCCTCCAGGCTCACCAAAGCCAGACTAATCCCAGCAACCCAGGCTCTCAGTTGTCACCTGCAGAGTAAGCCTTCATGTGCACCTCAGCCTAGGCATGATCCCACAGAAGCAGGTTCTAGGCCTTCCAAATAAACTTGGTCTGGGCCTGTCTCAGTGCCAGTCTAACCACAATGGCCTCAGGCTCCAGACTGGCACCAGCACTGAGCTGGCCCCCACAACCCTAAGCTTCAGGCCCACCCTAGCACCAGGACCATCCCCGCACCAGGCTGGCATCCTTATCCTAAAATACCAGGCAGGTACCCTTGGACACAGGCCTTCCCAGTGTTGGGCCAGTCCCCATGGCCCCACACCCCAGCCAGTCTCTGCAACCCCATGCTCTAGCAGGCACAGGGGCTGGGCCTGTTCCAGTAGACTCCTGGGCTGCACCAGCCCCCATGGACCTAGGATCCAGGACTTCCCTTGTGTGCTCAGGTCCAAGCTGACCCTTGAGGCCCCAGGACTCAAGCCAGAATTGTGGACCTAGTTTCTATTCCAACATCTGCATGCCCAGCCTCCAGGTCAGTACAAGTAGATACATGCTTCAGGCTGGAGCCCGTTGACCGAAGCTCTATGCAGGCCCTAGAGTGGCTCCAGGCACTGATCAGCACCTGAGACCCTAGGCTCTAGATCAAATCAGCCCCAGTACCAGGCTGGCCCTCAGCTCCCGGATGGTCTTCATGGCTCCAGTCTCATGAGGACACAGGGTCCATACCTGCTCCAGTAGAACCAGTGTCTAGGCCCACCCCAATAGACCTGGGTACCAGGTTGGAGCCTGTGAAATGAGGCTCCAAGACCATCCCTGCAGAACCAGTCTAGGCCAGACTTTGTCTTTGCGCCAGTACCACACTGTCTTGGTTACTGTTACTTGTAGTATGTTTTGAAATGAGGAAATGTGAAGAACTCCAAATTTGTTCGACTTTCTTAATATTGTGTTGGCTATTCAGGATCTCTTGAAATTTCACATACATTTTTGTATTTTTTTCCTATTTCTATAAAAAATACCATTGGGATTTTGATAGAAAATGTATCATCTATATCTGTAGATAGCTTTAGCTAGTATGGACATTTTAACAACATTAAATTTTCTAATCTACAAACACAGGATGGTTTTCCATTTATGTATATCTTCTTTGATTTCTTTTAGTAGTATTAACTATGTCTTTTGACAGAGTTTTTAATCCAAACATAAATGTATATTTAAAGTAATTATGGATATGCAAGGACTTACTATTGCCATCTTGTTAATTGTTTTCTGTTTGTTTTGTAGCTTTTGTGTATCTCCTGCCCTCTCTTGTTGCCTTCTTTTATAATTTTGTTGATTTTTTTTTGTAGTGGCATATTTTTATTCCTTTCTCATTTCTCTTTGTGTATGTTCTATAGGTATTTTTCTTTGTATTTGCCATTGAAAACAATTACATAAAGCATCTTAAAGTTACAATAGTGCATTTTAAACTGGTAACTTATTTTCAATCACAAAAAAGAAAAGTTTTTTTTTTTTAAAGACAACAATGATGGATGATTGTGAAAGCCATTTATTGCTAGTTATATAACTTCTGTTTCTTTCAGGTTGTCAGTCATCTCCTTAATTCTTTTTCCTCTGACAACTTAGTTGTCAGAGGATTTGAGGTGGCTTACAGGTAATACACTGAATATTATAGTAAAATATA